>NC_073271.2:14856871-15170371 GCF_029289425.2 Pan paniscus | reverse complement strand
CTAAGGTATGAAAATAAAGGTGTATTGTGGTGTGGACTAAACTATAGCATAGGGATGAAGAGTTAATGTTCTCCTGAGGTATGAAAATAAAGGTGTATTGTGGTGTGGGCTAAACTATAGCATAGGGCTGAAGAGTTAATATTCTCCTAAGGTATGAAAATAAAGGTGTATTGTGGTGTAGACTAAACTATAGCATAGGGCTGAAGAGTTAATATTCTCCTAAGATATGAAAATAAAGGTGTACTATGGTGTGGACTAAACTATAGCATAGGGCTGAAGAGTTAATATTCTCATAAGGTATGAAAATAAAGGTGTCCTGTGGTATGGACTAAACTATAGCATAGGGCTGAAGAGTTAATATTCTCCTAAGGTATGAAAATAAAGGTGTACTGTGGTGTGGACTAAACTATAGAATAGGGCTGAAGAGTTGATACTCTCCTAAGGTATGAAAATAAATGTGTATTGTGGTGTGGACTAAACTTTAGCATAGGGCTGAAGAGTTAATATTCTCCTGAGGTATGAAAATAAAGGCATATTGTGGTTTTGCAAGCTGAACGTAAACAGCTTTAGTGGACTCTACTAACAGGTGAAAAGGAAAAAGCATGTATTATATCAATAGCTGCATACCAGATACCAGGGCATGTGTTAATGCACTCAAGCAATGCAACTACATCTGGTACAACAGCTGTAATTGGTGTTACCACGTGGGTAAAGCTTATGATAATTCATTGTCATTCTCCAAGATCCATCTGTTTTCTGCACAAGTCAAATAGGCAAGTTAAATGGGCATGTGGTGGATATCAGCACCCCTACGTTCTGAGTTGGGAAAATAACCATAGGATGGGATCAGGGATCCACTGGACCAACTGTAAAATGCACCTTGGCTATAACTCCATTATTCAACTGACCTATAAGCCCCACTCTGATATATTGCAGCAATGTTTTAGGTCTCCTGGAATCAGTTTGGATCCAATGTTCAGTATTGATTACTTGTTTTTCTCCTAATGTAAAGTCACCCTGACAAACGGCTATACATCCCTTTTGGAAAGGATGGGGAAAGATTAATGATATAAATTTTTTGGGCAGTATAGCGAAGTCCTTCCTCAAGGGGACCTGGCCTCCCTTTCATTCAAGGAGTTCTGGATCAGTAATTGGCTCCATTCTGGGAATTGATAGAGGTGCGCTTTCTGCTTTTATGATTCAATTTAGACTCCTATTTCTTGACCTAGATCAGTTAGACAAATAGTCCGACTCACAGATAACTTATGGAATTGGCTAATTGATCTTGGTGTCCCTAGGGGTAGAATAGATAGAGAGTGTGCTAAATTCTTACCTGATCTGTATAAGCTAAAGAAAGAGTTCTAGGTCAGGAATAAATAATCGGAAAATTTCAATTTCATTTGTAGTGTAGACCAGCTTTTGTTTGAACCAGTCAACTAAACTGTTAGATCTTTTTCTAACCCCTCATGCTGCAATATTAAATGAAGGATCTCTGCTTAGCCAGCCTGTATCAATAAATTTAGCCAGATCCAACGTTATGTTCCTACTATCCCACAACCTTAATACTTATTTCTCACATATTCCCAGGGTTTCTGTGTGTATAAATTGAAAAAATTATGTAGTTCTTTTGGCTTCTGGCATATCTACTCATGGGGTACACTTCGACCTCAGCTTTCTGCTAGAACTTGAGTCTAGGTACAAGTCTAGAATAAAAGAGTGGTGGGAGAGGGGCGCTGAGGAGGATTAACAGCATCTTGCAAGGAAACTACCTGGGGAGGGGGCATTACAGTTTCCTCAGTCAATGCAGGTTTAATCTCTAAATGATGGTGAAAGGGACACTTCTAAAATTCAGTAAAATTTAAGAGTACAATTCCCTTTTCTTCATTATAGTATTTTCAGATGACCCATTCAAATTTTGAGGATCTCATTTCTTCCTTAATCCTTACTCTTAAGATCTTCAACAGATTGGGTGAGACTCACCCACGTTATGGAGGATATCTGTTTCATTTAAGGTCTACTGATCATCAGTGTTAACCTCATCAGACAGCAACATCCAGACTGGTGTATTTAGATTAGTGTTTAACAGAAGTGGATACCATAGCCTAGGCAAGTTGACACACAAAAACTAACCATCACAATGTATGAAATATTCAGTATGGGTGTCTGTTTTTATTTTTTCTTTTGGTGTATTTTTAATATTTAGGGAAGTTTATAATTTTGCTCTAGAAATTGCATGAATGATTTTACGTTTGTAAAATATCCTTTTTCTTCAATTCTTTTAAACACCATGAACATGAAGTTGTATAGTTTTCCTTTCCCCTTTCCAGGATACCATCACCCACATTTAATAGATATCAATAACTTTCGAGTGTTTTTCATTGTTTCCTTAAATAGACTTGATCTTTTACTATTTGATTTGTTAGCTTTAAATAATACCCTTTGACATCTAGCAATTACGATGATGTAATCAGAAAACTAACTTTATTTTTTATCTTCTTATCAAAGCCATCTGTTCCGTTTTGTGTTAGATGAATTATTTCCACATTATCAGAGCATATACAATATATAATCTATTCTGTCAACTTTAGCCTTTCTTTTATTTATTTGTTAAATAGCAATTACTCCTTTCCACCTGGAGTTCATCCCCTCATAATGTTGTCAAGGAGGCTTCCGCAAACAGTATTCACAAAGTTTCTTGCATGTTCAAAATGTGTTTTGTTTTTAAACTTCAAGAGCACCTGCTTTGTCTGACTCTTTCTTTCCTAAATTATCATAGATTTTTCTACACTCTCTCTCCTGGGTAGAATGTGGTTGTGGTTGTGACTATTTCACATTATAAAATGATGACTGTATAAATTATTATACAAACTAGAAGGGGTTTTGGAGTGAAATGGGTCAATATCATGGTATAATAATTATACCAGCATCATAGGCATAAAATCTGACTGTTTTGCACCAACTGTAATAAATGGAGTTTTGTCCTGAGACCAGCATGATATGTGTTATTTTACATTATCCCTAGACAAGTTGATAACCACATGGGGAAATGAGACAGGACATGAGAGGAGTCCAAAAATGAGCATGATAATAGAAAAGTCCTGCAAAGAATAGCTTTTACTCAATCCTTCAAAAATAGTCTATTCCTGATTAGAGAAAAAGCGCTTGGAGTATTTAAGCCTCTACACACATCTCTCAATGTTTAAGAGCTGTTAGCAGGAGAACAAAAGTTCGGAGATAATAGTTCTCCAATTCTGTAGACAAATCTGATTCTGGCTACTTGTGCATAGTACAAAGTACATGGTGCTAGAGAAGCAGGTACTTACTATGGGGAATAGAATCACATGGGGACTTTATGCAAACAAATGTTTAAGGAATCTGATATGATATGAGTGACACACTAACAGTACACCATAATGCAGGGGAGACTTACTAATATGGTTTGACTGCGTCCCCACCCAAATCTCATCTTGAATTGTAGCTCCCATAATTCTCACGTGTTGTGGGAGGGACTCATGGCAGATAATTGAATCATGGAGATGGTTTCTCCTATACTGTTCTCCTGTTAGTGAATAAGTCTCACGAGATCTGATGATTTATTTCCTCTTTCACTTGTCTGCCAAGACAATGTAGACTTGTCTGTCTACATTCTCTCTTGTCTGCCACCATGTAAGACGTGCCTTTAGCCTTCTCCATGTTCGTGAGTCCTCCCTAGCCACCTGGAACTGTGAGCCCATTAAACCTCTTCTTTTTTATAAAGTACACAGTCTTGGGTATGTCTTTATCAGCAGTATGAAAACTGACTAATACACTTCACTGTCAATCTCTAATTTTAAAATTGTGGCTAGTTACAATTTCTAGGGGAAAAAGTTATACGAAAAGTGTTAGTGGCAGGAAAAAAAGACTCCATCACTTGTTAGTCCAAAGGCTTTAACTGGTACTTTTATCTTACTCCTCTTCCATCTATTCTTGTATACCTCTTGTATATGAGCATGTGCAGACATGTTATAAGTTAAGGTTTCTTTTTTGTCTTTAAATATACTTACATTTCCTCTGGGATAAAATTGCTTAAAAGACTATAATTTTTCTCATTGAATAACCATGGAAATACTGTCAAAAATTTAAGCACATAAAAAATGACATGTTTCTGGATTTTCTATTCTGTTCCATTATCTATACATCCAGTTGTAAACCTCAGCCCTACTACCTCTATGACTGGTGCCTAAAAGGAGTATATAGGGAGTCTTGGAAGAAAAAGGTGCTGCTCATCTAATTTTGTTCTTCTTCCTAGAAATCATTTTGTATATAATATGTCCTTTGGATTTCCATATAAAATTTAGAATTAGCTTAACAATTTCTACAAAGAACTCTGCTATAATTGTTTTTTAAATATGCATTGAACATATAGATCAATTTGGGGAGAGATACTATCATAACAACATTAAGCCTTCCAATCTGTAATCACATTATACATTGCAATATATTAGGTTAGTGCAAAAGTAATTGCAGTTTTTGCGTTACTTTCAATCGTAAAAACTGCAATTACTTTCACACCAATCTTAATAATTTGATCTCGTTTTATTTTTCTCAGCAAAGTTTTGAAGATTTCAGTAAACAGGTATGGCATACATTATGCTAAGTTTATTCCTGTGTTCATGTTTTTAACGTTATTACTAATGGCATGTGTTGTATTAATTTTTATCTTTCTCGTATTGCATTGGCAAGAACGTTGATGCAATATTGAATTTCAGTGGTTAGACTGGATATCTCTACTTTGTTCTAGAACTCAGAAGGAAATAATTCATTTTGTTCATGTAGGGCCAGCTTCATGCACTGTACCTTGTACAGTCATACAAGATTTCATGCTCAGAAGTGCCCTGTTTTTGATTTAACACTCTCTTATTACTGCCTTAAATTTTTAAATAATTTTACCTCTGTGTTTTAAAAGTGCAGTATGATGGGACACTTGAGTACAAGTGTGAGCAGAGATGTCTGTGGTATACATGTTCAGTTTCTTACTGTTCTATTCACATACAGCGTTTGTGATGCCTCGTGAACGCAGAATTCTTGTGGACCCACAGTGCTTGAGAGTTCAGCAAGACTCTGAGTACAAGATAAGCATTTTATGTCTATAAATGAGTGAGCAAGGTTGACGACTCCAAGAGGCTACACTTTCCATTCAAAACCAGAACTCAATTCAATTGCAAACAAGCAGTGACTTTCCAATAAACACAAACAACCATGGAACCCTATTACATAATTTATTTTCTCTGTTACTTTACTGCATTAATTAACTACCTATGCTGAAAGTGACACAGAAGGAAAGGAAAAGAAAGAAGGAACAATAGTTCTTTTTTTTTGTCCTTCCTTATTACTTATTCCATCTATTTTTGTTGTTGTTTTTTACTTTCTCTTTGTCAGTCTTTTATTATTTTTGTATTTCATTTTAAATACTGTTAATCAACTATAACTATTTTTATGGTTTTTTTGTGTTCACAATATATATCCTTATGTTATTAGTTTATTTTAACATAATACTGTACCATATAAACACACAGTATAAGCAGCGTGTTATGTCCCAAAAACGGTTTCAGAAAATGAAAGGAAACTTCTACATTGGTAATCATTGTTTGATTATGTATACCTTAGCTTCCATCGAATAACAGCTTCCTTGCTTAAAAACTGTAATAGTTCATCTAGTTCAATTTAGTTAGTGATAAATTCCTCTAACTTTTGTTGTTGGGAAAAGTATCAGTTTTACCTTGATTTGTTGTAGATATTTTACTCTATATAAAATTCTAGATTGATGGTTATTTTTCCTTCCTACTTTAAAGATATTCTATTGTCTACTGCCTGGCATAGTTTCCTTTTTTTTCTTTCTTTCTTTTTGCTTTCTTTTCTTTTTTCTTCTTTCTTTTTTTTTTTTTTTTTTTTTTGAGACAGAGTCTCAATCTCAGACAAGCTGAACGGCAGCATCATGAACACAGCTCACTGCTTGACCTCTCACACTCAAGCCATCCTCCCACCTCAGCCTCCTGAGCAACCAAAACTACAGGCGCAAACCACAATGCCTGGCTATATATATAATTTTTTTTTTTTTTTTTTTTTAGAGACTGGGACTCACTATATTGGCCAGGCTGGTCGCAAACACCTGGGGTCAAGCATTCCTCCTGTCTTGGCCTCCCAAAGTGCTGGGATTTCAGGCATGAGCCACCATGCCCCGTCCTGGCATACTTTCTAATGAGAAATCTGTGAACATAGTTATCTTTGATTTTCTGTACACTATTACTAGATGTTCATCCACAGCATGTGTGGTTTACATTGTGCAACAGATTGAAGCAGATAAAAGCCATTGTCTGTACATCATACTTCTTTCTAATACATGCTCTGCAATTTTCCAGCCAAACCCACCTGTCTGAAATTCTATCTCCTCATATCAAGGAGATTGTCATGCTGTGCTTTGGATACCTCTCTGCATCAAGTTCAAGAAAATCCCTTCAGACAGAAAGTCAGAGTAATAACTGAACTTACATCAATTTTCTCTCTTCTCTTAGAGTTCATAGTTCTGTGCTGCTTATGGTAAAATATCTGACAATTTATTAGTTCTACGTTTTATCCTGTTTCCTATTTTTGTAAGGCAAACAGACAAGTCCACATCTGGTTATTCTACCATAGTTAGAGGCTTTAAATTTTTATTTTAATACACTTACTATGGTGGCATTTTAGAGTTCTGTTTTTTTAAATTTTTGTCTTCTCCTCCTCCCTCTTCCACACCCTGCATTTCTGTTTGTCTACTCTTTGACTGATGCATTGTTCCAGCTCAGCTTTGAGCACGTTGGTTCCTATGCTATATGATGCCATCTTCTTCCTGGGAGCACATTTTATTAGGTGATTTCTAAGTTCTCTTCCCTCCTTGTCTCTTTGTGTCATAGCAATGCAACACTTTGCCTGTTATGGATTGAATTGTGTGCCATCAGTGAAATTCATATGTTGGAGTCATAATCCTCAGTACCTCAGAAACTGACCTTATTTGGAGATAGGGTCTTACAGAGGTAATCAAGTTAAAATGAGATCATAAGGTCTGCCCTGATTTAATATGACTGAAAAAGGGGAAACTTGGAGAAACACACACACACACACACACACACACACACATACACACATCTCCATGTGAAGGAGTACACGGTGAAGATGGCCATCTAAAAGCCAAGGCATAAGGCCTGAAACAGATTCTTCCCTCAGAGCCCTCAGAAGAAATCAAAACTGCTGAGACCTGATCTTAGACATCTAACATCCTGAACAGTGAGACAGTGAATTTCTGTTGCTTAAACTATTCAGGTTGTGATACCATGTTACGATAGTCTTAGGACACTAATACATCCCCCTATAAATTTTAGAAGAGAAGCAGGAAAATTCAAAACTAAGCTACCATCATTTTTCTTCCAGAATATCTTATTATAAAATATATGAAAATTTTCACAACATAAAGCTTTACAGTGGATGAAGGCCAACCAAAACACATGCCTGCCCGTGCACATGTGCATACACACAGAAAACTTTGGGCATTACCTTAGAAATCTGATAAGTTTCTCACTTTAATATTCAACTCTTTGACTACTTTTTTCATGTGCATGTGCAACTAAATGTTATTGGAGAAAAACACCACATGCTGATTGCTCTCAATTTAAATGTGTGATTGTTAATTTCAGAACAGTTGGTCATCATTATTACTTAGAAATTAAATTACACGGCCGGGCTCAGTGGCTCACGCCTGTAATCCCAGCACTTTGGGAGGCCGAGGCAGGTGGATCACGAGGTCAGGAGATCAAGACCATCCTGGATAACATGGTGAAACCCCGTCTCTACTAAAAATGCAAAAAAAAAAAATTAGCCTGGCGTGGTGGTGGGCACCTGTAGTCCCAGCTACTCGGGAGGCTGAGGCAAGAGAATGGCGGGAACCCGGGAGGTGGAACTTGCAGTGAGCAGACGTCGCGCCACTGCACTCCAGCCTGGGCGACAGAGCAAGACTCTGCCTCAAAAAAAAAAAGAACGAAAGAAAGAAAAGAAATTAAATTACACATTTCAATGAATTTTTCATTCCACTCTCCTAGAAAGCTATTTTAAACTTCCTTTTTCCACAAATATTCAGAACTACCACAGTTATCTTTACATCACCCAATGATCTCACTTCCCATGTTGCTAAGAAAATTGGATCAATCACAAGAGAACTTTAGGATCCACTACCACATGTACCCAGCGCCTGAGACCATGCCCAACTCCTTGCTTGCTTGTTCATGCGGATAAGCTATGAAACTCCTAGCTACCAACTCACTTTCATTTTTGGGCACTACATCCCTTTGCTTTACCTATGAAAAATTTGGCTTTGATGTTTTATTCCTCTTTCTAAAGCATCTTCAAATTTTCCCTCTCTCCTGGATCTTACCATCAGTACATAAATGTGTCATTGTATCTGCATCCTATAATAAAAGCTCTCTTAATTTCAATTCTGTCTTCATCTACAGCCCCGTTTTTGTTTGCTTGTTTGATTGATTGGGTTTTGTTAACTTCCCTTTACAAGAGCATGCCTTGGAATACTAAAAGGAGCTTATACTAATTTTTTACTCTTTTTATTTTTTTTTGTCTCTTCAGCCCACTTCATCAATCTTTCATTGTAGCACTTTGGTATTCCTTTTATCAGTTTACCAATTAATTTCCCAGTGTTAAATCTAATGATTAATACTTAATCTTTAAGCTGATCTACCAATAGGATATAACATGTTTAAATATCTCCTGCTTTTTGGAAGAATGGCTTTATTTGGATTCCAGTCATCTATTTTTGCCTGGTTTTTCCCTACCCCTCTGACATCTGTCCAGTCTCATATGCTTGCTTGTCCTAATTTCCTGAACTTTTGGTGTTGGATATTATAGAACTCCATCTTTGATATTCTTCTTTTCTTTAGCTATGCAACCTCTTTTTGATCTCACATCACTATATGGCATCACTATCTACATGCCAATCCTTGGCAGACTGATGCACAGTGTATGTAGTACAGACCTCTCTGCTGAGTTTCTAGCACATGTATCCAAATGACTACTTGTTATTTTAAAAATTGTATTAATGTATAACATCATAAGGCATAGGCAGTATAAATAGAGACTTAATGGTTAGCTTTTTCTAAACATCACACTGTATTAGTTTATAACATTATTTGTATATGGATTTACACAAAGTTATAACTCATTTAACTATGTTTTATATGTAACCCAGCATGAATTTTATAGATGTCATTGAGTTTGTGAGTAGGGGTTGTGCTATCCAAATTTTAGGATTTTAGGACTCCTATTTGTATTTCTTATTTATCTTTTTTATTATCTAGTACATTTCATAAGAATAAGAACATATAAATGTTCTAGTTTATAATATTATTTGTATATGGATTTAAATAAAGTTATAACTCATTTAACTATATTTTATTTGTAACCCAGCATGAATTTTATAGATATCATTGAATTTGCGAAAGGGGGTTGGGCTATCCAAATTTTAGGACTCCTGTTTTTATTTTGTATTTCTCTTTTTTTACTATCTAGTATATTTCATAAGAATAAGAAGATATACATGTTCTTGAGATAGAGATGCATTTTTTCCCTCTTCTCTAAGACTAAATTGTTGTCCAAGACGAACTAGAATAAATCAGGAGTGAGAACCCTCTTTAAATATGGCTATATCTAGACTGGATCTTAGAGAGAAACAGAGTCATCTTTCTTAAAGCCATTCTGACTGAGTAGAGAACTGAGCTTGGCCATGTTAGTGCGTGAACATGGAAAAAGACCAACAGTCAAGTCTCAAGAAAAGACTCAGGAAAGCACGTTGCCTGTTCTGTTATTAATGGTGTTAGTAAATCAAACACATATTTATGTAATGAGAATTCTGTATTAATTATTTTGTTTATATATAGTAGACTCACACATGTATTATTTTATGGATGCTACATATACCTATATGATAAATAAGTAAAGCTAGTAGAGAGAGAGAATGATTGCATTATTTTTTCTTGTCAAAAAAGGAAAGACAGGTTAGGATATGAAAAATCACAAATGACCACAATGCTGAGAGAGAGTGTATATGAAAAAAACTAAATTATGAAATTAACTCTCCATAATACTATAATGATAATTTAAATATAATACATATTAATACACATTGGTATGAAAACTTCTTTCTCACCTTCAAATAATTATCTAATTTGTGTAATTACGTCAACCAGAGTTGGAAATTCAGACTTAAAATGCCTATATCTCACAGAAACAATAAAGCAATTTTAATTTTACAAATTAATGTGAATCACCCATGAAATAGGCAGTAAGTCCTCCTATAATGCTCAAAAGTGCTGCATGGGCCAAAAATAATAATTTCTGTTTCATGAGAAAAGTTTAGTGGCTGTACTGTAACATAAAATTCTGTCATGTTAAAGAATTTTAAGCATTTTAGGTGTGAAAAGATGTTGCCAACCTATACCTGTTTTATAAATAGTGAGAAATAGTGGTCTTTTGATAATATTTGTAGCATTATGCTGAGATTGAAAACAGGTTCATCACCTACAACTTGCAATAAGAAAGAACCTGTCTACATTGAATTTTATTCATTTAAGTCTCCTAGAAACATACCCAAAATATAACAGTAAATTAATGCATAAAATACATTTTTTCTCTGCCCAGAACAAAATTAATTTTCTGGAGTATTCATGGTATTCTGAAAAGATTTGACTTACCAGTGTTACATTTTTGGAAGATGACAGGTTATGTCACAGAACCCAGCACAAAATTAGAAAAAAATTGTTTCTATTTTAAGAGATAAGATTACAATAAAATTATGATTTTCTTTTTGTTGTAAATCCACTGGGTATTGCATAAATAGCTCAGTAATTAGTTTTAAACCGTGTGTTCAAATGAATAGCTGTTACTCCTATATGTTAACAGTTGTCTCTTGAAATAATTACTATTTAGGTTTGTAAAGTATTCATTAAATGTCTGCCAAATTACTTAAAAATCATAATAGACATTTAATGGGTGCTTTAAAACCGAAATAGAAATTACATTTGATTATAAGTAACTGTAGGTTTATAAAGCTATCATTATATGTCTATTAAGACCATTTAACTTAAGTGTTACATAATTAGAGAAGAGCCAGGATTTTAATTGCACATTTGCAAACTGCTAACTTGCTTTGCTAAATATTCATTTAATCCACTGCTGAAAAGTCTGAGTGAGGTATGAAGATTTCATCTCTTTTTTTTCTTAAGCAATTGTCACACTGTATTCTGTGGGATTAAATGATCTAACAAATGTATGTCATGTGTAATAATGATGCCACATGTAAAAAATAAGAGATTTGTGTTTGATCATGTATCTTCAAACATAGGAGACATTTAACTTATTCTTCTCCCCCCTCAAATAAGTCCTCTTGGTGGGCCAAGAGATATTCTCTTCCCCATCTTTCAGATTACCGACTCATATTGGTGCTATGACCAAATAGCTGAGATAGAAAATAATTAGTACTACATTATGATTCAGTGCTTCCTGTCTTGCTCTTCAGAAGTACATCCCAAGTTGCCAATAAAAAAGCATAATTTCCCATTAATTACCTTGCTAAGCAGTTCCTTGTTATCACAGAAGTTAAGTGGAGATTAAAAGGAAGGCTAAATTGCACTTTTATTTCTTGAAGTGTCAACTAATCCTGAAGTCAAGATCAGTGTACAAAATTGAAAGAGAAGAAAGATTGTAATTTGGTTGCACATTCAGTTCCGTAGCTAAATAAAGTATCTCAGACAGCAGGCTTTTAGAGGCACTAAAACTCCTTTCACAAAGGTATCCACTTTTAGTTCTTCCTTATATCTCCATTAGACACCTGAGGTTGCCTCTTGTAAACGTGAGCAAGAAAACATTCTGCTGAGAGGAATTTTATTTATATATCATTTCTTCTCTAAATGCTTCTTCTTCCTGGGAACATTTGCATTTAAACAAGCTTTTGATTTCTTTGGAATCCATCTGCCTACACTTACCCTATTTTTTACCCCTGAACAAACATCACCTGTGAAGTATGTTGTAAACACTGTTGCTGCTTTTCTTTCTTAATTTTGTATATTTCCATTTAAAATGACGGTACAGATACAGCTTGGCCCATTAAACATGAGGCACAGCACTAGGCTCTTCAGGTGGTCTTTCCATGGATTCCTAGTCATTCAAGCAATCTTCTGACAAAGACAGTGGCATTTATAACCCACTTAGTATCTTTGAATCCATTTCCGGGAAAACTAACAAAGATGAGGAGAGCTTAGGCCAAACATACTACAGACCTAATTGTTTTGTCAATCCACTGAATTTTTTCCATCTCATCAGAATTCCCTAAATCTAAGATACGTATCCAAGTCTCAACAAGTCCCCTATGTTGGTGGGGAAAGGAGTATCTTCTAATTTAAATCATTACAAACAAGGTAAAACGTTCAGGGCCAGCTCACTACTTATCTTTAGCCTCAACCTATGGCCGGGGTTAGTTTTAGGGCCATGTTTCACTAGTTCTATTTACATTTGTGTGTATAAGGCTTGGGGAAAATCCCAGGTTCTATATTCAAAGGGAGATACTCAATAGTTTAAATTCAATGCTAATTTTTTAAAATGGGATATTTATAATGAAAATACAGATTTCTTTTGATTTGTTCAATAAGGGAAGAGTAAACAACAGTCAACTATGTGTAAGAAGTTGAGTGGATTTGAAATTTGGCTGTTTTCCATCATGCAAGGCAGAGCGGCATAGTTACATCATCCCCTATTATCTCTTCCATGAGAATGAGGTTGCAAGTTGCCATTTGTAATAACCCTTGCACTATAATTTCTTTAAACACACCCCATTTCATTTATTTACATTGCTTGCTCTTCCCCTAGAGGTGTCTCTTCTTTTTGACATCTGCTTTATGTGATTATCTCCTGATTCTATCCATAGAACCAGAGATACCATTAAGGACTGGACTTACCATGAAGAAAAAGAAACAATTTTTCTTTCACTTATACTGATTCCAAAGAAGGGGCCCTAACAATGTATTCACATCATCCTATGTTTCAATAAAATTTTCATTCATAAGATGTATTTGCACTCTCCCTTTTTTTTTCTTGAAGACGTCCCAAAAAACTATGTAAGCTTCAGTCTTCACGGAACCTGGACCCACCACTGACTGTGTGATAATTACATTCCAAACACAGTCATCAGCAGAATGGAGTAAAATTTCTCTGACAGCTTGTTTCTTGCTTGTTTTTTAATTCCCAGGGAGGTAGTCTTTGCTAAATCTTATAAATTAAAGACAAGATGTTTTCATGGAAGAATTCGAAGAAAACTGAAATAGAGGTATCATTTGCCTACAAGACAAATTGTTTTTTGCTGCAGGTATAAAAATGTTAGTGCTAAAATCTTTGTCAATAACAAGTCAGAAATACGGTCTTACAGAAATCAGACATTAGATTTGTAAACAAAAGCATAATTCTGATGAATCCTGAATGGATACCCTCTGCTTCCACTTTGATTTTACTCATTAGCATTAATTTTTGTGGATACAGTTTGATGGGCAAGTGTATTTAAAGTATAGGTTAGCATTTTTTAAGGTACAGGAGGGAATTAACAAGATGAGATATCTATATAAAACCAGATAGAATCATTCTGACCAGTAAGTTTTAGAAATGATTTCTTAGCAGTTACTAATATTTACTCTTATAATGATTCAAATATATTCATTCATTTTTAAGTAGTACCTTGATGTTCTGGGGTGTAAAAAAACAAGCCAAGAAAGAAAGAACTGAAGATGAGACTAATTTAGAAACTTGTTTTTTATTAAGTACCTTTTAACTTTTTGTCTATAGAGAGAAGTGCAGAAAAGTGAATAGCCTGTTAACTTGTCATGAGGTTAACACATCCATGTAACTACCACACAGTTTGCAGATTGGAACATTACCATCTGCTAGATGCCCCTTCCTTCTCCTTTTCAATTTACCCTTACCCTCTTGCCCACAGTAGTTACTATCCTGACTTGTGTTGATTTGTCAACTCTATCCTGATAGAGTTGACTTGCCTGTTTATCAAAATTGAATATAAAATTATGTATTTGCTTGAGTATGAGTGCAACATGAGTGTACTTTCTTATAATTTTGGTGCATATGTGAACATTATTGTAAACAATATGTATGCTATATATTAAGTTGTGTGTACACCTAGAACTTGATTTAATAATTTATAGTATGTGAATGCATTCAAATTTGGTAGATAATTACAGGCAACTTTTCCAAAACAATTGTGCCAGTTTGTACTCCAAATAATCGTGTTACAAGAGTTCTAGTTGTTCTACATTCTAGCCTCCATTTGGTATTGCCCATTTTCTTTTTTTTGGATTTCCATTATTATTATTTATTTCTATTTTAGCTATTCCACTGAAGATGTAGTAGTACTAGATTCCATTTCCATAATTACTAATAAAAATAAGTACATGAGCACGTTTATTAGCCATTTGAATATCATATATAGTGATGTGACTCTTGTTTTCAAATTATTTTGAAATAATTTTAACTTTATAAAAAAACTCAAAAACACAATAGAACAGGGTCTTTCCAAGTACCTTTCCCTCAACTTTCACTAATATTAACATCTTATACAATCATGGTACATTTATTACAATTAAAAAAATACTATTGATACAATGATGTTGACAAAACCACAGACTTTACTCAAATGTCACCAGTTTTTTCACTAATGAATACTGAATGTTCTATCCAGTGATCCGTGAATTATGCGTTCAATGTGGTTGATGGAAACCTACTATTCCCTGTTCTGCGTGAGTTCTGAGTACGATTCTCTGCAACCTGTCAGATATTTTCTCTCCCTCCCTGATCCTAGCCTTGAGTTGACTATTTTTCTCATTATCGTACTTTCCTGAATAATATAGGGTGACTCTCTTCAGATCTCCGGTATTCATTCTCCTTCTCCTTTTCTCTCTCTCTGTTCTCTACAGTACTCAGCACTATGAACTGTAGGGGTTACAGTCTGTCTGGTATTTTAGCTCTGTGTCCCAAACTCAAGACATCCTCTAAGTTCTGTCTTAGATTTTCATTCTTCACAATACCCTGGAAACTATCAAGGCAGGAACACAGAATAATCATAAGGTTCCATTCATTTGTTTCCTGTCTCTCAAGATCACTATGTTAAGTTTGCTGGTGCCTAATGTCTTGAAAACTCTTATGATATATTTTTTATATTGATTTAGGGCAGGAGCATAAATCCATTTCCTGTTACTCTTTCTTGGACAGAAGCAAAATGCCATTATCTCTTCACAGAGATTAGCTTTATTACTGTAATATTTAATTTGGTGACTATTTTCAAATATCATAGTTTATTTTTCCCTGAAAAAATGATAATTCAAATATCTCGGAGTTTTTTTCTAATTAAAGTTTAATGAAGAAAAATCACCAGTAGACTTCTGATTATCACTAGTTAGCTGTGTTATATGTTAGGAATAGGTTACTATTAGAATATGAAGGAGCATTTTTTTTGGTCACACTAATCATTCTGGAAAGGCTACCTGAAAATTGTGATGCTTTAGCTAGATTTTGAAGGGTATTTAGAAAGAAACCAGACAAAGAAAAGAGAGCAATAAATTAAGTTGCAAAAATAGCATCTAGGATTCATGCACCACATTCAGTCAGATGCCATTGCAAGTGATTTAACAGACTTGCAATGACAAATATCCAGAAAGTACCAACAGAAAAGCAACAGATATGTACATCATCTTATTAAGAAAGTCAGTAGAGGAGATAAATTTAATGTTACCCAGAAAGGATATGTACATTAAAATTCCCATTCAATCCCCTGCCTTTCCATGTAGAATTTATCTGATGAAAGTATGTCTGACAAGTACCTCTGAACTATTGTCACTTAAATAACTTTCTATACAACTTATATATATATATGTATCTATATATTCCTAGAATATATATGTATATATATATTCCTAGAATATATATGTGTATATATATATTCCTAGAATATATATGTGTGTATATATATTCCTAGAATATATATGTGTGTATATATATTCCTAGAATATATATGTGTGTATATATATTCCTAGAATATATATGTGTGTATATATATTCCTAGAATATATATGTGTGTATATATATTCCTAGAATATATATGTGTGTATATATATTCCTAGAATATATATGTGTGTATATATATTCCTAGAATATATATGTGTGTATATATATTCCTAGAATATATATGTGTGTATATATATTCCTAGAATATATATGTGTGTATATATATTCCTAGAATATATATGTGTGTATATATATTCCTAGAATATATATGTGTGTATATATATTCCTAGAATATATATGTGTGTATATATATTCCTAGAATATATATGTGTGTATATATATTCCTAGAATATATATGTGTGTATATATATTCCTAGAATATATATGTGTGTATATATATTCCTAGAATATATATGTGTGTATATATATTCCTAGAATATATATGTGTGTATATATATTCCTAGAATATATATGTGTGTATATATATTCCTAGAATATGTATGTGTGTATATATATTCCTAGAATATGTATGTGTGTATATATATTCCTAGAATATGTATGTGTGTATATATATTCCTAGAATATGTATGTGTGTATATATATTCCTAGAATATGTATGTGTGTATATATATTCCTAGAATATGTATGTGTGTATATATATTCCTAGAATATGTATGTGTGTATATATATTCCTAGAATATGTATGTGTGTATATATATTCCTAGAATATGTATGTGTGTATATATATTCCTAGAATATATATACGTATATGTATATTCATATATATATATATTCCTAGAAAAGTGTCATTTAGATGTAGAAAAAGTTTCATTATATAGCCTTAATAAAGAATATACAGCAACCTGCATTTTTGGTGAATATTGGAGGAAAAGATTACCATAAATAGACACTTTCCATTTTAATGGCTCTGGGTTTGTGCTTTATTGCAATCTTTGTGAATTACCTGCTTTGAGTCCTTAAAAACAAAATGGGCAGGAGATTGTGATATATTAGTGGTTTTACTAAAATCTAAAATTTAAATAAACCAACAAAATCTTAGAATTTTCCCTAAGAAGCTTTCTGCTGTCTTCCAGTAATGAAATTGCTTTATTTTAAATTGCTTGCAGTACATTTTTGAATCCTATGGGCTACAGTTTTGTGTGTCTATAAATGGACATTGATTGCACTACTTAGAAATCATTTTTCAGTAGTGTGGTCTAGTGTTATTTATCATAATCTCAGTTTTTATAACTTCCTTAGAGATAGTCTAGGTTAAGAACATGACTTCTGATATCTGAATTGACGCAGAAAGACTAGAAATTGACTCCTGTAATGAATTGTGCAATACTTTCTTTTCACATGTCAACTCCATTTTTTAATACTGCAACTTATCCATCAAAACCAGTTCATCAGAAGAAAAATAAATTTTGCATAAAAGTAAAGCAGTTTTATTATTCACTTGCAGAACATATTTGTATTTCTTTAAAGGAAACTGACAGAATATTTATTTTGAAAATAAGCCTAAATCCCACTCCTAGATAGTAATAATTGCTGATAAAGCTTTAATGTGTGTGTTGTGGGGGTACTGAGGTTTTGCTATTCTTTACCATACCTCTGCCGCATTTTAATATCTATATTATGGCTGTGGGAAATGTTATGGCTAATTGAAACATAATGATAAAGAAAGAACATGGAACTATGTAGAAAAGATTAGAGAGTTTTCTGAACCACAGAATCCATAGTTATCAAGAAGTTATTAAATTGTCACATTGCATGACTATCTCAAAACATCTCATGTACCCCATAAATATATACACCTATTATGTACTCACAAAGTTTAACAAATTAAAATGTAAAAAAAATGCTATTAGATAATTCAGGAATAATTTTATGAAAGGAATGACCATCATGCCACCCCTTAGCAATTTTTGTTACATAATCTTTGTGATTCTATAGATTCTGTCATTATCCTTCTCAGGTTCTACTTTTTCAGACAAAATGGCGCCTTTTGAGCTTTTAAACTACAAATGCAACCCTGCGTATAAATTGCTTAAAAAGAGGATCCTCTTCAAACATATCCTGCCATACTAGTCACCTTCATTTGGGTAATAAATGAAATCCTAAATCTCAGTCTCTAATAATAAATATTTATTTATTTGTTATGTTACATACAAATTTCTGGCTAGTTTTTTCTGTCCTTCAGGCTAAGTGTCAACTGTGGGTCTGTTTCATTTAACTTCTTATTCTGGGACAAAAGCTATAGAAGCAGCTCCTAGGAGCTAAAACAAAGGGAATAATTGTCAAACAGGACTCATAAAAAAACTGAGTGATCTTAGTAAGCATCAAATTTGACCAACAGTCTTAAGGTTACAGACAATCATGTAACTCAAATGAATAGGGGGGAATCAGGAAATAGGACATAGGCAGTGGCTTTAATACCAATTAGGGCTTTTTAAGAAACAATTATGGGTACATAGTAGGTGTATATATTTATGGGGTACATGAGATATTCTGATACATGCAAGCAATGTGTAATAATCACATTAGGATAAATGGGGTATCCATCACCTGAAGCATTTATCATTTGTGTTACAAGCATTCAAATTATATTATTTTAATTATTTAAAAATGTACAATAAATTATTGTTGACTGTAGTCACCCTGTTCTGCTATGAAATACTAGATCTTACTCATTTTATCTAACTATATTTTTGTATGTAACCATCCCCACTGTCCCCTCTGCAACAATGATTCCCAGCCTCTGATAACCATCATTCTACTCTCTATCTCCCTGGATTCAACTGCTTTAATTTTTGGCTCTCACAGGTGAGTGGGAACATGTGAAGTTTGTCTTTCTGTTCCGGCTTATTTCACTTAATATAATGACCTCCAGTTCTATCCACGTTGTTGCAAATGACAGGATCTCATTCATTTTTATGACAGAATAATACCATTCTGAACATATACTACCTTTTATTTAACCATTCACCTGCGGATGGACACTTAGGTTGCTTTCAAATCTTGCCTATTGTGAATAGTCTTGCAATAAACATAGGCGTGCAGGTATCTTGTCGATATACATCTTTTCTTTATTTGGGGTATATACCTAGAAGTAGGATTGCTGGATCACATCCTAGTTCTATTTTTACTTTTTTAAGGAACCTCCATACTGTTCTCCATAGTCATTGTACTAATTAATTTACATTCCCACCAGCAGTGTAAGAGTTTCCTTTTCTCCACAGCCTCGCCAGCATTTGTTATTGCCTGTCTTCTGGATAAAGGTCATTTTAACTGGGGTGAGATGATATCTCATTATAGTTTTCATTTGCATTTCTCTCAGGATCAATCATGTCAAGCACCTTTTCATATGCCTGTTTGCCATTTGCACATTTTCTTTTCAGAAATATCTACTCGGATCTTTTGCTCATTTTAAAATCAGATTATTAGCTTTTTCCTATTGAGTTGTTTGAGCTTCTTATAGTTTCTGGCTATTAATACCTTGTCAAGTTGTAGTTTACAAATGTTTTCTCCTATTCTGTTGCCTCTTCACTTTGTTGATTGCTTCTTTTTGCTGCACAGGTTTTTCACTTGAAGTGATCTCATTTGTTGAGGTTTGCTTTGGTTGCCTGTGCTTGTGGGGTATTACTCAACAAATCTTTGCCCAATGTTCTGGACAGTTTCTCCAGTGTTTTCTTGTAGGTGTTTTATAGTTTGAAGTCTTAGATTTAAGTCTTTAATCCATTTAGATTTGATTTTTTGTATATGCTGAGAGATAGGCATCTAGTTTTATTCTTTTTCATATGAATGTACAGTTTTCCCAGCACTGTTTTTTGGAAGAGGCTGTCCTTTCCCCAATGAATATTCTTGGCACCTTTGTTGAAAAGGAGCTCACTGTAGATTTAAAAATTTATTTCTGGTTTCTCTGTTCTGTCCCATTGGTCTCTCTGTCTGTTTCCATGCCAGTACCATGCTGTTTTTGTTACTATAGCTCTGTAGTATAATTCAAAGTCAGGTATGTGATTCCTCCAGTTTTGTTTTTGTTTCTGTTTTTGTTTCACTTAGGATGGCTTTGATTATTCTGGGTCTTTTGTGGTTCCATATTACTTCTAGAATTTTTTTTTTTTATTTCTGTGAAGAATGTCATGGACATTTTGATAGGGATTGCATTGAATCTGCAGATTGTTTTGAGTAGTGTGGACATTATAACAATATTGATTCTTCCAATTCATAACATGGAATATCTTTTAATTTTTGGTGTCCTCTTCAATCTCTGGAATAAATGTTATATAGTTTTCATTCTAGAAATCTTTCACTTATTTAGTTAAGTTCTAGGTATTTAATTTTATTTGTAGCTATTGTAAGTGGGATTACTTTCTTGATTTGTTTTTCCGATTGTTCATTGTTTACATAAAGAAATGCTACTGGCCAGGTGCAGTGGCTCACGCCTGTAATCCCAGCACTTTGGGAGGCTGAGGCAGGCAGATCACCTGAGGTCAGGAGTTCAAGACCAGCCTGGCCAACATGGGGAAACCCCATCTCTATTGAAAATAAAAAATAAGCCAGGTATGATGAATTCTGTTTAGTAGTATTTTTGTTGAGAATTTTTGCATCAGTATTCATTTTTTTTAAATGTGTCTTTATCTGGTTTTAGTATCAGGATAATACTGGCCTTGTGGAATTTGTTTAGAAGTATTCCCTCCTCCATTTTTTGGAGTAGTTTGAGTAGGATTGATATTAGTTCTTTAAATGTTTGATAAAACTCAGCAGTGATGAAGTCAGGTCATGGAATTCTCTTTGCTGGGAAACTTTTTATGATCACTTTGATGTTGTTACTGTTCAGATTTTTTACTTCTTCATGGTTCAATCTTGGTAGGTTTTATGTGTCTAGAAATTTATCCATTTCTTCTAGATTTTCGCATTTTTTTGACATATAGTTGCTCACAGTATTCTCTAACGATCCTTGAATTTCTGCATGAAACTAATCAGATTTGTTCTTCCTGTACACAGTAAACCAATCACTGTGATGACAGGTTTTGCAAAAGAGAAAAGGTTTATTCACAGTGTACCTCAACGAGCAGATGGGAGAACAGCTCTTAAATCTATTTTTTTGAAGATAAGCCTTAGGGATATTTATGGGTTATAGAAGAGCGGTTGCCTAATGCATGGGGAAAGGTGATTGGCAGTGGGAAAAAGTGAAGTAATTGGTGATCTACACAAATGCAATAAAGGTTCGTGACTCATCATAGGACACATATTCAGAAAATGGCAGCATTAGCGTAAGCTGAGGTGGAGTTTTTGGCCCTCTGAGGTCAAAAGACCAACTCTTGGGCATTTGTGCAGGCGCAGTTGAATGACTGGTGGTCTCAAATGCTTTAAGCTGCCCCCAGCTCCTGAAAAAGCAACTTAAGCCACTGTTACCACAGTGACACCTATGTCAGAAATATGATCTATAAGGAAGCCAGGGAAGTTTAAATTATAACATTTAGTGGTGTGGCTTTTAGCTATATGAGAAATAACAATAATAATAATAATAATAACAAAAAGCAAGTAGGACAGGTTAAGTTTGGTGGACCTAATCAGATTAACCTCTGGTTTCAGCTTTCCCAAACCTTTCTTCCTGCAGTGATAGATTTCCTAGACCTAAGTATTATTTGGAGTCTCTGAGTAACGTTTATATCTCTCCACAAAAAGGAGTCAATTGTGTTTAAGTAATGAACCAGCTCTATTTTGTATCATAAGAGTTGTATAGCTTACAAATCATTCTCTAAAATGGCATATCTCATAGGTCCACAGATTCAGAGTTTAGTTACTATTAATACTCTTTTGGCCAGAAATAGCCTGCTAAAGACTGTGTAGATACAGTCTCTTTGCAAATATCATCAAGCTAGTTAGCCAGCGGTCCCATTAACAGAGATTATACTAGATCACCTGACATTTTCCTCTTTCCTTATGGTGTCAAATACTTCCTCCCCTGTACAAAAAAGAGAGTAAATGGATTAATGGCCAGATTTTCTTAGCTCCTCTCTACCAGGCTATGTAGACATTTCTTTTTTTTTTTTTTTTTTTTTTTCTGAGACGGAATCTCGCTCTGTCGCCCAGGCTGGAGTGCAGTGGCGTGATCTCGGCTCACTGCAAGCTCCGCCTCCCAGATTCACACCATTCTCCTGCCTCATCCTCCCAAGTAGCTGGGACTACAGGCGCCCACCACCACGCCCGGCTAATTTTTTGTATGTTTTAGTAGAGACAGGGTTTCACCATGTTAGCCAGGTTGGTCTTTGATCTCCTGACTTTGTGATCCGCCCGCCTCAGCCTCCCAAAGTGCTGGGATTACAGGCTTGAGCCACCGCACCCGGCCTAGATATTTCATTCTTATGATGTAAAAGAGAAGAAGAGAGAATATAACTGTATACTGTTTCATTAATTTGCCTATCTTTTTGCCAGTGCTACTCCATCTTGATTACTCTTATTGTATTTCAAGCCTGTTTTTTCTACTGTAGTTTCTTTACATCACTGTATAGTTTTTAAACTAAGTTTGTCCATTTTTGCCTTTCCACCACACATTTGCCTGCCCCCCCGCAAAAAAAAAAAATCCTACAGTGTTTTGATTTGGGATTTCATTGATTCTAAAGATCAAATTAGGAAATATTGACATTTTCATAATATCTAGTCTTCTAAGACCATGACACATATCTTTATTTTTCTTGTCCACTTTTTCTCAACAGTGTTTTAGTTTTTAATGCAGAAGGTCATCCTTAGTCCCTAGATTCCACTTTGTGATTCCAAGTGACTGTTCTAATGCTAGTCATGACAATAGCATTCCAGCTTTCAGGAAGGAAGAAATGAGAAAAAAAAAAGATTATGTCTTCATAGCAATTGCTTGCACCACATTTGTTTGTAACCCATTGGCCAGAAATTATAGGCCCACAGCTATATATAAAGGAAACGAAGAAGTGCAGTCTATTCAGATAAGCACTTTTATGGGCATTACGGATGTTTATTAAAGTAGAATGGATGTTGTAAAATGACTGGTTGCCTCAGTAAAAATATTAAATGAATACATAGATTAAAATTTCTGTAACCTACCTGAATAAGAACCTTTATGTTGTGCATAATTTTCATAATGTTTTGAAATACGAAAATATTTATAATTTAAAATGGTATATAATAGCCCTTTCTTTGCATAAAATAATAAAAATTTGTCACTTACTGATGGTGTCTTCATCATCACTCTTCTTCAAATTTAAAATCTTGTTTAAGATGTTTATTCACTTAAGCTAGAAATCAGTAAGCTCATTAAAAAGAAGTATTGCCTCCCATTATTCTAGAAGTTAACACAGTCCCTATGCAGAAAAACAGTTATTACAGACAAATATTTGACAGTTGAATGTTTCCAAACTGCATTGTGCTAAACACATTTATTAGGAGATATTACTTGCAGAGCGTGGTATATATATTCTATTTTTTCTATCCCATTATTTCTTGGATAACTTCACAGTACATACCATAGAAATACAAGCCATTATAGACTTTAATTGCATGTATTTTATGATTGCTGCCAACATTAATTAAAAAGATTAATCACTTTTGCACTTAGTGAGCATACTAGGACCTTTTAAATATTTCAATCTTGTTAATGTTTCCAAAAGGTTCATTTGAACTCACACAAGTACATTTTGATTGACTGCCTTCCCCACTATTTCAGTGGTCAAACTAAAAGCCAGTACATTTATAAATAAGAAGAAAAACTCACTTGGAATACAATACACCTGGGAGTAACATTATGGAATAAAACTAGTTGCAGTTGAAAGACTTTGCATTACTTTAAATAAAATGAGAAAGAAATATCCTATATTAAGTAAGGCAAATATCAATTTTTCCAAAAAGATACAGCTAAATATATATATTTAGAAACTACAAATGCGAGAGCATTAGAGGATGCATTGTGCCCTTAAGATGCCCTTGTGCCAAAGTGCAAAAGGTTTGCTGTATCAAAAGTTGAATTGAGTAGTAAGCAGATCTGTTGGTAGATCTTTAAAATTTTTTCTGTGCTCAATTCTCTGCTTGCGTCTGTGACCCCTGGTTACCTTCTGTAGTTGCAATTTATCTTTGTTCTGGGACATTATTTTCTGTGCTGCTCAAAGTATTTTCAGTTTCTCTGGAGGGAAGTAGTATTACCAAACACGATGTCTGTTCTTGATGCTCTTTCCAGAATCTTAGTCAAAGCTTGACACCTGATCTTAGACTCTTTTCATTTAAAATAGACTCCAGGATTTCATTTCTGCTTTGTTCAGTTATGTCAAACCATACTTATTTCCAGGCTGCTAAATGGAAGAGCTTGAATTAGTTTATAGCACTGAGTGATCTATGGATGGGAAATGTAATCCTGTGACTAGAGAAAGCAATCCAATATGAAGGGTGCCACATTTGACAGATGAGATTAGTGTGCCATAGATCAAAGTCCTAGCTCTCTGAATTATACTGCCACAGAGCCCTGCTCTTTAAATACTTGCCCATTTTACGTGAAAATCTCAATCTTTCTAGCATTGTTGTTCCAGATTGCTGTAAGATTGTTGTTTTGCCTGAGAGAAAAAAAACAACAAAAAACCTCAAGTAGCACCACAGATTATCCAGTTTCTATCCCCAATAAAGGTATGGTTTAACCCATGAATCAAATATCAAAATCCCTTATTAGAAAAATAGACAATGGAACAAGTCCCTTGAAGGGTGGTAAATCTTAAGTGATATGAACATGAAGAGATATTAATCAATAATAATATGATTTGATAGATATTATTAATATATCAAATTAATATCCATTAAGAGATATTATCATCAATTAAGAGATATTATTATCAATCAATCAATAATAATTAATATCCATTAAGAGATATTAATGATTAATAACATTAATCATGAATAATATGATTTGATTGTTTTTTGACATATCAGTAAATTGTCATTTGATAATGATTAAGCAAATGATTTTGTAGCCACTGAGGGGCTACTCCAAATTGTGAACATAATCTCTTTATTTCCAGCTTTATTTTCTCATGCTCATGCTCTTACAAATTTTGATGAACCTTGGAAATCTTCTCTGAGACTATATACCCTGATATCAACTTCATGAAAAAGCAAACTCTTCCCATAATCTGAAGTGACCCTCTTTTCTACAATTACAAACTTACATCCTGATGGACAGCATTATTTTGCAATCTTCATGGCCGTTTGTTCAATCTGTGTTGCTGGAAGCTAGAACACACAGTTTCTGTCTCAACTAACTTTCATTGAAAAAGTAATTAATAAGTGCCCCCATAGTTGCCCATATATGATGGCAGACCTTCTATATGAGAAAAACATTTACAACAGAATCTTATTTAATCATGCTAGAAAATTTTCTGGTTAGCATTTTTAATAATTGGAGGGACCACCCATCCAACTGTGAAATTATTTCCACAGGCCACTCAGTAACTAGTGTCGCACTTGAATTTTCTTTTTAACTTGCCATTTCACTTACCTTCTGGAATGTCTGTTCCCTGAGTCATTGACCCGAGTTTCATAGACTCTCTAAAAGTCATGGACCCAGTGACCATATGTCTGCCCTTGCAGAATGTTTTTAAAATGTATGGGTCATTTTGAAAAAAATATCTATTATCACCAGACTCAATCTCATCATTTTCCTATTGAAGCACAAACGATGCATTTTTGCAACAGCACGTCACCACCTGCCACAACTATTTAGGGTTTAATATGGTGAGGACTGTCTTAAAGATTTATTACATTTCTGTCTAGCCCAAATATGTGTTCTCTAAATGCAACTTTCACTGCATCCTTGAGAAAAAAAAAATGGCTATTCAAAATACATACAGTTGTTTTGCATTGCATAGTAACCCTATATAGGTCACCAGCCAACCCAGAGTTAAACCTCCTTCACAAGTGGACTGTTACAAGGTCATCCTTACACCAGCAACAAACACTAGAATTGAATGAGAACATAAAGACAAGTGCTCCCATTGAGTGATTACTTTGAGTGCATATTGCTCTGGAAAGCATGTTAAGATCACTCTAAGAGGTATGCCAAGTGGAAGGTGATTTTGAATTTATTGTGATCCAGGAATTCTCTTGTGTACAATATGAATAAATAAACATCACACATTTATACAAATAGGTGTCCTGTCATTTTGGAAATGCTGCCTCTTGGAAAAAAATATTCATTTCAATATTATCAGAATAATTTAAAAAACCAGCATTATCGGCAGGGCGTGGTGGCTCACGCCTGTAATGCCAGCACTTTGGGAGGCCGAGGCAGGCGGATCATGAGGCCAGGAGATAGAGACCATCCTGGCTAACACGGTGAAACCTCGTCTCTACTAAAAATACAAAAAATTAGCTGGGCGTGGTGGTGGGCGCCTGTAGTCCCAGCTACTGGGGAGGCTGAGGCAGGAGAATGGCGTGAACCTGGGAGGTGGAGCTTGCAGTGAGAGGAGATTGTGCCACTGCACTTCAGCCTAGGCAACTGAGCAAGACTCCGTCTCAAAAAAAAAAAAAAAAAAAAAAAAAAAAAAACAGAAATATCCAAAATGAGTTTTCCTACAGTTTATAGCAACCAGAGACAGAAAATAGCCAGACTAATAGGCAAAATGGTTTTTATTTAAGTTGCTTTTATGAACAAGTATCACTGTATTTTTCTGTCCTTATTTTAAACTTGACAACTTCAATTTTATGTTAGTTTATAAACAAATATACTCAATTGTAAATTTGTGTACGTGTCAGAATTTTCCTAAATGAATAGTGACAACTATTTTTCAACATCTATTGCTATTATGGATTTTCCTTTTCTAGTGTTATATAATCTCTGACCTTTAATGAAAACTGCACGTTGCTATCTCACAAATACCTGCCACATGTTATTCTTTTCTATTTTTCTATTTCCATTTCAAACATAGAAACGAATAGGCTTATATTTTATCACCTTGTTCATAGTCAGAAAGTATCATGGAACAATATGTGGGGTTCTTCGATAGGAATAATAAAATATTTAGAAAGGCAAAGTTTGCATCTTTAGCTTTTCGAGTTTTAACAGTCTGAGTTGGCACCGTTTAAGTCACTTGGCTGCGTTTTGGGCAGCAAGTCAGTCAGAGAGATATGATGATGAAGAAAGCAGGAATGATTCAAAGCATGAGAGGGGACTGATCTGCCATTGCTGACTTTGAAGATGGGAAAAGGTGGGTGCTATGGTTTGAATGTTTTCCCCCATAAGATGTGTATTCAAAACTTAATACTCAATGCAACAGTGTTGAAAGAGGGGATCTTTAAGAGAAGTCTGGGTTGAGGGGCCCCAGCTTTATAAAAAGATTAATGCTTTTATTGCAGCAGTGTCCCTTATCATGGTTGTGGGTTTCTTATAGAAGGGGGAGTGTGGCCCCACTTGCCCTCCCTTTGTTGCCCTCTACTTGCCCTCCTGCAATCAGACGATGCAACAAGCCGGCCCTCACCAGATGCTGGCCCCTTGATCTTGGATGTCACAGCCTCCAGAATGGTGAGCCAATGAATTTCTGTTAAAATGAATTTCTGTTAAATTACCCAATCTGTAGTATTCTATTAGAGCAACCCAAAATGGACTGAGACAGAAAATTGGGGCCGGAGAGTGAGTGTTGCTGTAACAAATCCCTGCAAATGTGGAAGCACCTTTGGATGTGGGTGATGGGATGAGACTGAAAGAATTTAGAAGGGCACACTAGAAAAAGCCCAGATTGTCACAGAAGAAGCACTAAGGGCAATTCTGGTGAGGACCCAGAAGAGAAGAACTGTAGGGAAAGTCTGGACCTTCTTAGACATGATTTAAGTGGTCATGACCAAAATATTGGTAGAAATATAGACAGTAAAGACCATTTTGAGGAGGGCTCAGATGTAAATGAGGAAGAAGATATTACAAACTGGAGAAAATGCCATCCTTGTTTTATGTTGGCAAAGAGCTGGGCTGAATTGTATCAGTGTCCTAGGGCTTTATGAAAGACAGCATTTAAGTGTGATAAAGTAAGATATTTGGCAGAAGAAATAGCTAAGCAGCAAAGCATTCAGGATGCTGTGTGGCTTTTAATTGCATATAGTAGTGTGTGAAAAAAGTGATTTAAAGACAGAATTTTAACTAGAAGGAAAACAGAATTTAGGGTTGTGAAATATTTTCGGTCTGGCTATGTGATAGAGATTGAAGAAGCATTTTCAAGAGGGAAAATCAAGGGTGTGGCCAAGTGACCATTTGATAAGGAGATTGGGATGAATTAAATGAAACCAGAGGCTACTCATCAGGATAATAAAAGAATGATCCCAAAGGCACTTGGAAGAGTCTCCATACTGCCCCTCCAATCACAGGCCCAGAGTGCCAAGGCCTGGGGGAAGAAAATATGTCAAAAGAGAGGCCTAGGGTGACCCAGGGAACCTCAGCATTTGCTGTGTTGCACTGCATCAAATGTCTGCTTCATGCATTTCTATGCAGTGCTCCTCGGCTGCCTCACCAGGAGCCCAGGCAGGAACAGGTGCAGCTCAACCTGCTGCTGTGGATGGTGCAAGCTGGAAACCTTGATGGGGTCTATGCAGTGCTACTTTTGCAGGTGCATAGAATGCAAAAGTTCTGAGGTCATGACTTATTCCACTTTATACAATAAACATATAAAATTATTGTGCATTCAAGACAAGCTAATACATTTTCCTATTTTTTTCTCCAAAGAAAAAGTGAGAGTCCTTTGCAACAGACGCCTAAAAGTCTGTTCTGATTCATATTCTTATATCACCATAGCTGTGTTGTAACCCCCACATTGACTACATCATTTTAGTCTGTGCCAACATACTGTTTTCATGTATTTAGTCTTCTTATTTCACCATCAGTTTATTAATTAAACAAAGCTCCTTTTATATGTTGATGAAAATAGTCAAACTCTAAAATATTTGAAGAGATTTATTCAGTATGAGTGACCATGGCCCATGACAGCCCTCAGGAGATCCTGAGAACATGTGCCCAAGGTGGTCGGGGCGCAGCTTGGTTTTATAAATTTTAGGGAGGCATGAGATATCAATCAAATACATTTAAGAAATACATTTGTTTGATCCAGAAAGGTGGGACAGCTCATAGCGGGGACTTCCAGCCTATAGGTAGACTTAAGAATGTTCCAGTTGAAAATGGGTTGAGTTTCTCTAAAGACCTGGGATCAATAGCAAGGAATGTCTGGGTTAAGACAAGAGGTTGCGGGGGAACAAAGTTCTTATTTGCAGAGGAAGCCTTCAGATAGCAGGCTTCAGAGAGAATAGGTTGCAAAATGTTTCTTATCAGACTTAAAGTCTGTGTTGATGTTAATGCTGGAGACACGTAATGAGGTAGGTCCAATACCCACTTCCCGTCATGGCCTGAAACAGTCTCTTCAGTTACATTTTAAGAGTGCCCCTTGCTGACCAGGAAAAAACTTTAAAAGTAAATAAATAAATAAAGTATGCTGCAAAAAAAAAAGGAAAAAAGAAAATTCACTTTCCATGAACATTAAAATATTTTCTTTAAAAAACAAACAAACAAACAAAAGAGGGCCCTGGCTGAGGAGGAAGTCCATTCAGATGGTTGGGTGGTGGGGGGGGATGCTTAGAATTTTATTTTTGGTTTACATATATACAACCTTTATTGATAATGTTCATTAGGAGGCTTTGCAGACTAGAAAACCTTTGAAAAATGTTGCTGAAATAATATGCCTTATCTTATATGTAATGCCTTTACCAATAATTTCTGGAATGATTTCTACTTCTATGTACAGAGCCCCACGGACCTGTTTCTTTCAGAAACCAAAATTTCTACTGTTTATGGCCCTGTGTGTTCTGCTCAGTTTTCTCTGTTGCACTGAGGAATCTAAGTGAAAACAGATTCCCCATCAGGACATAAATTTTTATTCCATAATGTTAAACAGCCTTTTAGGCTGCAAGAAATTGAAACTGATTGGTATTTTTTCCTCATTGTTTTTGGGTGTCTGCACTATTGTTTAGGTATGTGTGTGTGCACACACACACAAATAGAAATATCTTTCCAATGACTTTTGCATATCTCTTTTTACTTTATGCATTCAGGAAGGCTGGTGAGTACCTATACTCTCCTGTATTGTCCCGTTGTTCCTGGCCTCCATTCTATTCTATGCATTGATTGGCATTGTTGAAGGTGCACAGTAAAGAATTCAGGAAAACAAGTTTTGTTTTTCTCTGTCTCTACAGAAAACAGAAAACAATTTCAGTATGCATGTGTATGAAATAAAGATTCCACTGTGAGGTAATCTTGATCTCAGTAATGTTTAATATTTTCTTTCTTTCTGGAATATTTTCTGGAAATTACTGCTGATCATAATTAACACTGAGGTCAAGTATATTTTTTCTTCATTGACATACTATGTGTAATGTAATTTTTAGAAGAACAAAAAATGCTTAAGTGACACAGATGCAATGTTTTGGTGGAGTTCCTAACAACATTCTCCATTTATAAATTACTTTACACTAAGTACTTCTAAAAAATTCATTAAAAAGAAAAGCAGAAACTGTCCCACTCCTTGTGGCTAAAAACCACCAATTTATATTTGAAAATAATTGTAGATCAGAATGGTGTTCCATTTTCTTCTTTAGACAATGATTGGATATAATTAATTTGATGTAACTACTACTTCCAATGGAATAGGCATTGCCTTGTATGTATTCTGACTCTATATTAAAATGATAACACAAAATAGTTTCTGTATTTCAAATTTATCAGGATGCTTAAAATTGAATGAAGATCATTTAACTCCAAAAGAATTTTTATTAATAATTGTATTTATGAAAGAAGTTAAAAATAAAAAAAAGTGTTAAATGATGACTCAGTGAATGCAAGCTCTGTGCTCCTAAAGCCTGTTATTAGAGTGAACTCTGCAGTTATTTAAAAAGAAGCTTGGAGTCATTGTGACTACCCAAAGCATTGTATATCATAGTATTACTATATTATTATATACAATCTAATCCTTTTTATGATAAAATGTATCTTCAATAATGCAGACATGCCTCATTGAACATAGGTAGTACATATGTTGAATACAATAATATGCCTTATAATTTTTTAAATGCCACTAATTATATATTAATTATAATTAAGTTTATAAATACAATTAGAACATCTATTTAATGTATTCTTTCACTATAATTTAATCATTCATGTAGTGTTTGTAGATACTCTGTCACAGAAAATGTTCTGAGTAAGAGATATGACAGTGAACAGAACAGTGTCTGCTTTCTTGGAACTTAAGGATTAATTTTCATTGCCTCCAAGCACAAAGTCTGATTACATTATAATTGTAATGACTCAAAGAAAGATATCATTGAGATGGTAGAGAAGAAAATTCAGTCAACGTTGAATAAACTACACTTATGTCATAAAATCCCTAGATTCAGGAAAGTATAATAATTACAATGCATACATCTCTCTAGTAAAACAAAAGTCAATAGCTTATGGAGCTATGATGATACATTAGGTTTATGTTCTTAGTCTTTTGTGATTTTTTTAATTCAATGCTTTTATCATCTAATGTTCAAGCATATTATCATCTCATGTTATCATGTTATCTGTTGTTTACTTTTTTCATTCATTATTTATTTATTTATTTGCCTTTAAAATTTTCTACTAATGGGGATGTCTATTTCGGCCAAGATGGAGGGAACTGGACAAGAAATATCTTCCTGACTGAAACAACCACACATATGGACAAAATACAAAAGACAACATTTTTAAAGGGAAATTCCAATTTGTGCCACAATGAGATACAAAAGCACAGAAATTAGAATGGTGAAGATTAAAATAGCTGACCCTACCAAGTGTTGAGGATGTAGAGAAACTGTAACTTTTTTACACTGCTGATGGAATGCAAAATGGCAAAACCATTTTGGAAAATATTTTGGCACATTTTTTAAAAGTTAAATATATACGTACCATATGATCCAGCTAATCCACTCTTCAATATTTGCCCAAAATATATGAAAACAGACGCCATACAAACCCATGTACATAGATATTTATAGCAATATCATTTGTAATAACCCAAAGTGGAAGCAATGATGTGCCTATAAACAGGTGAACAAATAAATATACTGTGATATATTTATGCAATGAAATGCTACATATTAATAAAAAATAATGAACTAGTATAACACATTACTATATTACTATACATGGATCTCAAATAATTACTGTGAGTGAAGGAAGATAGACAAAGAGTACATGCCGTTTTATTTCAATTATTCTAGAAAATTTAAGCTAATCTATAGTTATAGAAAACTGATCAATAATTGCTTGGGATTAAGGGTGGAGTGGAATGGGGATAGGAAAATGGAATTATTTAGTGGCACAAAGAATCTTTGCAAGTGACATATATGATATATTTATTATCATAGGACTGACATCTGTCAAATATCTTCTTGTTAACACTTTAAGTATGCGCAGTTAATTGTATGTCAATTGCACCCCAATCAAGCCAATAAAAAATATGACAGTGAAAGATAGCTAGATGTCTCACTTAGTAAGCAAGATGTTTCCGTATAATTTTGAATGAAATGCTAGCTGTGAAAGTATTTGTTGTCTATATATAGTAAAAGCACTTTTTTTTTTTTTTTTACTGTAGGCAAATAAGCTTTGGGTATATAATGTTTTGATTATCCATTGACTGTTTTATGGTGCTACACAAAATTTTTAAATTGTTGGTGGACTATGAGTAAGAAACACTTAAAACACGCCCTCATTTCCATGGCTGTAATTCTCTAGTGAATGGTGATGGCAGCAAAGTATATTAAAGTGCTTTATTCTAAAGGCAGTTATATTTTAGTGGTGAGTAAGGGGCACCTTTAGAGAGTCTATAGTGCCCTATAGTATTATTTTAGTTTAGAGTTTCCATCTAATGAATTAAATTTATTATGCCAAGGAGACATTGGGAATTTGTCATTTCTATATAACTGGACATAACTTGAAAATTCCTGGGTTTTTAGAGTTCACAGAGAGAATTAACTAACTATATCATTTTAGAAAGTATTTCTGACATTCTAATAAAAAACATTTGTATAGATTCTTTTAATTCCCAATTTTAAAAAACACACAAGTGCCTAGTTTGTTTCGTATAATGAAATATAAGTACCTGTGTATAATGTAAAATAACTTAGAGCTCGAAAACGTTATTTTAAGATCAAAGGGATTTCTCTAAAGTATTGCATTTCCAAGGCTTAATTTTTATAAAGTCGTGTTGACAATTATTAGCACTAAAAATGTCAGCTTCTCAGTTACAAATTACCATAAACATTAGGGTAGAAGCACAGACTACATATATTTAGATGTTCACTGCTCTTAGGAGGATAGGAAAAAAAGTAAACACAAAGTAGCATATTTGAGTCCCCTTAAGGTCTCTAGCATCTATACATAAGTATATTTTTCTTTCAATTTATAACATGAAATATTTTAATAGATATATATATAAAGTTTACTCTAATTCTTTATAAATTCTATTATACTCAAAACAATTTTTGAAGGAAGAAATAAATATTGTTTATTTTAAAACTATTTTCTGAAGTGGACCTAAGCTCCAGTAACAAAAAATTGTTTCTCTAATTGAGTATTTTATTTACATGAAATAAATATCCACCATTTAGAGGACTTTTTGTTGCCTAATGTATGTCTTCTTCTAAGTCTAAATTTTTCTTATATGTCTGTTATGATGATATTAATATGATGTGGGGACTCTCCATAATGCTCTATTACTCCACTCATTGAGTTATGAGTGAGCTCTTCACTGTGTTCATAAAATTTTTTTTCTCTTTTTCATCAATTTTTTTTTGTAATTATAACCTTCCACTTCCTTCACTCCATACTCATGAAAACCCTAAATAAATATTAACAGGGCCAGGTGCGGTGGCTCACGCCTTTAATCCCAGCACTTTGGGAGGCCAAGGCGGGCGGATCATGAGGTCAGTAGATCCAGACCATCCTAGCTAACACAGTGAAACCCTGTCTCTATTGAAAATACAAAAAAATTAGTCAAGCATGGTGGCGGGCGCCTGTAGTCCCAGCTACTTGGGAGGCTGAGGCAGGAGAATGGCGTGAACCCAGGAGGCGGAGTTTGTAGTGAGCTGAGATCGTGCCACTGCACTCCAGCCTGGGCGACAGAGTGAGACACCGTCTCAAAAAAAAAAAAAAAGATAAATAAATAAATAAATAAATAAATATATATTAACAATTACAATTACATAACATTACTACTTAAGAAGTTTTTTTTTATTATTTAAACTTTTATTTTAGAGACAGGGTCATGTGCAGGTTTGTTGCATGAGTGTATTGCACGTGGGTAGTGAGCATTGTGCCCAATAGGTATTTTTTCAACCTAATCCCCCCTTTCCCTCCCCACTCTAGTAGTGCATAGTATCCATTGTTTCCATGTTTATGTCCATGTGTGCTTAATGTTTGCACCTATTTGTGGCAACATGTAGTACTTGGTTTTTTGTTCCTGTGTCAATTCAGTTAGGATTACAGCCTCCAGTTCCATCCATGTTGCTGCAAAAGACATGATTTCATCCTTTTTTGTGGATGCATAGTATTCCACAGTGTATCATATCCAACCCATTGATGGGCACTTACGTTGATTCCATGTCTTTGCTCTTGTGCGTAGTGTAGCACTGTGGAAAGCAGTTTGGAGATTTCTCAAAGAACTTAAAACTGTTACCATTCAACCCAGCACTTCCATTACAGGGTGTATACCTAAAGGAAAATAGATCATCATGCTAAAAAGATACGTTCATCACCACAATTTTTTATAATCAGCAAATCGCCTTCCCTGAAAAGTAAGAGACTTTCTGATTTCTCCTTCCCAGTGTTTGTTCCTTAACTAAAGTCTACTGTAATTTACAAAAAAGAGGGTAATCAATATTAAAGCTATATAGAAGTTTAACAATAGTACTTTCTATGCACTATGAATTCTTAAATCTATTTCCAAGTTTTGTTGTCTATTCTTTTTAGGCTTCATTGAACCTTCAAGTTTTAGGGCTGGGATAGGTAATAGATTTCATTTTTTTCAAGTAACTACAATAGATGAATAGAGATTACCAGTAAAGCATCTTGAGACGGATACTGTAGCCACAGTGACTTTTGTGTCTGTGGAGAGGAAGTGACTGTTTATGTGATACTAAATTCTCTATGTAAGAGCTACTGACAAGCCCTACACTTGGTTTATACTCTATGTAAGGGATGATCATGCATCTGGTTAATGGGGTTTCAGTTTCTTTATTGTTATAACCTAAAAATTGTATACCACAGTTCTACCATCTAGAAATGTATCCCAGTCTCTGGAATATTACGAGTTTAGTATTCAGTGTGAAACAGTGGAAGGCACTGTGTGAGTACAGACAACTAGAAAGTCAGAGACCTCATGGGGATTCAGTCACTAAGCAAAGAATAACTAATTCTCAAGGGTAGCCACACTTTGTACAAGATAGTAGACAACATTTATCAACCCGTATGCACATTTTAAAAAATGGAGTAAAATTCTCAGGACACAGAGGAGGCAGGGATGTCTACTTGGAAGTTGCAATTTAGTAAATGTGAATGAGGCAAATGTTTTAGTATTTTTAAACTTTACTACTGGGTATAAATTAAATATTTTATTTGGTTAATGTAAAAACATTCTCTAGTTCCCATATAGTAGCATTTTAAAGCATAAAATCCTCTCCTGTTATATACAATGTAATTTTCATTTGAAATTCTATTCACTGAGTCAGGTGAGAAGAATTTGAAGTATAGAATTCCACATAGTCTTGCTAACAGTAATTGCCCCATCCAAGGGCTCAAATGAATTTTAATCAGGTTCAATTTTAATGAAATTAGTTCAGATTGAAATTTTTATCTGGGGATAATTTTTAAAAGTAAACTATTTTTTCTGGCAACTTGCATATTATATGACCATATATATTTCATTTTATGGCTTTCTTATTTTTATTTTATTTTTATTTATCAAATTATCTTCTGATATTGGAAATTATTTTGTCATTTTCTTTTCATTTTAAAATGTTCCTCCTGAAAATAATTTATTAATATGAAAATATTGCCAAAAAAGTATTTTTTATGTTTAAACTCAGCACAAAATTGATAGTGCTATAAAAGGATGTCCATTTTGCATTATACTATGAAGGATTCTTCTGATAGATTTGGTATAATTTTAGATCATTCTATGATGTTTACTTTCCATCATTCTAAATGTTTAAAGTCTGATGTAAACCACAATCTGGCAACAGATTTATGGGGACACTTTTAGATACATTTTCCATATCTCTGAATAACAATTCACTTGGCTTTGCAATAGATCAAGTTTTGACATTAAAATGAGGAAGGGCTCTCACAAGACATGGCAATGCATTGCACTTATCAAAGTCTCTACATTGGAAGACACACTTCACTTTTCTTTAAGCAGTAAACTGCCTTGATTCCTGTTTTGAAGTACGTAGTTACAAATGAAATATGCATATAATGCTTAATAAATGTGAAAGTTTACTAAGTCAATAGCATTACAATCTCAACATCACAGAAAAATAGGACTGGGTTGATCTTAAATTTGTAGTCCAAACATTCTTCTAATATCTAAACTCTATACTATCCCCACTAAACCTCCATCTGAGATATGCCTGGTCACTTCTAGCTATGGTGAAGTCCATGAGTCTTCAGGCTATCACTTCATCTCAGGACACCCTTGCTTCAACCACTAAGCCTAGTTCTAATTTATAGGGACATAAAAATCAAATCAAAATGCACTTTCTCTTCCACATAAGTGTTCTTAAAATACTTGGAAAGCAACTCTTTGTTCTCTCTAGTGAAATGTTGCAGCATCTTTTGTTTTTATTATAAATTTGGTATATTTGAAACTCTCTTCCATTAAGCTTCCTTTTCCTTTGAACTTAACCCAATTAGACTATGTCTTTTTGTTTGTTTGTTTGTTTGTTTTGTTTTTTGAGACAGAGTCTTGCTCTGTAGCCCAGGCTGGAGTGCAGTGGTGAGATGTCGGCTCACTGCAACCTTCACTTCCTGGGTCCTGGTTCAAGCAATTCTCCTGCTTCAGCCTCTCGAGTAGCTGGGATTACAGGCATGCACCAGCATGCCTAGCTAATTTTTGTATTTTTAGTAGAGTCGGGGTTTCACCGTGTTGGCCAGGCTGGTCTTGAACTCCTGACCTCGTGATCCACCCGCCTCCGCCTCCCAAAGTGCTAGGATTACAAGCATGAGCCACCAGTCCTGGCCAGTCTAGATGTCTTTAAACCTATTACATCCATAGCTGAGAGTAGTTCTCTATGTGGAGTCTAACCCACAGCAACTAGAGGTAGACAATCACCTCTCATAATATGAATGTCATGCTGCTTCTGTTATCACAGAATAAGATCACATTCAGCCTATGTAATGTGCTGAATTGCAATTACAATTGCACATTGTAATTTGTCAATTCAACGTAGTTGAATTGGACCAACTATGCTGTCCAATAAAACCCTTATGTGTCTTTCACGTATGATGACCAAAGCCCATATTCTTGTATCGTGAAACTGTGTGATTGGCATTAAAACTTCAATGAAACCAGCAAATAGTTTTGTTATTCATGGAGATTAGTCAGTAACAAAACTGGGGAAGTTATGCACTTAAAATTGATTTGTGAATTAATCCTTGGATTCAGAAAAGTAGTTCAATATTAAGACTATAGACTCTGGAGGCAACCTGATGAATCTCTTGATTCAACTTTATCATCTATAAAAAGAGAATATGTTATTATCTAACTTGAAAAATGGTACAAGTATTAAAAGACATTATTTTATAAATGTTTTTTGCATAATGACTGGCATAGTAAGCACTAAGACAGATGATATCCCTGGTGAAGATAATGGCAATGATGAAGTTTGGTGGATCCAAGTATCTCACACTCATCATCTAACATTCTTTTTACCATGTTAAAAGCTGAATTGCAGCACTACAATCTATATTGTCATAACAGAGGGAAGAATACACCTTTCAAACAAGTTTCAAGAGCTTACATCTGGTGAAAAATAGACAAACAAAATAAGCAGATTAGAAATTAACATGAAACCTCTATACAATGCGTATTTTTAATAAGTATGAAACATTGATGCAGTTGTATTTGGGTTTACTTGGAGAAATCAGAGTGGGCTCAACAGAGAATACAGGATTTGAAGTCAAGCCAGAAGATGAATAAGTTTCAGGCAAAACAGAAAATCAAAGGTCCTGGGATCTTTACTGTCCTGGGAAGACAACTATAACTGTACAAAACTATGAGAAAGTGTGGCATTGCCAGAGATGAGGAAGAGTGCAGCATAATCTGTGAGGGAAGGAGGGGAGGGGAGGGGACTCAACAGAGAGAGTCCATGAAAGGCTTTGAGATGTCTACAGGTTTCAATTTTTTTTCCTGCATATAAAAGGAAATTATTGGTAAAAGCAGGGCAATTCCAAAACCATGTTAATGGCATGATCATATTCTTAGGTTTGAGAGGCTAGTATGACAAGAACAGAACAGGAGTGATTGGGCAAGCATGTGCCTGTGGGGAGGGAAAACTATAAGAAAGAAGAGGAACAATTCAGTGGGGAAAAATGAGAATATCATGCAGAATAGTAGTAATTAGCATGTAAAGAACAGATAGTTATGGGGGATACTAAGCAACAAAATATTTTTGGAATGTTAACATGGAATCTTAGAAACAGGGATTTAAGGCAAAATTGAGGTTTCTTGTTTTTGAACCACAATGGATGTTCAATTTTCTGAAATAGGGAATGAAAAAGGTTGTCTTAGTCTGTTTTGTGCTGTTATAGCAGAATACCACAGATTGGGTAATGTATAAAGAAGTAAAGTACACCTTCATTTCTCACAATTCTGGAGGCTGGGAAGTTCAAGATCAGGGCATTAGCATCTGATGAGGGCCTTCTTGCTGCATCTTCATATGGTGGAAGGTAGCTAGAGAAGAACTCAGGCTTGCTAGCCTTTTTCTTTTTTTCTTTTTTTTTGGAGAGGGGGTCTTGCTCTGTTGCCCAGGCTGGAGTGCAGTGACACAATCTCAGCTCATGTCACCCTCTGCCTTCTGGGTTCCAGTGATTCTCCTGCCTCAGCCTCCCAAGTAGCTGGGATACAGGCGCCCACCACCATGCCTGGCTGATTTTTGTATTTTTAGTAGAGACAGGGTTTCACCATTTTGGCCAGGCTAGTCTCCAATTCCCGACCTCAAGCAATCTGCCCACCTTGGCCTCCCAAAGTACTGGGATTACAGGCGTGAGCTACCGCGCCTGGCCACTAGCCTTTTTAATGGCAGCGTTGATTCATTCATGAGAGCAGAGCCCTCAAGACTTAAAATACCTCCCATTAGGCCCCACCTCCCAACACTATTGCATTGGTGATTAATCCAACACATGAATGGAGGAATGCTGGAGGTATGGAAGGAGGCATGCTAAGGTGTTGGTACAGACAAATGTGTCAATGGAGGAAAAGGAATTCAACTCAATTTTTGCCTTATAGATTTGATTTTCTTGTAAAAATAGAAGCAACATAATTTGGTAAATGTGAAGAAAAAAACACAGGAATGCTGGGGAACATATTCAGACCACAGCAGAAGGTACATAAAAATTGGAAGAAGTTGGCAATTGTTAGATTCAGATTAATAGATTTTAAATTGTTTTAAATTTAAACAGATTAAAAAGATTACTATCTTTTAAATTAATAGATTTTAAATTGTTGGAAGCCCAAGTGAGGAAATGTGAGAATGAGAGAGACTTTGAGAAAACTACCAATAAATGGGAGTCTCAGACACAAATATTAATAAAATTGTCCAGATAGGATACGCATAATAAGGAAAGACCTAAGTCTGAGCCTTGCGAGATGTCAGTAATCACAGGATGTTTTGATGCATGTGTTTGCATGCAGAGGGGAAGATGCCAATAGGTAGACTGAAGGACATGAAGTTGAGCCAAATTCCCAGAGGGAGGGCAAGGGCAAAATCCCAAGTCAGGTAAGTGGGTTGGATTTGGAAAACAGGGATTTTTTCTTTTTATTTTTTTGACATTTGCAGGAAGGAGGCATGCTAAGCTGTTGGTGTACATATATGTATCAATGGAGGAAAAGGAATTCAACTAAATTTTTGCCTTATAGATTTGATTTCCTGTAAATAGAAGAGCAGAATAATTTGGTAAATGTGAAGAAAAAATTGAAATTATAAGCTTTAGGAACACAGGAGTCGTGAAATAGTTGGTGAGGCTAAAGGGATAGGAAACTTTCCAGAAACATATAACAAGATGACCCAGAAATGTTGAAGGCTTAGGGAAGGTCAAAATCCTCATATATCATATATCCATGATGACAGAGCTGTCTCAAATAGCATTTAGCTATTTGGCTGTGAGATTACAGAAAACAGACTGTGTGTGTGGCGGGGTGGGTGGGTAGTGTACATTTAAGAAAGTGTTTCTTGAACCACAAAAATAAAACCAAATTGGTAAGGTCTTAAGGCACATGAGGAAGTAGTCTTAAAGTTTAAAAGAATTTTATTTTTGAGACAGAGGGACCAGAACTACATGGGCAAGACAACTGTATTTGGCCATGTAAATCATTTTCTTCTCTTCACCAGAGTCTGAGTCTATATTTATGTATTTATGTCATCTCATATACTACTCATCACCACTTTGCCTTTCTTTTTTTTTTTTTTTTTGAGACAAGGTCTTGCTCTATTGCCTGTGCTGGGTTGCAGCAGCATAATCATAGTTCACTGTAACCTCAAACTTCTGTCCTTAAATGATCCTCCAGCTTCAGCCTCCCAAAAGGCCTGGACTGCAGGCGTGAGAAACTGCACCCAGCCTCTTTGCCTTTCCTTGAGTTTCCTGCTACACAGTGAAATCACACCTATCCCTTCCTACATCTAACCAAAAGATCCCAGCCTTAAAAGCACAACCATTTCCTCTGCATGAAATTTTCCTCGTATATTTCAACATTGATCTGATCCTTTATTTTAAACGCTATTGCATATAAAATCAATACTCATATTTTAGTTGTTAGCTGTTCTCATTTGTTAATGATTGCTAGTTTTGAGGTGTAATTCAAGGCCCAGATTTCTGTCCTATATTTTATATCCCTCAGGATTCTTTGACAATAATTGTTATCTATGTGCAAAATAAAAACATGTTAATTTTATATGCCCAACTCAATATAAACTATGCTTTCCTGGTGAGCATTGTAGGCAAGGAATCAGTGAACTTTTTCTTACATGACAATATAGTAAATACTTTCAACTTTGCAGGCCAGATATCTCCATTGCAACTGCTGGACTTGATGTTGTAGTGTAGAGGGAACCACAGACAATATAGACATGAAGAGGCATGACTCTGTTTCAATAAAACATTATTTATGGACACAGAAACTTGCATTTCAGATAATTTTTATCTGTCAAGAAATATTATTCTTCAGAGCTCTTCTTTTTGTCCCAAGATGTGCTCCTTTACATCTATTTAAAATCAGAAAGAAAAATAACAACATTAAGTTTTATGTACAGAGTTTTCGTCATGGAAAACTGTGAGAAACTAATACCTGAATATCAGAACTTCATTAAAGAGGTGGTGGTCTCAGAGGATCTTCCTCTGAGATATACCTTGATGTTTACAAAAAAATTATTTTTTACATCTTCTGGGATCTACTTTTTCAACTTTGCATCCGCTGTAGTTGCCAACTCTGCACGTACTAGTCCTCTAGAAATACGTTAAACTGGAGCATTAAACTCTCCACAGGGCTTAATTACCAAAGAAAAGTATTATTAGAGGAGCAAAATTATAAGCTTACCTAGGCATATTGTAAAGCTCTTGAAAAATAACTCAGAGAGAGGCTCGTAAATGGAAATATAGTGCCTGAATCACATTTGGCTTTAAAAGGTTTGACAAATACAGATTAAAGAAAAAAGAAAAGAAATACTATTCTTATTTTGATTTTTTCCAACCATAGAAAAACATATAAAACATTCTTGGTATATACAAAAACAGTGGCAGGTAATACAAAAAAGTGGCAGCTGAGATTTCACCTGTGGGCCATAGTTCAATGATTCCTGCTATAGATCAAAATTGTTAACACACAAAGGTTTAAAGTCAGCTAAGCAACACATTCTTATATGTGTTTGAGCTCTTCTTTTTATCTTAAATTTTAAAGCTAGAAAGTGGCTTAAAGAATTTTCAGTCTTTAGTTTATGAGGCAGTTTTGCATGTATGTTCAAGTGCATGAGTCTTGAAGGATTCATCGTAAGTTTTGCTATTCTTGATGACCTAGGGCTTGCCATGTAATACCTCAAGTCTCAATTTCCTTCAGCTGTGTCATAACAACAAGCTATCTCCTAGGGTTCTGTGAGCATTCAGTATATCAGTAATACATCGTTTTGCTTAGAAGAGTGCCTGGCACATAATAAAAAAATAGATATTAGATTTTTAAACACTTGCTATTACTCAATTTTTTTTTCCGGAAGATTACAACAAACTTGTTTAGAATTAAATGTCTTTCATCACTCATTTAGATGACAGGACTAATGTTAAAAAAAAAAAAGGACATATCAACACTTCCCTTCATTCCTTATTGAGAATGAATTTTTGAGTTTCGCTCGCTCTTGATGAAATATTTAGTTTTGATAAAATACAAAATATTTTTGGCTTAAGTATACTCCAGAAAAATACAGTTTGTTTTGGTTTATCTTGAGATATGATTCTCATTGTACAGAAAACTCCTATATTTAGTAAATTCATTTCAGACAGGAAAAAGTAGAAATATATTTGCTCTGGTTGGGAAAAAATGGGGAGAACTTGAATGTTTATTATTCAATTAAATGAGACCATAATAATACTTCCAAAGGGTGTATTATTAAATATTTATTTCCCATTAACACTTAATGTAGAGCCAAAATAATTAAATTTTATAAAATCTCTTTTAAGTCATTCTGATTAATTAAAGCTAAAAAAGGAGCTGCCTCAAGTTCTTGTTATTACAAGGTGATAGATGATAGATAGATAGATAGATATGATAGCTAGATAGATAGTTTTCTGAAAAATACCATAGTTGTGATGTTAGATATAAGTAGTTGGCAAAGTTAACTTTGTGACTGACAATGTTAATATGTATTCTGTAGTTCTTGAAATCTTACTTATGTCTGGAAAACCATAACTTTTTATGAAAATATTTAAATCGGTTATAAGTAAAAGGAAAACAAAGCAGTCAAAGGAATTATCATGTTGTGTTTAATGTAATACTGAGCTGTGTCACTGACTATATCTACCATTGAATTATGAAATGTTAGGAATCCTGTCAAGAAACTTGGCATATAAAAATTTTGATATAAACTCCTCAAGAAAAAAGCATAAATGATGTTTATTCAGTGATGCCAAAATATACAAACCAAGAAGTGTGTGATACAGTAATCTTAAATTCAAGAAGTGGGAAAAAATATGTTCAAGTCTGTAGTTGATTCGGTATAAATAAATCATATTTCTATGAATAATTGTATAGGCAGATCAATTCATGTAGCATAAAATATAAAGGGACAGTTTGATGGGCTTGTATCTATCTCATAAAACACTCTTCTGGCCAGATACATACAGTTATTCAATTTTAAATCATCTGTAATAATAGATATATATCTATTTCTGAAGAAAGGTATATGACCTAGGACTTTCTTACTTCGGCATAGATGAACAAAGATGAAAAGAACCTGATGTCTATTAAACAGTCAAAACCATTGTTTTACCAATAAAGAAAAAGAGATACTGAAGAAAAAAGCAACGTATCTTTCTTCTGGTAGCTGGTGAATATCACAGTTAGGACTAAAGCCCAGATCTCATGACTCCAAACACGTAAACTTATTTTTAAGAATATTTTGCTTGCAACTGATAAATGTGTTACGTGGTCTAAGTGGCTCATGCCTGTAATCCCAGCACTTTGGGAGGCCGAGGTGGGTGGATCACAAGGTCAGGAGTTCAAGACCAGCGTGGCAAGATGGTGAAACCCTGTCTCTACTAAAAATACAAAAATTAGCCGGGCATGGTGGCACACACCTGTAATTCCAGCTATTCAGGAGGCTGAGGCAGGAGAATCACTTGAACCTGGGAGGCGGAGATTTCAGTGAGCCAAGATTGTGCCACTGCACTCCAGCCTATCGATAGAGCAAGAGTCCGTCTCAAAAAAAAAAGGAAATCACCAAAATGTCTGCATCACATTGTGAAATATTTTAGAGAGTCCAGAGCGTGGGAGAATTGGAAGAAGAAATGATTTCCACAGTTGGGCCCCTGATTACTGTAAACCAATAGTAAGAAAGAACAGAGATTTTAATGGTAACAAATTTAAAAATACATGAAAATTTACCATACACTAATTAACAATGAACTTGTTTTAAAGATTTTGTTCACACTTTTAAAAAATTACCATATTGAAATATGAATACATAGATGATCTGGAAATGGTTCACAGAGAGGCATCTTATTTGCATAGGTTCCAAAAATACTACCATCAAAATCATTAAGATAATCACTTCCAGTTCCACCACAATCATTGCAAACATTAATACAGAAAGAGTTCTAACGATTTCTGTATGTAATATGGATGACAGGATTTGGTAAGGTCAATAGCTACTGAAAAGTGACTTCTCTCCACCTTTAATAGTCTGTGCTTACTTGATTCAGTATTAGGATCAGCCCTAAACAATTTGCAGAGGGTCATATTTTTTACCAAATCAATGTTAAAGAACAAGTTAGAAACGCTTTCATCTAAAGCAGAGATTCAAACAAAACTTCCAGAGGGAATTAGTTAAAACAGAAGCTTCCATTTGGTGTGAGTTCACACGAGTTACCCACGAAGAGGCAACAGGATGTGGTCCTTATGTGCCAAGGGACCTAGAAATGTTACATAATATGGCTAAAAAGCTTTTTTCTGTCAGCTGCTGAGTGATAATGAGCTTCTGTGGCTTCATGTTAAACATTAGTTTCAACTCTTATTCTGTAACCTTTAAAAAAATGCTTTGAAAAAAAGAACTTAACAGAAGCTTTTGTTTCTTATAGGTTTGGGAAGTGGAGAATATTTTTGTAACTGTATTCTGAAAATTGGTTAATGTTCCCAGTAGTAGAGAGGGCAGATACAGATATAAACCTCCTCTATTGTACAGCATAGGCAAACATCAAAAAGGTTTTGATATTCAAATGATAGAAAATAATACAGTCAGGCTGAGGTCAGTGCTGAAATGAGATCAGATTAGGCAATGCAGCTACTGTTTTAGAGTAACAAAGGTGGTCAAATGGAACAAAGTCACAGGTGGCAATTTAGTAAATGCATGTGTTCATTTGAACACCAGATCTCAAAGCAAAAATTATAGAGGTTGCATGAGCCCATCCATTAAAGTAAATGATAAAATAAAGCCCTGAAAGATATGTTCATTTCCTAATCCCCAGAACCTGTGAATGTGACCTAATTTGGGAAAAAAGAGGGTTTTGTAAATGCAATTAAATTAAGCATCTCTGGATGACCAGACAGATCATACACTAAATCCAAGTATCCCTATAAAATACACAAAAAGAAAGACACAGAGACACACTGAGAGAAAAGAACAAGACCGTGTGAAGACAGAGGTGGAGAGTGGAGTTTTGCTGCTAGAAGCCAAAGAACATCTTGTGAAAGGAAAATAAATATTGGAACCCACAAATCACTAAGCCAAAGGGAAAAGTCAAGCTGGGAACTGTCAGGAAAACCTGCCTCTCATTTTATTCCTAAATAAAATAGCTACAAAGATGAAAAATGTGAAAAAAATAGCTACAAAGATGAAAAGTTCTCACAATTTGTCCACAAGGAAATTCCCTGTGGGCCTCAAGATCTTTACCCTAAAACAGTTCTGTTGAGTTTCACCCAGCAATGTAAATTGATAGCCATTTTCATAGGTGCAGGACAAAGGACAGAACTCCAAGTCATCCCTCTGGTCACGTGAGAAGAATGTATTTTTGATTGATTCCTCTGCCCTATTGTTTATGTAAAAATGCAGATTCACTGAGCCAGACTAAAGCATAAATGAGTATTCCTCTACCCCTCTCTCAGATGTAAATTCTGTATTCAGTGAAAGATTGATCAAAGACCCAAAATAATGCAACTTTCTGTGCGTTATCTACCTATGACATGAAAGCCCCCTGCTTTGAGTTGTCCCAAATTTCCAGACCAAATCAATGTTAATCTTACACCTACTGATTGGTTCCTCATGTCTCCCTAGAATGTATAAAGCCATGCTGTACCCCTACCACCTTGGGCACATGTCATCAGGACCTCCTGAGGCTGTGTCACAGGTGTGTCCTTAACCTTGGCAAAATGAATTTTCTAAATTGATTGAGACCTGTCACAGATACTTTTGGGGTCAAAGTCTGGAGCCATTTGAAGCGCAAAGCTCTGGGAAAGCAATTCTCCCTAGAGCCTCCAGTGGGAGTGCATGCTTATCAACACCTTGATTTGGACTCTGGCTTCCAGAACTGTCAGATAATAAATTTCTGTTGTTTTAAGACACCAAGTTTGTGTTAATTTATATGGCAGATTTAGGAAATTAATACAATTGCTTAAAAAAGAATAGTTAAGTGGTAACAGAGGGACATTGCAAATATACATTAATTGAGCAGAGTGTATCAAAACTGTTAGGATTTACATGACATGCAAAGATAAAAACTCTTAGGAATTAGAAGCATTTTTGAACCAAGTAACTATTGAAGAATTAGCTTTTTCAGTTTGTCTTTTTTTTCAATTTTTACAAGGTATTTCATTTTTATAATACATACGCATTAAAGTAAAAATGTCTAATATCTAAGGGTACTACAGGAGAGAAAAGCTTTTCCTCTACCCTTTTGATTTTATGACTGGGAGGCTTAAAATTAAACTAACAGATACAGATTAACAGGAGAAAAGGTATACACTTTTATTAATATTTACATGCATGGGTTTTTACAGAAAAGAAGTGAAACTCAAAGAAGTGGTTAGATTTGGGTTTCTGTACCATTTTAACAAAGGAAATGTTGTTTGGGCTTTAAGAGACAATAGATTGTCAGGAAGGGATGAGGACATTTGTTGGGGGAAAGCTAATGCAAGATAAGGACCACTTTAGTAAGGTTTGTTTATGCAGCCCAATCTTACTGTCAACTCTGCATCTCTGGTGACAAGAGTTGCTCTCCCATTCCCAGTATGGGAAAAAGGGATGCCTTAACAAGGAAAATTTTCAACGCCCTCACAAAAGGAAATTTTGCTCTCCATTTAGGCAGAATATGGGAGGCCACATAAATCTTTCTTCCCCTGCTGATTTTGAACTGCCTTTGGCTCAAAGTAACCCTTATGCCAAAGTGGAATATTGTGAAGTGGGTGGCCTATTTTGGACTCCTTCAGTCCTAAATGATCATCTTGCCCAGATTATGTGGACCATGAATAAAATAAGCAAGTATATAAATATACACACACTTGCTACCACAATTTATAAGATCGTTATTATTAGTCACTAGTTGTGATGGAAAAACTAAGGTTACAAGGGTTTCTTAATTATTCAAGGTCACAATGGTATTTAAAGGTATAGCCGATACTCAAACTAGCACTTGTCTGAATAAAGCTTGCCTTCTGAATCACTCCACTGTTGCCGTGTAACCTAGTCTCACATTTACATAGCTCATTATGATACCAGAAGTAATGAATCTGGGGAAAAAAGTCATTTACATTTTCATTGTGCTCTTATCATATTTAGTTTTCATTTATTGCCTTATGCACTCAACTATAATTTTTGTTGTTACAAGGTTTAAATGCCAGCAACCAGATAAGTGATAAACAAGTTGGCACAAGATTATCATTTGCTCTAGAAAGATATTCCTTAAAAATATTCCCTAGATGTTTAGGCAGCAGATGGTGTCTAATAAGTTAAACTCCAATCGCAGCCATTAGTGAGCAATGATTAAATTTTAAATCGAATCATGTTCTCAGAAGTATCTTGATATCTTGTTTTATTTGTTAATTGCACTCTGAATGGTTCAAGTCTTAGAAGTAATCAGTGCAATTCCGTGTGTCTTTACATTTAGCAAGAAATGTTCATTTACAAGCTTTTACAGATAATCAATAAGATAGAGAATTATAAAATTACGTTTACTATTTCATTTAATAACACAAAATATATGGAGCTCTTAGTATGTGTCAAGCTCTGAGGCAGGTTAAAGGATAAATAATATGTGATTCTTCCTGCAAGAAACCCTTAATCAAATAAGGTTGCCTAAACTATAAGAATGTTACTATGGCATAGGGACTTCAGAACTTGAAGGACAAAGTCGTTGTACAAGGTAGGGAGCAAAACACATTCTGGGGTAGATCAGAGATTGATCTTGAGAGATAAGTAGGAATTAGTAGACAGACAAAGCAAGGGCAGATATTTAAGGCACAGAGAATTCCAAAGCCAGATAAGAAATAGAATAGATACATTTGAACACCAGCACATTTTTCTTCTAAGCAAGCATAATCTAACATTAAATGCACATTTGCTGTAAGGTGAGGATGTGGACGTACTAGAACTCTCATACACCATTGATGGGAATTGTAAAATGCTACAACCACTTTCTCAAACGGTCAACAATTTCTTAAAAAATTAAACCTACACCTACAATATGATCTATCCATTCATCTCCTTAGTATTTATCTAAGAGAAATAAGAGCATACGAGAAGACCAAAACCTCTGCACAAAGATTTGCAGTGGATCTATTTGTAATGGCCTTCAACAGGTGAATGGATAAACAAATTGTGGAATGTTCATGCCATGGAATACTACTTAGCAATAAAAAGGAATTATCTATCAGTTCACATGGATACGTCTTAAAATAAACATACTAAGTCAATGAAGTCAGAAAAAAAACTTACATGGTGTATGTTTTCATTTATATAAAATTACAGACCATCCCCAACTTACAATATGATTTTGACCTCCAATTTTTTGACTCTACAATGGTGAGAAAGTGATATGCCTTCAGTAGAGACTATACTTCAAATTTTGAATTTTGATTTTCTCCTGGGCTGGCAATATACTATATGACACTTCTCTGATGCTTGGCAGTGGCAGCAAGCAGCAGCTCCCAGTTAGCTTCACGATGTTGAGGGTAAACAACTGATACTCTACAGTATACTGTGTTGCCAGATAATTTTTCCCAGCTCTTGGCTAATGTAAGTGTTCGGAACATGTTTACTGTAGATTAGACTAAGCCATGATGTTTAGTAGGTTAGATTTATTAAATGCATTTTTGACTTATGATATTTTCAACTCACCATGGGTTGATTGAGATGTACTCTCATTATAAGTGTGGGGTCATCTATATAGGGAATTGAAATTGATTTATTTTGACAGAAAATATATCACCATGTGCCTGAGAATGATATAAAATTTGAAAAAATGGGATGAAAAAAATGGATTGCAAAGAAGCAATAGGAATCTTTCGAGTTGATAGATATGTTCTTTATCTTGATTGTAGTGATGAATTCATGGGCATGTACCTTTGTCAGAAGCAACCTAAATTTACACTGTTAATATGGGCAGTTAATTGTATGTGAATGGTACCTCAACAAAGATATTAAAATAGATCATCAAAAGCTAATAGAATTAAAATAAGAAATGGACAAATCTATGATCTTATAGACTGAAAAAATTACCTCTGTAACTGAAGGAAAAGTCAGACAATTGGTAATGTTACAGAATACTTGAAACAGTATGCCTGACAAAATGCTACTAATTGACATGCATATAACAAAGCAGACAACTGTGGCAAAATGCACACTTATTTAATTGCAAAGGAAATATTGCATCAAGAAATGAATGAGAGGTAATAAGGTAAGTAAAAACATATTTTATATGACTCAAATAATACAATGTATGGTGTCTGACTATAGTAGAATTAAGATAAAATAAATAACCAAATAATAACTAGAAAATAAAAATTATTTTGAAGTTAAATAGCATACTTCTAAATTTCTCTAAGCTCAAAGAAAATATCTGAATGGACACTATAAAATGTTTGTATTTAAATAATGAGAAAATAACACAAAGCACAACTTGTACCATGCAGTTTAATTAAAATTTGCTAGGAACATTGCAGCTCTAAATTCATGTATTAGAAAAGAATAAAAGTTGACAATCAGTGACCTAAGTGTTTATCTAAAAAAATGAAATAAAAACAGCTAACTTGATAGGAAAAAAAATTTAGGAAGCTACTAATATAGTTATAAAAATTTATGGAAAAATTTAAAAATACAGAAGATTAAATGTATGAAGTTTGAAAGTTGATTATTTGAAAAAACTAATATCCTAATCTGTATTCCTCTGAAAATAGACTTGAAAGATGGTGTATTGGGGAGGTTATCCCAGGGAGCAGGGATGAGGGATCAAAAATTATAAGAGGCAAGTAGGAATATTAATGTTAAGGGTGTACTATTAAGTTGATCACCAATATATTTTATTTGTGCTTATCAATGCTTCTGAAAATTGTTGACTAGAAGATTGAAAGTAAGTATTTAATTATAGGCTTCCATTTGTCTATACTGAAGAGTTCCCTAGGGGCAGTACATACCCAGTATGCTATCTGTCAACAATCTTCTATTTTAACCCCATACTTCAGCAGTGTAGAGACTTCTGGGAGAATAAGGAAAAGTATCATGTGTGGGCTTGAGTTGGACACCATCAACACAAAGTGAGTTGAAGACTGAATGTCATAGCTGCATCTAGAAATAGAGGTAAGGACAATAGGATGTGAGATGAGCCACAAGAGGCACCTAAAACGACTCAAAACATCGATGAACTCGTAAGCTTCACCAAGAAGAAAGGGAGGAGCACAAATTACCATGACTAAAAATTAAAAAGGACATAATTTGAGAGTATATAGATGTTAAAACACAAGATATTATAAACACCTTTGCACCAATACATTGAAAATACTAAACTGACATGAAAAGCAATAGAAAATATGAATATTTCCTTAACTATTCAATAAATGAAGTGAAATATTAAAAGCTGAAGAACTGATGTTACCAAAATCAATAATTATCAGAAATATATAGTATTTGATACAAGGATTATATGCACAAGGATAGATAAATACACTAAGAAACAAACATATACCTGATATGTGTGACCCATAAGTGTGAGGAAAGGATATTCTTTTTAATTAGTGGTCATAGGTCAATGATGTGTACATATAAAAAAATTAAATATTGAACTCTGCTTCACAATATATTTTAAATATATTTTAAAACATATATTTTCAGATGGATAAGAGATCTAAATAAAAAAGACAAACAGTAAAGGCTTTAGACTAAAATATAGGAGTTTACCTTCAGGCTAGAGATAGGAAACAGGAAGAAAACCATTGACTAGGTGTGAAACATTTACAAACTTGAATACATTCAATGAAGAATTGCTTTTCATCAACATAATATGATGAAAGAGAAAAGGAATGTAAAGAGGGAGAAGGTATCTGTACTTCATGTATTCAACAGACTCCTATTCTGATTATATAATGTAGCACAACAAATCAGTAAGAAACTTTAAAACCGTTTAATATAAAACATGACAAATTTAGTAGACACTTCACAAGAGAAGATAGCCATATGAACAAAATGTATGAGAAGCCTAAATCAATTGAAACTGTATGATATTTCCACAATGATGAAAACTAGAATAATGGCTCAGAAAAGGATTCTCAAAAACACACTTGCACATAGGGCACCTGACATAACAAAAATGAAGATGCAAAAAAGAGAAAAGAAGTATTCTAAATACATTAAGTTTGGTAATCCAGTTATTCAAATGGGAAAAGATATATATTGACCCCTCTCTCACACCATAAGAAAACATTAATTCATACATTTTGTAAAAAGTAAGATGAAAGGTAAACCAGTAAAATTTCTAGACCATAATATAAAAACATACTTTCATAGTCTTATGGTAGGGAAAGAAGCTCTAGTAACAAAAGTAAATGGTGATAAATTTGCTGTTAAAATAAAGACCAACGTTAAACATAAAATAAGTGAAAAGAAAAAAAAACAGAGAATGAGAATATGTTTGTGGCACATAAAATGAGAAAAAAAAAAAACTATACCCAGAATACGTAACACGTTCTTTAATATAGTTAAAAAATACCACACAATAAAAAAGCAGGTAATAGCCTTGAATAGCACTTCACATAATATAATATCCAAATGGATGACAGATAAACATCAAAAATGTTCTAAATATCTTTGATAATCAAGAAAATATAAGTTAAAAGAGGAGAGATATCATTACATACTCACCAAATGACTCAAATAAAATTATTGGTAAGGCTAAATTTTCTCAAGGATGCAGTGCAACTAGAAAATGTATCTACTATTCTGAGCACACATAATTTTAGAATGAATTTGGAAACATTTCAATGTTTATTACATATTAAAATTGAGCTTATGCATATCCTGTAACCCAACAAATTTATTTTCTCTCCCCTTCTCCTTTTCTCTCTTCTCTTCTCCCTTCCTCTCTCCTTCCCTCTTTTCCTGTCTAACCATCTCTATACACAATGAAAGGCATGCATCTGTCAAGCATAAAGTAGATTATGTGTACATCGTTGTGTATGAGTGTGTGTGTGTGTGTATGGTGTGTGTGCTTGTATCTGATATATTAAACAGTGGAACAAAACAATTAAAATGAACACCAAAAATATGGATGAATCTTATATCATAAAACATTGATCAAAAGAAGCTGGATACAAAAGAATACATGTTGTATCAGCCTAATTACACTACTTTTAAAAGGAAATAAAACTGTCCTTTGGTGTTAATGGCTATGTATATCATGGAGTTGATACGATTGTCAGGAAAGAAGAGGAATAGAAATCAGGGATGCTAATAATGTTGCATTTCTGGAACTTTCTTAAGGGTAACTTTGATATTTTATTTTTTTTAAAAAAGTTTATTTTTGGTTCAGGGGTACATGAGAAGGTTTGTTTGGTAGGTAAACTCATGTCATGGGGGTTTGTTGTACACATTATTTCATCACCCAGATATTAAGCTCAGTACGCAACAGTTACCTTTTCTGCTCCTAAACCTCCTCCCACCTTCAATCCTCAGGTAGACCCCACTGTCTATTTTTTCCTGTGTTGTGGTCATGAGTTCTCATCATTTAGCTCGCAGTTATAAGTAAGAACATGCAGTATTTGGTTTTCTGTTCCTGCATTAGTTTGCTAAGGATAATAGCCTCCATCTCCATCAACATTTCTGCAAAAGACATGATCTCATTCTTTTTTATGACTTCACAGTATTCCATGTCCACATTTTCTTCTTTTAATCTCTCATTGATGGACATCTAGGTTGATTTCATGCCTTTCCTAATATGAATATTGCTGCAATGAACATATGCGTGCATGTGTCTCTATGGTAGAATCATTTGTATTCCTCTGGGTATATGCCCAGTAATGGGATTGCTGGGTCAAATGGTAGTTCGGCTTTTAGCTCTTTGAGGAATTGCCATACTGCTTTTCACAATGGTTGAGCTCATTTACACTCCCACTGACATTGTACCAGTGTCCTCTTCTCTCCACAACTTCACCAGCATCTGTCACTTTTTGTCTTTTTATTAATAGCCATTCTGACTGGTGTGAGATGGTATCTCATTGTGGTTTTGATCTGTACGTCTGGTGAGCTTTTTTTCATGTGATTGTTGGCTGCATGTATGTGTTCTTCTGAAAAGTGTCTATTCATGCCCTTTTTCGAGTTTTTAATTGGTTTGTTTGTTTCTTCTTGTGGATTTGTTTAAGCTCCTTATAGATGCTGGATATTAGACCTTTTTCAGATGCACAAAGGCAAAATTTTTCTCCCTTCCGTAGGTTTTCACTTAGTTTAGCTTTGCTGTGCAGAAGCTCTTTAGTTTCATTAGACCTCAGTTGTCACTCTTTGCTTTTGTTGCACTTGGTTTTTTAATTTTTGACATGAAATCTTGGCCTGCTTCTGAGTCCTTAATAGCATTGCCTAGGTTGTCTTCCAGGGTTTTTGTTTGGGTTTCACATTTAAATCTTTAATCCAGCTTGAGATAATTTTTGTACAAGATGTAAGGAAGGGGTCCAGATTCAATTTTCTGTATATGGCTAGCCAGTTATCCCAGCACCATTTATTGAATAGATAATATTTTCCTCATTGTTTGTTTTTGTCAGCTTTGCCGAAGATCAGATGGTTGTACATGTGCAGCCTTCTTTTGGTCTCTGCATTCTGTTCCATTGGTCTATGTACCTGTTTTTGTACCAGTACTATGTTGTTTTGGTTACTGTAGCCCTGTAGCATAGTTTAAAGTTGCATAACATGATGCCTCTAGCTTTGTCCTTTTTGCTTAGAATTGTCTTGGCTATTCAGACTCTTTTTTGGTTCCATATGATTTTTAAAATAGTTTTTTTCTAGTTGTGTGAAGGATGTCAATGGTAGTTTAATGGGAATAGCATTGAATCTATACATTGCTTTGGGAAATATGGCTATTTTCACAATATTGTTTCTTCCTATCCATGAGCATGGAAGGTTTTTCAATTTGTTTGTGTCTTCTCTGATTTCTTTGAGCAGTTTTCTATAATTTCTATAACTCCCATTGTAGAGACTTTTCCCCTACATGATTAGCTGTATTCCTAGGTATTTTATTCATTTTTTGGCAATTGTGAACAAGATCGCCTTCTGATTTGGCTCTTGGCTTGGCTGTTGTTTGTGTATAGGAATGACAGTAATTTTTGTACATTGATTTTGTATCCTGAAACTTTGTTGAAGTTATTTTCAGCTGAAGGAGCTTTTGGGCTGAGATTATGGGGTTTTCTTAATATAAGATCATGTGATCTTCAAACAGGGATAGTTTAACTTCCTCACTTCCTATTTGGATGCCCTTTATTTCTTTCTCTTGCCTGATTGCTCTGGCCAGGACTTCCAATACTATGTTGGATAGGAGTGGTGAGAGAGGGCATCCTTGTCTTGTGCGAGTTTTCAAAGGGAATGATTCCAGATTTTGCCCTTTTAGTATGATATTGACTGTGGGTTCATCATAGATGGCTCCTATTATTTTGAAGTGTATTTCTTTAATAGCTAGTTTATTGAAAGTTTTTAATATGAAGCTGTGTCGAATTTTATCAAAAGCCTTTTCTGCATCTATTGAAATAATCATGTGGTTTTTGTCTTTACTTCCATTTATGTGATGAATCACATTTATTGATCTGCATATGTTGAATCGAACTTGCATCCCAGGGATAAAGCCTATTTAATCATGGTGGATAGGCTTTTTCATATCCTGCTGGATTTGGTTATCAAGTATTTCATTGAGGATTTTTGCATCTATGTTCATCAAGGATATTGGCCTAAAGGTTTCTTTATTGTGTGCGTCTCTGCAAAGTTTTGGTATCAGGATGATGTTGGCCTCATATAATGAGTTATGGAAGAGTCTCTCCTCCTCAATTTTTTGGAATAGTTTCAGTAGTTATGGTATCAGCTCTTCTTTGTCATCTGGTAGAATTCAGCTTTGAATCCTTTAGATCCTAGGCCCTTTTTTGATTGGTAGGCTATTCATTACTGATTCCATTTTGAAGCCCAATCTCGGTCTTTTGAGAGAATCAGTTTCTTACTGGTTCATTCTTGGAAGGGTGTACGGGTCCAGGAATTTATCCATCTTGTCTTGGTTTTCTAATTCGTGTGCATAGAGGTTTTTGTAGTAGTGTCTGATGGCTGTTTTTATTTCAGTGGAAACATTCCCTTCAACATTTCTAATTGTGTTTATTTGCATATTTTCTCTTTTCTTCTCTATTATTCTAGCTAATGGCCTATAAATCTTATTATTTGTTTCAAAACAAAAAGTAAAACTCCTGGATTTGTTGATCTTTTGAATTTCTGTGTGTGTGTGTGTGTGTGTGTGTGTGTGTTTTGATTTCCTTCAGTTCAGCTCTGATTTTGGTTATTTCTTGTCTTCTGATAGCTTTAGAGTTGATTTGTTCCTGCTTCTCTAATTCTTTCACTGTGATGTTAGGTAGTTAATTTGAGACCTCTCTAACTTTTTGGTGTGGGCATTTACTGCTAACCATTTCCTTCTTAACACTGCCTTAGCTGTGTCGAGAGATTCTGGTATGTTATATCCTTGTTCTCCTTAGTTTCAGATAACTTCTTGATTTCTGCCTTGATTTCATTGTTTACCCAAAAGTTATTCAGGAGCATGTTGCTTAATTTCCATGTAATTGCATGGTTTTGAGCAATTTACTTATTCTTGATGTTCATTTTCATACTGCTATAAATTCCGGAGAATGGGTAATTTATAAAGGAAAGAGGTTTAACTGACTCATAGTTCCACATGGCTGAAGAGGCCTCAGGTAACTTACAATCATGGTGGAAGGGGAAGGAGCATGTCTTACATGATGGTAGGTGAGAGAGAGGAAAGAGGGAAGGGAGAACAGTCCCTTATAAAACCATCAGATCTCATGAGAACTCACTCACTGTCATGAGAACAGCATGGGGGAAACCACTCCCTATGATCCAATCACCACTCACCAGGGCTCTCCCTAGACATGTGGGGATTATGGCTATTACAATTCAAGATGAGATCTGGGTGGGGACACAGCCAAACAATATAACTGGACTTCTATTTTTATCAAGCTGTGATACAAGAGTGTGTTTGGTATGATTTCAGTTATTTAGCATTTGCTGAGATTTGTTTTATGTCCAGTTATGTGATTGATTTTAGAGTATGTGTCATGTGGCAATTAGAATAATGTATATTCTGTTGTTTTGGGTGGAGGGATCTGTAGATGTCGATCAGATCCATTTGGTCCAATGTTGAGTTTAGATCCTGAATATCTCCCACTGTTATAGTGTGAGAATCTATGTCTCTTGTAGGTCTCTAAGAACTTCCTTTATGAAACTGTGTGTTCCTGTGTTGGGTGCCTGTATATTTAAGATAGTTAGGTAATTTTGTTGAATTGAATCCTTTACCATATGTAATGTCCTCCTTTGTCTTTTTTATTTTTGTTGGTTTAAACTCTGTTTTGTTTGAAATTAGGATTGCAACCCCTGCTTTTTTTTTCTGTTTTCCATTTGCTTGGTGGATTTTTCTCCATCCCGTTATTTTGAGCCAATGGATGTCATTACATTTGAGATGGATTTCTTGAAGACAGCTTACCATTGGATCTTGCTTTTTTATCCAGCTTGCCACTCTGTGCCTTTTATGTGGGGTCATTTAGCCTATTTACGTTCAAGGTTAGTATTGATATGTGTCATTGTGTTATTAGCTGGTAATTATGGTGGCTTGTTTATGTGGTTGCTTTATAGTGTCACTGGTCTGTGTAGTTAAGTCTGTGTTTGAGTTAGCCACGAGCAGTCTTTCCTTTCTATATTTAGTTCTCCTGTCAAGAACTCTTATAAAACAATTCTGGTGGTAGAAACTTCCTGAGCATTTGCTTATCTGAAAAGGATCTTATTTCTCCTGGCTTAAAAAGCTTACTTTGGCTGGATTTGAAATTCTTGGTTGAAAATATTTTTCTTTAAGAATATTTAATCTAGGTCCCCAATCTCTTCTGAGATGTAGGGGTTCAGCTGAGGGGTCCACTGTTAGACCAATGGGGTTCCCTTCGTAGGTGACCTGCCCTTTCTGTCTAGCTGCCTTTAACATTCTTTTTTTCATTTCAATCTTGAAAAATCTGATTATTATATGTCTTTGGGATAATATTCTTGTGTAGACTCTTGCAGGCGTTCTTTGCATTCCCTCAGTTTGACTTTTGGCCTTTCTCACAAGGTTAGGAAGTTTTCATGGATAATATCCTGAAATAACATTTATATTTTACTTTTTCCTAATTTTTTGAGTAGTATGTATTTATGTACTGCTATAAATATATAATTATTAAATAAAATCAATTTGTGCTAAAGTCTATTTTGAGATTATTTAAGAAGCAGAATAAAAATATGAGTTATGAGAAAGAATTATAGTTATGTAGACAAAAGTATGAATATTAAGTCAAACAAGGACAGATATTTTGGAGGCAGAAAGCAAAACGGCTAAGAAAGCAATAATAAATTAAATGGTATTGGAAAACTTGCAAATGTTAAAAAAGTAAAGATCTGACTTCACAGAACAAATATAATGCTTATTTTTTTCACAATTCTGTACCATCCCCTAGCATAATATTGAGCATATAGCAAAACTATACCCTATTTTTATTCCATTATTTTCAAGGGTTATGTTAATGATTATTCAAAAAATGAAAAGCAAATTTTAATCAAAGTGTACACTCTTGCATATTATCTAATTTTGAATCCTTAAATTTTTCTCATGAATATGAGATTATGAATAAAGTCATAATTACGATCATAATTGCTTGTTAGAACTTGAACCCAATGTAGTCTTTGGTATAAAACTAAATACATATTTGATAGCAGGTACTAGCAATTATTAAATAGATTTCAATGATTAATAATACATAATATCTTCTTCATGAAGTCTTTGTAATCATTGACTTGGCTTTTAAGTATTTGTCCTAAAGCATAGGTTTACATTTTAAAATATATGTTCAGTGGAATAAAGTGTACATTTCTATTACTTCTGATAAGAAATATCAAATGCCACTGTAATCCTCATATTTCTAAATCTCAACACTTTCATTCAAGTTCTTTGTGTTTGAAATAGCAGTGTATTCACAGATCAATTACTCTCATTCGGAAATCCTGCAGCTAAATACCCTTAGAGAAATAAGCACTATAGGATTTTAGAACCAAAGGCAACAGGATTATATAGAAAAACATGAAAGATAAGAAATAGCTAAAATGCAAAGGATTTTCAAACGTTAAAATCTCCTCTGTGTAACAAAGATGACAAGGGATTACACACACACACAAACACACACACACACACTCACACTTGAGAAGAGTCTAATTCAGTTTTGCTTTAAGCAATTGTTGGCAGGTCATATTTTCTAAAGATCACTTCAATACTTCCCATTCAGTAAGACGACTTAGAACTTTTTAGAACATTGCCACAACCCTATTAACAGACATAGCTACTTCCATTTCCCTTAAATTGTATTTGTGGCTTGCTCTTAATCAAAAGAATGAGTGGCCAAAGTGGCAATCAGCGACTTTCAAGCCTGGATCATAAAAGTGATCAGTTTCTGCCTTGTGACTAGAACACTAACACTGGAGTCCTGAATTGTCACATAGGAATCTAATGGCCCTAGGGCCACAGTGATGACAGCAAGTTCAGGTCATGTGGAGAGATCACATGTAAGGGTTCAAACCTCAAGTCTGGCTGAGACTGAGGCTAAGGGTAAGCAATACCCACAATACATGTGAGCAAATGTCCCTTCAGATAATTCTAGCTCCAAGCAGCCAAGCTTATACAGGCTTTAAGTCTCCTCAACTAAATTCCCAGCCACTGTAGAGCAGGGACTAGTCATTTTCATTGTACTGATTATTGACCTTGGAATTGATGATTAAATGAAGGTTGTTTTAAGCTACTTAGTATTGGAATATTCTGATATGTGGCAACAGTTACTAAAACGAGTAAACAAAAAATGAATGAATTATTATATTTGAAAATCAGCCATGAGAGTCTGTCACTCAACTCCAACTATTTTCAGATGAGTCAACACAATTTTAACAGCATCATAGTGTGATAATTACTCTTTGCCAGTGACTATTTGTATGAATTCATGATAACAACCAGCTCTCAGTGGAAAGTTCACAAATTTAAATTGTTTGAAAAGGGCAATTTTGAAATAATATTGAAAATTTAAAAACTGAATATGAGGGAGAATAAAATTACCCTTTAGATGGAAAACACTTTTTTTCTCAGTTAGCTTCATTCAACGAATGATTTTTCCTATCCCAGAGACATAAAATTGAAATATCTGCTCTTTTAAGCTAGATAAATATATGTTAATATAATGTGTTTACTTAAAAAGAAAAAAATGTCATTGACTAGAGTCACAGAATGAAAAAAAATAAAAAGGAAAAGTGCCTGAAATAGTGAGGGAAGGATTTGCAAGTTTATTTTGTATAGTATGGCCTAGACATTTTATCTAGACAATAATTTATTTGGCAAAGTAAAGTCATTTATTTTTGTGATGAGCACTAAAAATTGCTTTAATATATACCAAAATTATGTATTTTGGATCATTTATAATGTTTTCTCAATTTTACTTGCATATTTGAAAAAATAGCATGCAATGAAATACGTAGTATTTAATGAAGGAGCCTATTGCTTTAGTTTTCAATGAGCTGCATATATGCATATACATACACACACACTCAGCATATGCAATAAAAGGAATGGTAAAAATGGTAATAAATATCCAAAAATAATTACATATATCCCAAACTAGTTAATTTTTTCCATGTAGAGATACATACATAAGGTTGCCAATTTTCCAAGTTTAAAAGAATTGTTAAATCAGCATTTCAGTATGAAATAGCCTGTTTGTTTGTTTTAATTGTGGCTCAGTTCATTAAAATAGAGTCATTTTGGTTGATAGCATGATTCATAGAGTATGAGATCACACCTGATCACTAAATGACACAAGTAGCACAAAACAAGAAGACAGAAAAATTAGCATAGTTTAAAGGAGAAGCCCTGTTTGGTTACCTTCATATTAGTAACTTGAAGTGGTTCTTCATATGTGAAAATGGAAAGATTTCTCCATTTCATCTAAGTATAGAAAACCGCTAGAGAATTAGTCATCAGTATCAAAATGCAATGTGGGTAATCCATGAAAACTGACTCACTGCAAATCACTAATGATGGTGGAAAGAAGGCAGAGCCTAGATGAACTGTTGAAGTTGCCACTTAAAGTGAGGATGCCAGGTAATAAGAAGAAAGGCTGTCATTGCTTAGCTGTTTAAGGTTATTTTCAGCAAAATAATGTGGCAGACCCCAGGGCAGTAATGAAATCCTTGTGCATACTGAATGCCTGTAATGTTTCATACATCTGTTAGATATTCATAGAATATTGGTTCTATATCCAAGGCCATTTCATTGTTAATGCCTTTTCTACTTGTATATGTGTTTGGAGTGAATTTGCAAGATTTATGGGAAAACCTATTACTGCTTTAGAGAAATATGAAGTTCTTCTGTACAGAAACTAAAGAAAATTAGATTTCATAACATCTGCGTCTTAAGAGGTTGTAAATGTGTATTAAGGGGGCTCCTATGTGCATTCCATATCAACTTCCATGAGGTTCTGATTTGTTGTTTGTTTGTTTGTTTGTTTGTTTTTTGCTCCAAGGCCAATAATCTGAATTTGTGAAAAACCAGGGTATATAGTTTCACCTCTAACAAGAAAAGGGTTTGAAAGTTATCATTCCCATCTTAAAAAAAAAAAAAAAAGATGAGCAATTGAAAAATCAGTGAGTTTTCTTGCATGCATCAGAGTATTGTGTTGCTTTGGATCTGAAAAAAACAAACTGAATACAAAGAAACAAACCTCAGATCAGGTTACTTAGAAGAGGCCCTGATAGAACTATAAACTGGGACATTTCAACAGTAGTCAATAAATTGTTGGAGGCTCAGTGTAGACTAGCTTGAGAATAAAAAACTTCTGGGGACTGTAATCTTAGAGAGACCCCCCACAACTTTATGGGCTACCAGGTTCTCATGTTGGAGAGCCAAGAAAACTCAGCTCATGTCTTTGGCCAGGGAGAGGACAAAAGTGACCACTTTGAAATACAACTATGCATACCCCAGAAAAATGGATTATTTTCCACTGAAAATGAACTTGCCGGTGATTTATCTTCCGTAGGCAGAAAAGCAATTATCTAGTTCCAGCACTCTCGTGCTTTCTTATCTCACCTAAAGTTGAAGGAGGGGAGAGAGGTAAGAGATGCTTGTAAAGGACACAACCCAGGGATGCAGAACCACCAAAAGACTGAGATTGTATAAGATTATAAAATGCCTCTCCTACCCTGTTCCTTATTTTCACAATGACAGAGCTTCAGGCTCTATTAAAAAAGGAATTCTTAACGAAACGAAAAACAAAGAAGAGAGACAAGTAAGAATACTAGAGGAATTTGAAGGCCTTGGCACCCATGGCTACAGCGAAAATTAAATACAGTTCAAGTCCTAGAAAGATTTACATAAAACCTCACACTTGATAAAAGAGAAACTTCTGCCAAATTTAATTTAAAACAGTTTAACTGAACAATGAAAGATACGTGAATCAGGCAACCTCCTGAACGAGACTAGGCTCTTTGAGACTCCAGCACAGCCACGTGATTTATGGACAGAAAAAGGAAAGTGAGGTACAGAAAAAAGGAAGTAAGATACAGAAATAGATGGATTGGTTACAGCTCGGAGTTTGACTTATTTGAAGAGTTGGCTACATTTGATTGACCATAACTTGGTGATTGGCACAAGTGTAAGCTATGGTCTGTTTACACCTCCACTTTTTACAGTTCACAACGTATAGAGAAGACTTTAGGTGGAACTTAAAATATGTAAGGAGGCAGTTTTAGGCTAAACTTGATTAAACACACTAACGGCCTATCTACGTCATTTTCTATAACTTGATATAGCATGCTAGGCTTTCAACAATAACAACAAAACAAATGGTAAGTCATGTGAAGGCAGGAAAACAGTCTGGAAAGAAGAAACAAGTTTCAAAGCCAGATCACAAGCAGATATCAGAAGTTTTACAGTGGCTTTAAAATAACTATGATTAATATGCTGAGAGCTCTAATGAAAAAAGTAGACAACATGCAATAACATGTGTAATAAAAGCAGACAAATAAAAACTCTATGAAAGTATCAATAGAAATTCGTAAAATTAAAAAACACTAACAAAAATTAAGAATGGTTTGGATGTACACATCAATAAACTGACTGAGGAAAGAATTGGTGATTCAGAAGATAAATCAGTAGAAACTTTTCAAGCAGAAATTTATAGAAAAAAAGAGAAAAACGTAATATCCAAGAACTTCTGGGCAAATTCAAAAGTTGTAACATATGCACAATTGGAATGCCAAGAGGAGAAAAAGAAAGGAAAAGAAAAAATATTTGAAGCAAGAGTGGTGGAGAACATTATAAAATTGGTGACAATTAAGAAACCATAGATCCAGGAAGCCAATAAGCACCCTCCCTTTTTATAATTTAAAAAAATGTAAAAACAGGACATAGGATAAATAACAAAAAATGACACCTATGCATGGCAAAGTCAAACTGCAGAAAGAAAAAGAAAAAAAAAGGAAATTCTGAGAAAAAAACAAAAACAAAAAAACAACCTTACCTATGGAGGAATAAGGAAAGATAAACATTACAGGAAAGTTGTCCTTGGCAGAAGTCCTGTCAGCAAGAAGAGTGTGGGATGAACTATATCAAGAGTAGAAAGGGAAAAAAAAAACGCCAATCTAGAATTCTGTATCCCACAAAACTATCCTTGAAAAGTCATCAACAGATAAATACTTGCTCAAACAAAAACTAAGGGAATTTATGACCAGAGACCACCCATGCAGGAAATGTTAAAATATTTTCTTCAGGAAGAAGAAATATATGTCAGAAACTCATCTCTACATAAAAATAGAAAAATCAGTGGAGAAGAAATAAGTGAAAATAAAATAAAATTTTTTTATATTCTAAATGAATCTAATAGGCATGGATTTTTGAACAAATATCACCAATTTATTCTTTGATTATGCCATATGGATAAGAGAAATAAATGACAATTTTTCAAGGGATAGGAGAAGGGAAGTGGAAATACTCTATAAGTTACCTGAAAAACCAGTAAGGAGGCATAGTGTTATTTAAAAATGAACTTAAATTCATTATAAATGTATGTGGTAAACTCTAAAATAACCATTTTTTAAAAAGTATAATTGATAGGTTAAGAAAGGAAGTAAAATGAAATCATTCAAACTTCAATGAAAACCAGAGAAGATATAAAAAGAGAAGAGATAAAAAAGAAACAAATAATGTTCAAGAAAATTTTAAAAGCTACAAACATAATCGATACTGATTGAAATATATTAATAGTCACTTTAAATGTGAATGATCTAAATATATCAGTTAACAGACAAATTTTGAGTGCAGGGGGAAAAACTCTATCTGTTCCCTACAAGAAACCAATTTTAACTATAAAGACATAGATAGGCTAAAAGTAAAGGAGATGAAGACATGGATGCTATCACTAATCAAAAGAAAGCTGGAGCAGCTTTATTCATTTCAGACAAAACAGAGCAGAAGGAAAATTATTACAGATAAAGAGGGACATTACCTAATGATAATGATAAAAGGTTTAATTCTCCAAAAAGACATTAGCAAACCTTGAAGCATTCACTTAAAAATCGAGTGTCAAAATATGTGACAAAAACTGATAACCGCAAGGAGAAACATACACATTTATTATTATAGATAGAGATTTCAGCCCCTATTTCAGTAACTGATAGATTAAGCAAGAAGACAATGAGTAAAAATATAGTTAATCTAAACAGCATTATCAATCAACTTGATCCAACTGACATTTATAGAATTATCGTTCCAATAGCAAAATATACATCTTCTCAACCTCACAGGGAATGCTCTCCAAGATAGAGAACATTCTTGGCCATTGGACATACATGTGTGAAATTAAAATAACAGTAATCATACAAAATAAGTTCTCAAACATGAGGACTTTAACTAAAAATTAATAGCAAAATGATAGAAAAATTTCAAGATACTTGGAGATTGAGGAATATACATCTAACCAATTCAAGGATCATATAAAATAAGAATGTTAATGAATCATTTGAAAATATTTTAAAGAAGTAGAGTGAGGGCAACTTATGTTTAAATCCCCCTCACATCGCAGGCTCTGCGGGTGCACTTTGCATGGGTTGCCTCAATGAATTCACTACCTACCACTACAGGCCCTCAGTGAATATTTCTGGATCTAGGTATTGATGAATAATGTATTTCACAGCAATTTAGGGAGAAAGTGTTGTTGAGAAATCCAAAATGTTTGCTACTGAATCTAAAAATTTTCCTTTTTCAATCTGTTGTTAAATTATGAATCCTGCAAGTTATCCCATTAGAGAACTTAGTGTGAAGTATGGCTGTCTATTAGCAACATATTGCTTTTATATTAGTTATAACATATTGGTTATAAAACCCTTCAGTTAGGAGTTTCTACACATTTCTCAAAATGTTTACTACTGTTATTATAAGATCTTTATGTAGCTTTGAATTCATTAATCTAGTGTTTTAAATATTTTTATGCTCTTGCCAATCTCCTTTTTTATCAAAGTGATTATGTATGAAATGTTCTTGAATTACATCATATTCTAGTATGTTGATAATAAAGAATACATAGCACAAAACTAGAAATCTGAACAGTTGAACAACACTATAAACACGTTAATTTTTTCTATTTTCTTTTGCTGTAAATTTCATCTAACTTTTATTTGCATCGTCTAAATCTTAAAAGAAAAATGGGTATATTGTCATTTATTTTGCTTTATCAGAAGAATGAACTCTTAATTCCTCAAATTCAGAAAAAAATGGAAATTTGTTATTCAATTATAGATCACTGAAAGAGAAAATAAAAAACAATAAATTATAAACTATATAAATAAATAAAATCCTTAGAGCTAAAGGGCAGAATTTTCAAATCATTCCAAGCTTCCTGGAAAATTAGGGAACATCACACTCTGGGGACTGTTGTGGGGTGGGGGCAGGGGGGAGGGATAGCATTGGGAGATATACCTAATGCTAGACGACGAGTTAGTGGGTGCAGCGCACCAGCATGGCACATGTATACATATGTAACTAACCTGCACAATGTGCACATGTACCCTAAAACTTAAAGTATAATAATAAAAGAAAAAAAAACTTTTAAAAAAATCCAGAAAAAAAACAAATATAAAGCTCATAATAGTAAAATTTTACAATATAAATATATTTCTAGAAAGGGTTAAAATCATATCAACCAAACAGAAACAAAATTCAATGGAATTATTTTTTCCAATATCTAAATCACTTTCTAGAAGACATAGATTAATAACTTTAATATTCTAAAGGGACAGGTTTTAAAAAATAAATCTAGGTACAGTTCATTAAATTTATTTCCCATGAATTATTTCTTGGGAAGAGGCTTAAAGCTATCTACTAAGGGCTTAAGCTAAGAAAGAAAACCTGAGATTGATGAAAGAATAAACATCAGCCATCAATGTCAGTCCTAGGATGACAGTGATGCAGCAAGTTTGGAAACAGGCATCGGCGACCTCTTGCCACCTTATGCAATACACAAAATCAATCCTAGACAAATAATATAAAGGTAAAACATCATAGTTTCTAAATAATTTTGTAGGACATTAGCTTTCTGTTATTGGTTGGGAACTATTTCTTAAACAGGATCCAGATGTACTGACCATAAAATAAATGACAAAAATAACTAAACGGTATTAAAATAAAGAAATAAGGATTTGTAATTTAAAAATGGCATAATTGAGAGAAACTGTAATCTAAGGAATGGAAGTGATCACTTCTAATACATTTAATTATATTTGTATAAATAAATTATTGTCAATTAATAATAATTGTGGCAGACAACCCAATTAAAAAATATGAACAAGAAATTTAGATAGACACTTTATTAAAAGATTAATACAAACACTCAGACATATAAAAAGAGTTCAAACTCCTTATTAAGCTGGGAAATATAAATTAAAACCAAAGTAAGATGTTGCAACTTATCTGCAGAATATTTAAAACTTAAGACTCAAAATGGTATAAGCTACTGATGAAGTAGGGCCCGAAAATTTTGCATGCAATGTTGGCAATAGCACATCCTGTACCTCCACAGTGGTAAGCTGTTTGACAGTACTGCTAAAACTGGACTTACGATGTTTACAGCAATGTTTATTTTGGACAAATTCATTCTTGGCCAACAAGTGGCCTAGCATTATATTTGAAAATTAGGGCTGATTACAGTCATCTGAATTCCTCTTGGTTAAAGCCATTGAGGGAGTTTTTATGGCAGATGAAATAGATTCGGGAAAGGGGAAATATGATGATCTAAGCTAGCATACTGAAACAGAGTTCAATATAACAAAGGGTATTAAAATTTCTGTCAGCAAATCAACTTGGCCACCTCCTGTCTGTCTCAGACACATAATGTTTTTGAGCTGCCACATCTTCCTCCTCTTTTGGCGGTGGTGGGATGGATGTCAATTTTGTATTCAGTTGTAAATAAATTCTCTATCCTCCTGTGCCAGTTTGGTCCAAAGAAAACAAACATATATTAACATTATAAATCTTACGCTAGGCCATACACGCTTTAAATCTTAGATTCCCAAGAGGTGATTTAGAAGACGCTGTTGTGCCAACCCGATACTCCTCAATTCTTACCATTTCGGATCATCTCAGCCCTACTTTAAATTCTCACTGAGTTATTACTTCAGGCACCAGAGCCTGCCATGCCTGTGTATAGGGCAAGCTGAATATGTTACACAATTAGCACCTCTCAACAGCAGCCCTCAAAGAAGGTCCATGGAAGGCGGTGATATAAATAGCAAATGTGTCCCCAAGGCAAAAGAAAAAAAATCTCTGACTCCTGTGTTCTACAATATCTCTCAAGTTTTCCCAATAGGATTAACCTTCAGTTGCCCAGAGTGGGTAACTTCCTTGACAATATATTATTTATTGTCTTCCTTATTTTTCCCTTCTCAATTGGTCTTACTGTAGCAATGTTTCCTAAGATTACCTCCCAAAAATTTAATTGCTCTTAAATTCTTGTCTTAGGGACTGTTTGTGTAGAACACAAACTAAGACAGAGATGGTTTTTATGTAAAGATGCTAATGCTTTTTGTGAATCTTCAACTTGTGGTCTTATATAAAGGCGCTGCATGCACTCTTTTGTTACTGAGATATTACACCTTTTTGATGATTAAAGGGAAGTGTTTTATTTTGTTGATTGTTGCTGGTGAAGGAACTTGCTACTCTGTAGGATATGTATATGAAAGTTCTTGGGGCTTAGCACAATATAATAGTATGAAGTTTAAGAATACCACTGAATGGATGCACCAGTATTACATTAGTATTTGTGTGATAGGTGTTGCTTTCCAGAATCCAGACATGAGGTTAGAGTTGGGGATCGCCTTATAGGAACTGTCTAAGAAGGCCAACTTGATTTGTTTATGAGACTTCATTAGAGACCTTAATTAACAGAGAGAAGATAACTAAAGAGGACAATTGGTGGTTAGATTTTTTTTTTATTTTCTGTAACTTTATGTTGCTTAAAGATTTTTTTTTATTTTCTGTAACTTTATGTTGCTTAAAGATTTTTTTTTAATTTTCTGTAACTTTATGTTGCTTAAGGCAATGATTCAGAAGCAAGTAATCTCCAGGGTTTTCCTATTCTTGTTTCATTAAATATCTAAACATGCTCCATGTCTTTTGTTCATTTCTGTGTGGTTCTCATAGCCATTACGGTGAAAAATAAAGATTCAGGAAAATTTATATTTTGTGATTTTCTTACCTGCTTTAAATTCCTTTGAACTTTGCTTTCATACTTTGAAAGGTATGAAAACAGTTATGTAACTTGTTTTTAAAAATTACTGCTTTATTTTGCAGTCTTCGCTGAGACCTAAGAGATAGTTCTGTCTCTTACTGGTAATGGGAGCAGACAACTTCCAATGAAAAATTAAATCACTTAAAAAAATCCTTTGTACCTATAAATACCAGCTCCTGTAGGCAATTCTACAACAGGAAATAACATGTAAGCGTTTGAAAATATTCATGTCAATTTGCTCTGGGAGATGGAATGAATCTCATTAGAAGAGGCCAAAGGGTGCTCTCATTGACATAACCATCTTATCAGGTTCCCCATGGTGAACTTGATAGAGCATCTGAAACCAGAATCTTGAGCAATTTGTATAAACACTAGGAAAAGCCACTGCTTCCTAGTATGACTTATCATTCCTCTTTTTCTTATGTAAGACATAGAACATAAAAACAAGATAGTGAAGAAGAATCTGACAGGCAAACAAGTGAATACCTGATCACAGATTTATCTGCACTTAACATAGAGTTTGATTGAATAAATTTGAGACATTTCAAAGGAAGGATTATAACTTTTTTATATTACACCATTTTAATAAACATATGGACTTAGAGGGCAAGTAAAAATATATATTTCTATAGGTTGCTCCCTAGACTACAAAACCAGCCAGAATATTCCTTTTGAGACTTCACTAGTAATTCTCTTTGTACTTATATTTAGTTCACATATCTTGGAATTATTACCATATTGGTACAGAAAAAATTCCTGCTAGTAGTATGGGAACACAGTATCACTTCAGAAGACATTTTAAACTTATTTCTGCAAAGTCCTTATGTGGTGGCTAAAGTGACTCCATCTTGGATGATAATCCACCATGTTGACTTGTGAATAACATCAGCCCTGGGAATGCCCTCTGCTTCCAACTTTGTTTACTGTCCTTAGTCTAAACATGTACTAACTATAAAATCCTGTCCTCAGGTCAGAGCAATCTTGATGTTATCACACAAATTGTAGACCATGATGCACATAGCATTCTTGCCTGTTCAGGAAGTTGCCTTCAATTGTGTCTATAGAGCAGTATACCCTTTCCCAGTGGAAAAAAAGCCCTGGGTCTGGGAAGTAATGGTGCAGATATCTACTGGCCTTGCTCTCCAATACCACACTTCTGTTCACAATTTCCCAAATAAATTGCTTTTTACCAACAAACTGGATTTGTCTGCCTTGCTTTTGGTTTCTTGGTTCCTTCTGTGTTGGAGATCTCTTTGCATACATGGCTCTTCCACAAAACCTCTTGGAAGAATGGTCCCGGTTTAGAATACATATAATAAATAGATGCAAGGATCTGTGAGCTGTGGCCCCCTGGAAAATGTATCCTAAGCTATACAAGTCTCTTGGCTGACACATAGAAAGGTTTCATAGTTTCAACATACCTGAGGGTGCATGGAATTCTGCAGACTTCATTAGACACCTTAATTATTCTGCACCAGAGGGATATGCCCAACATGAGAAGCAAGATGTAGAGATTTTTTTTCAATATCTACACATCTCTTTGCTTTTCCTCAGCTTCTTAATTGCCTACTTCTTTGATATTTAGTGAAGCTTAATTCAGACTGGAACAGATCTCTGATTTGCATAAGTCTGATAGGGCATTATAATCCTATGTGTTAGCTCAGATTGGCATCAGTATTGGAATTTTCTATTAGATATAAATATCACAATGTCTAAGGTGATTTGGGGCAAAATTAAAAGGACATGAAAAAATATGAAGATTTCATGCTTCCCACTGGAGAGGCAAATGATTGTGTCACTTTTTTCTTTTTAATAATTTCCAACAAGGCTATCATTTCCAATCTAGCAGGTCAGGATGCAGAGATGTAGAATGAGCCATGAACTAATTTTTTAAATCATTTTAGGACAAACTGAAATCTAAAACTTCAGAAGATCTTATAACTTGTTAGATAGATGGCTCTCTGTCTTTAGGATTATATTGCTGCATAAAGTAGAACTCTGACAACTGCCTGAGACATCCATAAACATGTGTGGATCACTAAAAACAACATATCAGGACAAACTGAACTATCAGTATCCTCTCCAGGACTCAACAAAGCAAGTGTGCTCAACAGAAACTACCATACCTACCAGGAACTACTAAATGTTTACAACAAAACCAAACAGGCAGCCGCGGAAAAGTATCTGATAGCCTAGACATCCAAGTGGTGGTTGAATAGACATATCTGAAGAGAGAAATTTAAACAGTTCATACTGCACTTCAGTTTGCTGGCTTGGGCATGGTTCATGATTCTGCTTTTTGACCACAGAGCAAAATAATATCAGAGAGCTGAGCGCAGCACCAGCTGTAGCCAAAAGTGAGCCCCATTCACTTTCTCACCTTCAGAAGGGTTGAAAGAGAGCCCTTTTGACAGGATGATTCCAATGCATTGCTGCACACATAAATCTTTTACATTAAATGTTGAATTTAACATTGTGAAAGTTTTTTGGAGTACTTTTTAGAGTAAAAAATTCATGCTGACATTCCAAGATAACCATGCTAGATGTTATAGTTCTAACATTTAGATAGTTGTGTGGCTGACATTTTAACTCATTTTCATGAATTTTTTGATGCTATGAATGTTATATGCTAATGCCTATCTAATCAAAATCGAATATACAGCAGCAGACAAAAATCCATGATGCTTCTAGGTAGCACAAGTTTGAGTACTGCCTTCAGTTTTTTGCTTTATGTGCCTGGAGAGATGGTTTGAGGTCACTACTGATATATTTCATCAGTAGCATACTGTCTTTCTCTGTGATGAGAAACTTAAAAAAAACAGGATAACATGCAGACTTAAAAAAAAGTGCTAATAATAAATAAATAGTAAAATTTTGTGCTCATATTAAAAAATAAAAAAAATTAAGGCTCCTTTTAATTTGATGATACACGTGTTCTGTTCTGAAATTTTAATACAGTATTTCTTTGATAATTCCTTCTCTTTTGTCTGTTGTTTCTCTTTATCTACTTCTACTGGAAGTAGAAGTACAGAAAGTATCTCCAGGAAGGTTTTACACTTCTTGTATTAATCCTCTAATTTTACTTGTTATCTCTTATTTTTATGTTTTTCTATTTTCTTAGAGATTTTACCAATTTTATCCTCCAATTTTTTCATTATTTTAAGTCATCATGATGTAAATTACCATTAAAATGTTTTTCTCATTTTATAAACCTTTTATTCCTTCATGAGAGCTCAGCTGACACAATGAATCAGATCAGTAAATCAAAATTACACTAAACAGAGATCTTTACCAGTAATTTCAGGGATGCTAATTTCAAGGATGCTAATAGATTATAGGCCAGCTGCTTTAATGTCTTTCTCCCGTAAGTATAATAATTAGCTATCTCAGTAGACATAGATGCTTATTTATTTCTCTTACTCTCTTCACTGACTACACTTTCCTTAGAGATGCTTTTACAGGTTAATTTATTATTACAGGCAATCATCGGTTTTCTAATGCTAGTGATTAATTCAAATGTAAGCCTCTAAACTTTTGTATATTTTTGACCAGTTGTTGGTAGAGAGGCTGGTATATTAGGAAGCTAGATTCTATCCGGTAGTAACTCTGTTTCATTGGACAGATACCCAACTTTCAGAACCTGTACAATTTTGTGTCCTCTTATACCCAATCTACCATATTTTATTGGACTCTGCAAAACATAATATGATGATTTTGGACATCAGCACTCTGCAAATATCACAAGCAATTACCCAATAAGTAAAAATTATCATGCCATAATAAAAATTATTGTGCCATAATATTATAGTAAAACTTATTATGGAGGTGAATCTAGTGGTGATCAAATCTTTGCTTGTGAAACTGAATAAAATTAAATAATAATTCCAGGTAAGAAGTAAAAGTCTAAAATCTCAGTAAGCTTCATAATGATGCCTATACTCTTTAAGACAGAATACTATAATCTCACCATGTGCCCCAAATACAAGAAAACTGAAATGGTTTTGAAGAAGTATTCATGCTTTCATATAGTCACTGAAGTGAGGATCAAAGCCTTTTTGGAGGAAATAGCATTTAAACTGAGGGAAATCAAGTAGCTCTTGGGCAAATAAAATGTTTTTTTAACAGAGTTTCAGGGAGGAAAAAAATCATGTGAAAAAGCCATAAGCCAAATGGGACTATGAAAAATTTTAAGGAAAAAAAATGACATTCTGGCATGATTGTTACTCTGGGAGTAAAGGAGGATGGTGTGCAAAGATAGTTTTCTTCGGGACATAGTAGAGCCGCTTACAGATTTTGGATATTTAAAAAAAACAATAGAAGATAGTAAAAAAATGTGATGTGATCAAAATCACCCTCATTAAAATGTCATTCTAGCTGTTACAGAGGAAGGAATTGGAAGTAACAAATTGTAGCACAACAGGACAAAGGCAAAAGTAGATTCCACTTAGGTAAGGGTTTAAAATACAGTTTTGTGTTAAAATCCCAAGAATGTCTTCCAACATTGGGAATCATGCTTCAACACGGAGGGGATATATGCCCTTCATTGAAAGTTACTGGTATTTGAAGATAATAATAAGCACTGAAACAGAAAAGAAGACAGACATTTCCAGACATTTACTGTAAGTGAAAAAAGGATTTACAATAATCTCTTTACATAATAATACACAGTTATTAGAATGAATTTAGCACTTTTATGTTCTGATATGGGAAGACTATATTCAAATATTTCCAAAGAAATTTAATTTGAGTCTATATAGCAAATATATCCAATGATCATATAGAACAGCTTCACTGACTAGATAAGTAATTTCCACTTTAGTTTTTAAAAAGTCTATTTTATGCTACTGAATCTTTAAAATTAATAAAATACATTTCTTCATTAAGTTAGAACATTGAACATTGTCACTGAACTCATAATTCTGTACGAAATTAAATAAAAGCATGGACCAAACTATTTTGTTCACTGATTTCACTTGAGTTTTCATACTTGGAGGTATAATATGTATTCACGTTTTCCTAACTTTGTTACTGCAATCAAGTCTTTATATTCTTAAATTGAAAAGTAGAGGAGAAAATTTGTCTTAAACGGCGAATCCAAAGATTGTTAAGTATTTTTCCTAATAAAAGAGTTAGTAATTTATTTTAAGTTTTAGGTAATTGTCCAAGGTCCTTCAACATATCAAAATGTTATGATTTACTTTTGAGGTCCAAAATGAGTCCTAAGTGCTGCTTGACGTATAGAAACACATTTCTCTGAACCCAGCTGTTTACTTGAAAGAATGAAAACGGATCATATAACTTTCTTATCTAGTGCCTACAAGGTTTCATTCTCTTTTAAAGGTCAAACCCCTGTAAGCATGTTGGTTTCTGGTCAATATGCTTCTCTCTTTAAAGTAGAAAGGGCAGGAAGACTACCAGAAACAAGCAGACCAGTATGAATCCCAGCTGTGATGTGAATGTGTTCTGACTGAAAAACAAAGACCACAGAAGCTGAGCTAATTTTTCTCACTGAAGAACTGCTGTTCAGATAGCATCTGGCCCTTATCACTCCAATGCTGTATATCTGCAATCTGGTTATAAAAAAATCACATTAGCTATTCAATTATAACTCTTATGTTGAAACAAAATTTAGTAAGCTACTGTCTGAAGTTTGGATACTTTGAAACACAGCTTTTAAGTCTCTTTCTTTTATTTTAAGGCAATATTTTAAAAGTGTCAAAGAGTTTTGACCATATCTAAATACAAATAGTAATATGAACGGGAATTATTTTTCATTTCATTAAAAAGGAAAGATCTACTTACTGTAAATCTAGAATAGTGCATGTTTGAACTCCAACAAACAAATCAAAGTAAAACTAGAAATGATCAAGTCTAAACACAAACATTCAGGTCACTTTCAGAAAATATATATTTCTTAAGCATTGGATACTCAACTGTGGGGGAAAAAAGTATGGAAAAATGTCATATATCCTTCAATACATATTATCCTTCAATTATTTGTTTGTACTAAGTAATCATGAATTCATGATTGTTTGAATAGCTCTATTTCAGGATGTTTGAGTCTGTTATAAATATAAATATTGGGATACCTTTAAAAGAGAATTAATCCTTGTAAGTACTAGATAAGAAAGTTATATGATCCATTTTCTTTCTTTCAAGTAAACAGCTGGGTTCAGAGAAATGCGTTTCTATACGTCCATGCTTTTATTTAATTTCATGCAGAATTATGAGTTCAGTGACAATGTTCAATGTTCTAACTTAATGAAGAAATGTATTTTATTAATTTTAAAGATTCAGTAGCATAAAATAGACTTTTTTTAAAAAAAGGGAAATATCTAGTCAGTGAAGCTGTTCTCAACAAAGACATATTTATTACATTTCTGATGTGTTCTATCTATTTGGGGTACTCACTGAATTCTCAAACTAAAATAAAATTTTAAAAGCAGTATCAAGAGAAACAGGCTTTTCTGGTTCTTTTATACTTCATTTTGCAGTATGGATGAAAGGCAAAAAAACAGGCATTCAATATCTAGCAATGTACTTTTTCAGAAATCAGAAAAGAAGAATGCGTTTGTCATAATTGGTGAGCAGTAAAACACTAAACACCATCTCTACAGCATACCCTAAATCAATGTTCATCTCACTACCGCCAATGTATACCTTAAATTGAGGCTCAAAATTAAGTTTGTAGATTTTTTTGTTAGGTTTTGTTTTGTTGGTCCTTAGAGAAGTTTAAAAATAATTGCCATTGGTATTTAATTTTAGTAAATGCTTGATATTTCCACCACTTACGGGATTATATGCCTCAAACGTAAAATATATTTGATGTTTTTTGAGAAAATCTGTCAAATAGCTATGCTTAAGTGGGAGAATCATTTAGGTTATTTAACTTAATTATTTATAGATTAGATAAGAAAGCAAAGTGCAGTTCAAGGATGGAACTTTTAAAGAAACAAAATGCATTTAACATAAGAATGTTACACAAACACAATTCAAATAATTCTTTACTTATTTGTCTTATTACACAAATAAGCTTTATACATAGTGATGAATCCATTGACACCAAGTATATTTAATTTTTTGGTATAAAATGGCATTATATGGTGAACAATATAATCTGGTTCCAAATGCAAATCATAGTAATTAAACAAATTAGGCAAATTTCTTTAGAGCGGACACCCTTAGAAATTTTATTGAAGTTTGTTGTAAACCTGTGAGATAGATATGCGAATAAGGACATTTCATAAGCTTACATAGAACATTTTTCTTCCCATCAAGACACCTTATTAACATCATGTGATTTCGATGTTTTGTGAAGAAGAATATTAGGTTCTGAAGTCTACTGTATATGAGAAACTATCTCTTCATTGTCTCTTGAACATAACCATATACATTTTAGACTCTAAGACCCTATTTTTACTCTTCTCCTGTCTTTACTTGTTCTACCTATATTTAGACTACATTCCAAGTTGGCTGAAATTGGCATAAAGTCTTAATATTAAAATATGCCTTAAAATGTTTTTTAAAGACCTGTGGAATAGAAATAACAATTTAGCCAGCTGAATATAAAAGAATAACATGGAATCCTTTAATACTTCAACTTCAAACATTGTATTTCTTTGATAATGATTGCTTTTTAATAGAACTTCATCTGCAATAAGCTTTCTTAGAATTTATGCTAATTTGTTCAGATACAACATTTGTGAAATCTTAAAACAGAATGAAAATAAAATGATACTTTCTCTATTATTAACATAGCATAAGACCTTTTAGGGGCTAAATAATTATGCAAGGACTAAGACAAAGGCTGGAAAAATAAGGTCATAAAATGTAAATCTTGGAATGTAGATCTGAAATTATCCAGATCTAGATAATCTAGATAATCTCACTTTCTAGTGAGGCCTAGAAAGCTCAAGTATCTTAACCTGACTTGGTAACAATCTTACTACAAATAAAATATACATCAGGTACTTTGGAAATGATCATTTTTAGCAGTTTTTAGTCAGTGTTGTTACCACAATATGAAGTCAAATTTAGGATGAATATTAACATAATAATGCTATTTATATGGCGTGGTTAGAGAAGAGCAGCGCAGATGAAGATGCATTTTTAACATGGTTTAATATCTTTTCTCTCTTACAAAATGATATTTTTGCAACACTATAATAATCTGCCTTTCATGAAACTTCACCACTATATTAGAAACTTGAAAGTCTTCTACATACTCCTGACAAGATAGCAATTTAGTATCACAGTCAATCTGCAAAGGCAGAAGATTGAATAGGGGAAGAAATGAGAAGGTCTGAAAAAGTCACAATGTTGGAGAATCTGACTCACCATGAAGCTGACTTACCATACTAAAAGGACCAGGGTCTAAGCAAATCCTTCCTAGCATACGCTGACATGATGACATGCCTTATTTCATGCTCCATTGAGAGAGAATGCAGGACTTCAGCTTTAATGTTCATTGTCACTTTCCTCTCTCCTACTGATATTAAAGCCTTCATTACTGTGTGTAAGTGCACTGCAGCATGCAAAGTAATATTCTTTGGGTCATATTCTCTCCTGTCATTATTTGGCCTCTAAAATGGGTGCACAGTTTTGCTCCTACAAGCTCACTTCTACATTCCATACTTCAAAAAATGGTTTTAAGTTGGCAGTAAAAATGTGCAAAATGACTTCTTCCAAATGGAAATGCTGTATATCAGCAAAGTATCACATATATAATGAATAAGGTTTTTGTAATGAGAATGGTGACATAGGTAAAAGAACATCATCAAAACATAGGTTCAAATGCAAGCTCTACAGCTCACTAGCTCTTTTACCTTTGGAAAGCAATGTTTCTTTTTCCAGATTTATCATCTCTAAATTACAAATAGTAATGCCTGTCCTGAAGAATTATTGCAAGGTTTATAAATAATGAATGCAAAGCCTTTTACAAATAACATATGGTAGTTACAACTAAAGAGGCTCTAACTGGTTTATAAATTAGGGTTCAATCAGAAAGACAATAAATCTGTATAGAGTAGTATAGAATAATGGATTTATTACGGTGATTAGACTCAACAATTGTGATAACTAGTGAAAAAGTCTATGCAATTCTAGTTATGAACCTAAGGTTGGGAACACCAGGTATATAGTGAGAGACAGAAAGGAAAAACTGAAACACATGAGCACAAATTAGAATTCACAAGGGCAAGTCAGACTTTTAACCACTCTATGTTTACCCTGAAGCTCTCAATGCAGGTAGCAACAGTGCCTAGTGCCTCCCTCTTGCCATTAGACAATACCAGCTGCTACTTTCCTTCTGTCTCCACAACTCATGCAAGTTTCTCTTTTGTCCAGTTCTAACTCAGAATCATGTATGGAAAAGTGTACTAATAAATATAGCTCAGCAGGGTGCAGTGGCGCACCCCTGTAATCCCAGCACTGTGGGAGGCCTAGATGAGCAGAACACTTGAGTTCAGGATTTCAAGACCAGCCTGGGCAACATGGTGAAAACCCATCTCTAACAAAAATACAAAAAATAGCCAGACACGGTGCCACATGGCTGTAGTCTCAGCTACTCAGGAGGTGGAGGTGGGAGGACCTCTTCAGCCCAGGGTATGGAGGCTGCATTGAGCTGAGATCACACTACTATACTCCCGCCTGGGTAACAGAGTGAGACCCTGTCTCAAAAAATATGTGTGTGTGTGTGTGTGTGTGTATTTCTAGCATTGTTAAGTTGACACAGTATAAAGTTACTGCAAAAGGATAGGCTATGCTACTCTGTGATAATCCCTCCCAAACCTCAGAGGCTTAATAAACCAGGGTTTATTTCTTATGAAAATCATGTGTTCATAGTGACTCTAGGGTAGCTTTGTCCCATATAGTGCTTTATCCTAAACTCAGCTGGATGGAGCCACCTTTAATTGGACCTTGCCACTCACCGTGGCAGAAGAAAATAAATAATGTCAAACAGTGTACTTGCTTATAAAGCTTTTGTGCAGAGGTGATATGTAGTATTCCTGCTCTCTATTTGCTGGCCAAAGCAAGCTACAGGCCAAGTCCCATGTGAGCAGAGTCAAGAAGATGGAATACTTCTTCAGGAAAGGGGGCAGGTATTTTCAAATGATAATTCAGTCTTATACAGCCAACTCTGCTTGTCAGAAATTTTCGATGCACACTGTTCTGTGTGCAAGTATGCTCACGCATTCTACAGGGAAGACACTCAAAGTGCAATTAAGTTATGGCACCAGACTCAAATCCAAGTCTCTGTGGTTTCTCTTGCTCTTATTTGAGGATTAATGCCATTAACAGGGTAGTCATTCTTTTTTTTTTTTTTTTTTTTTTTTTTTTTTTTTTTTTTTTTTTTTGACAGGATCTCGCTCTGTTACCCAGGCTGGAGTGCAGTGGCACAATCTCGGCTCACTGTGACCTCCGACTACTGGGTTCAAGTGATTATTCTGCCTCAGCCTCCCAAGTAGCTGGGGCTACAGGCACGCACCACCATGCCTGGCTAATTTTTGTATTTATATTAGAGACGGGGTTTCACCGTATTGGCCAGGCTGGGCAGTGGGATTCTTATCATGAGAGTGGGTTTGCTACAAAAGTGAGTTTGACCTTCTTGCTGTCTCTTGCAGGGACTTTTTCCCTTTCACCTTCCATTATAGGATGATGCAGCAAGAAGGCCCTCACCAGATACCAGTCCTTTGATCTTGGACTACCCAGGCTTCAGAACTATAAGAAATAAATCTCCGTTCTTTGAGGATTACCCAGTTTGTGCTATTCTGTTATGGCAGCACAAAATGGACTAAGACATAGGTCCAATCTAAGGCCTATCTCCCAGAGGACACCTCATAGCTGTGAATGAATGAGCACTAAGTAAGCCAGCATCTGCCTTTTTTGTTCTGGAAATCCCACTGTTTATAAGATTTCAAACTATTGCACATCTCTGGTAATCTTTTCTCCTTGTTTCTCTCTCTACAAGGTCAAGCAGACCTGTACATTTTCAACTGACTCTACTGGTTCCTTTTATTTTATTTTACATGCTAACTTTGATGCTTCCCCTTGCTATTGAGGGACAATTTAGAAGAATGATTAAAGGGAATATTTTACAACCAGAAATTATATGTCCTAATTCCCATTCTTACCTATTAGTCAGTGTGTATCTTTGCTTCTACTCCTAATTCGTAAAATGGAGATAAAATTGTAAACTGGACTCTCAGGGTAGGTGTAAGAAGCGGATGACTTAACATATACAAAGCACTTAGAAAAAGTGCTGAGGCTCAATCTCTGGGGTCTCTTTTATTTTTGTTTTTACTTATCTTTATTTTGTATTTGTATAATTTTAAGGGATACACATGACATTTTGCTATATGGGTATGTTGCATACTGGTGAAACCTGGGCTTTTAGTATAACCATCTCCTGAGTAATGTTCATTATACCAGTTAGGTAATTTATCATTCCTTTTATGAGGGTACTCATTCTATTCATGAGGGCTCTGAGTCCATGACCTAATCCCCTACAAAAGTCCCTACCTTATAAAACAGACAGATTTGGGGTTAGAATTTCAACATATGAATTTTGGGGGGACACAAACGTTGTCTATAGAAAGTGGTAATATATGTTAAAATCTCTGTAAAATAGGCAACCACTATAATTCATCCTTATGACCAATACTTCCAATTGTACATCCACATTTTCTCTTTTCTATAGTTATTCTGTATTAAAATTCCTTCCTTCTGAGTCCCTGTAAACTACCTAGCTCATTCTCCATCTTCAGAATCAGAAATCTAATAGGGCATAGTTGATTCGGGTTAAAATTACTCTGGCTAAAATTGAAAGGAATGTTTGCTATTGTAATGATAAAATTAACATGTAAGATGGAGATCATAAATATAATTAAGGAAATTCAATTTTTCTACTAAACTGCATAGAATCATTAGGAGAATAATAGCCTTGTGCCACCAGTTCAAATGTAGCAATCCCCTAATGAGTTATTTTGATTATTGAGTTATGTATTTATAAGACACACATATATTGTAAACTTCAGATTTCTCATTCACTTGACTTTGAATTTTGACAAAATATATGTTTTAAGAAACCAATTACCACATCTATTTATTTAGTCATGGACTTTCTTCTCAAGATCAGTACAACACTATTTTATTTGAAATGATGTTTGTTTCTCAGAGTAGGGGAAATAACATAACTTTTAGATGACTTCTAAATTAATCAAAATCAATATGCACAGTATCAATATATGTAACTTAGAATAGTTTTATTGTTACTCATCTATTTAATAAATATTTTGTGTATATTATATAGTAGATTGTGTGTTAGGTGCTGGGAATATGAAGAAGAAATAAAATATGTTCTGATTTCAGAGAACAGATAACCTAATAAGAGAAATCAGAAATGTAAAATATAAATAAATGGGAATCAACATGGTTACTATTATAATAAAGGTCTATACAAGAACATTGAAGGAATAACTTTACATGGGGTAATCAAGAAAGCTGTTATCAAAATTTGAGACTTACCATTTCCTAAAACTTTGTTTTACATATATTCTATAATTTTAAAATAATATTAATCGCTCCCTTTATCAGCATCATACTAGTCCCCTAAGTGAACAGATCATTGCATTCAGAAAGAACATCTCAGTCTTGGGTAACTGAAAGTGGTAACTTCCTATGCTCTCACCATATGAAGTGATCATTTTCCAAAAGCAGAAAACACAAATTTTGTTTTGATTTTTTTCTTCCATGCCTGTAAATATATACAAGCCTTCATCATGTTTCCAGTGACCTTCAAACCTCTAGTTCTGACCCACTTTTTCTCTTCTTTTCGCTCAGCTTATGGTATAGAATAAAAACCCATCAATATCCTTCTTGGAAGTTAAAATTTCTATGTACATCATCACTTAACAGGTGCTGATTTTCTGTCATCTTTAAGCCTTCATTTCCACTAATCAAGGTCAAATTAGGTTTCGCAGACTAGAAATAGTGGATTGGACTCACGTAGATTAGATTCATTCAAAAACTCTCTATGTATTAGCATACTTTGAAATGCCTGTAGAATGGGTTTCTCTTCCTTGCCTGTAGTCCTTTAAGAGTCTCGAAACACGACCGTGTCTTTTCTATGTACATTTCCCTTGATGCATCTCTACATCTCCCATAAGCAGAGTGTCACTAACACCAGTAAACACTAACTCATACATATTCAATGATTGCTATGATGCTGGGGTTCCAAATGTCCTAAGCAAGCACTTGAACTTCCTGAAGTTACTCTTTTACTAGATCTAGGCAGGTAGATATAAAGTGATTTTAAATAGTTTTTTTTTAATTTATGTATTAAAATGAGGTTCTAGTAGATCATAGTATCAGGAAATTCTGTATATTTTTATGCTTATCTGTCCAACAGTTACTGAATTTAATGCATATGATTTATTAATTTACAAGGAAATTTCATTGATATTGTATCATATTGTTTTAAAAATATTTTTAAAATGCATTGGATAGATTCAAATTGCTCAAAACACTTTCTAAACTTTCAAATATATTCAAAACTAATTGTCAAATATTTCAATGCCTAATTTAAGTTTGGATTTCATCAAAATAGATTGAACATTGTTATCACTCATTTCCTAAATACAATGGCAATCATGTTTGAGGAAGAGTGTTTTTTTTTTTTCAGAAATATATAATGATTGTGGCTAAAGTAACATGAAGAATTATGCTATATATGTCTATATAGAGATATACATACATGCATACATTTATATATATATACACACACACATTTAAGGTTTTTAATGATGTGCTTACTGAAGTTATACAGGTTTTTTTTTCAAATATTATTTTATGTTAATTCGTTTTTTAGGAGTTTCTTGAATTAATCCTGGAGGGAACATCACTATGCTGTAGTGATAAAATAGTGGACTGTAACTAAAGATGATTCTATAATTAACATTTGAATGGCAATAGAGTGAGAAACATCAAAGAAAATCTTGATTTCACTTAACTCTTCGTTCAGTTTCCCTTATGCTTTATTTTCTGGGAAAATATTTAATGAACAATGTTTGCTTACTGTATTTGGAAAGGAAATTCTTTGCTTAGTTTTCTTACATGGAATACAAAGTAAAAATACAATATAAATATTCTGAAAAAAATTACACTTTAAAATGGGATATAAAGTCCAAGAAATATAAGCACAACAGACTGCATTTGTCTCAGTGATGCACATTTTTCAACTATAATTAATTTGCTCAGATCTCCTTTTTAAGCTCATAAATTACACGCAGAAACCCAAACAGTATTTAATTTACATATCTGGAATCTTTGACAAAGCAACAAAAAAGACAGCATTTAAGTGCCTGCATTTCTAATATAACTTAGTTCTTAAAATAATCTCACTTCATTTTTACAAGAGACAAAAGCTTTTTGGAAGATCCATGATTATGGCACCCACATGCATTGCTTTTGTGCTGCTGTGGGTGTAGGTCTGAAAAACACTCAGCAAACAGATGGCTAACCCTCTGAATGACATTATTCATGTTAAACAGAATGGCTTTCTGATGATCATAATGTAGCACCTGCTCTGGCGTTTTTCTTCTAAGGGAAGAGGAAGAGTGGGATTTGGTGAGTTTGTCAATTGCGGTATCAGGTTTATGTTTGCTGAAAGCATTATAAGAAAGGAAATTGCTAATCAGTTAACTCATTTTATAATGCCCATCATAAAGCAGGAATGAAATTTAATATGACAGGTTATGCATATATATTTGTTATATCAATGAAAAGAAGGACTTTGTGTATATATTGGTAGACCTTAGGAAATAATTTTTTTCTCTAATGCTCTAAATAACAAAATTAAATCAATTACTACTGAAAGTTTAGATGCAAAAAGGCCACATATCATAATTTTCAATTTTATCCTGATACACTTGTTACCAGTTTTCAAATTCCAAATATGTATTATAATATTTCACCACTTATACTGAATAATTATTATATGAGTCAAAATTTCTCATAAAAACACTCATCGGATTAAATGATTTTCCCTCTTCTTCCTATATAACTGCATTTCTGCTGCATCTTTTCAATTTACAATAACCTTCCCCAGTGAAATGTAAACCTATTTACTCAGAATCCATTATCAGTGGTCATAAAATATAATTCATCTCCCCCAAGGTTTTACTTCTCTACACTAATTGATGCTTATTCTGTTAGCATATTTTCACAGTTAACTTTATCCAATTCTTCTTTTATTATAAGTTTGTTCCCTTCCTACTCTGTCAATCCTTATTACAGATACATGGCTGCACCGTCATGACCAATAACACATTAGAAGGAAGAATTGCCCCCAGATACTTTGAACCTGCCACTGTCACCAAAGGCTAAGTATATTGATACTGTATTTGATGCATATGCTTAATAAGTTGATTTTATTTTTGCAATACTTTGTTATTAATTCAAAGTTCATTTCATGATATGTTTTCTAGATAAAAGGGTATTCATTGAGTTTAGAATCGTATTTAATTAGGTGCCTATTTATAATTTTATGACTGGACTTCATAGTGACATTTTAAACCAAATTTCAATGTATTATATACATAGGTAAAATGTTAGAATGAGAAATAAACTTTCAGTAAAAGTAGAATTTACTCACTTTAATACCAATTGTACATTTTTAAAACTTTCTGTCTAAAATAAACAAAACAAATCATTAAGTATATATGCTTGTCTACCATAGAAGAAACAAATACTGTATTATTTTCACATTCTAAGAACCTGAGAAAGTAGAAGGCAAGTCATTCACAGCCTAAGCAAGTGATTAACCTACTTGCGATTGAATATGAATATGGAAAATGTTGAAGATAGTTTAAATTTAGTTGAATTTCTTTATCTCTCTCCCTTCAAAAAATTGATCTTTCAGTGCCATTTATGTGTAGTACATAAAATAATTTTCAACTTAGCCTAAGAGCAATTTTCTTAAAAAATTAACTTCATTAAATATTATAATTATAAAAGAGTTAGAAATAATATAAACTATTAATATACATTAATTTAGGATGGTGAGTTGGATAGCACCTATTATGGGCAAAGAGGTAAGTTTACCTTAATATTTTTTTTAAAAAAAAGATTAATGGCTATAAAATATTATAAGAAATAAGGAAGTAATGAGTACTATGTTGACAGATTCTATAAAAATCTTAAATCAGATAAATCAAGAATTTATTGTGAATATGTGCAATTTGATATGTTTCTATATAAATGAGATTCATTACTTCTCACTTCAGCTCTCTGTATAGATAATAAATACTATGTGAATATACATCTCTATTCAGGTAACAAAGTTTTACTCTAACAGGATTAAAATGACCTCAAAATAAAATCACTATGGTTTGTAATTGATTTCAGCCACCTTATGACCAATTTGGCTAATATAAGAGAAGCTATGCTCTAAGGAATCACATAATATTTAAAAATTTTCACACACATTTCTCTGCAATGGAACACTGTTTCCTGAGAAAAATTTTGACCCACCCTGTGGATCATTTTAAGACACATTTCTGTGTTATCACATTTTATTTGGTTCTGCCCTAATTGAAGATTTAAAATTTCATTAGAAATTGCCAGTCCTAACCTCTCTTAAATTAATTATCAAAGCACACGGATCTACCTTTAATTTCCAATACTGGAAAATAATATAATTTAAAATTTCCTCAAGAATGTCAAGCATTGCCAAGATGCTAAAACATTAGCATCTTCCAAGTATAGGATGACAGTCCTCAAAATGCCATGTTTCAAAGGAGTAAGCTGTTCTTAAGAATGGATATTTTGCTAATATCAGTCTAATACCTTGGAAAACAGACATCTGTACATATACTGTTCTCATCAATCTGACTACTACTAATTGTTTTACTATTTAGAAAGATTCTCAATCCATTCCCATACTCAGTAGGGTTGTTTCCCATACTTATGCTACTCATTAATATTTATGTTGAAAGTATTGTTGCTGTTCTCTGGAAACTAGCAGTTTTCTCAAATTAATTCCAACTTTCACTTTCCCTTAGAGACACCTAGTCTATTCATACAAGTAAAATGTTTGACCTCTCAGATACATTGGTATGGGTCACTCTTGAAGCCTTTAAGCATAATGCCTAGAGTATTCCAAGTTGAATTGATTTTTTTATTATTAGTTTAATTTAGATTCAAATAATCTTAGATCTAAAACTACCAAAAATAATTTTCATTGGATTGGTACTTGGCCATTTGTCTCTATCTAAAGTTACTCACTTTATTTTTATCTTTCTAAAAAATTGACGGTTTCAATTAGCTTGGGCTGTCATAACAAAATACCGTAGACTGGGTGACTTTAGCAACAGAGATTTATTTTCTCAAAATTCTGAAGGCTGAAAGTCAGAGATCAGGTGGCCATTATGGTTGGGTTCTGGTTAGTGCTCCCTTTCCAGCTTGGAGATGACATCCTTCTCACTGTGTCCTCAAATGGCAGAGACAGCCAGCCATATTGTTTCTTCCTCTTCTCATAAGTGTGCTTATCCCTTATAAGGGCACCCATTCTTTATTATTGTGAGGGCCCATTTTCATGACCTCATCTAAATCTAATATTCTCCCAAAGGCCCTATCTCCAAATACCATCACAATGGGGGATAGGGCTCAACATATGAATATTGGGGATGAGGGGTACACATTCAGTTTATTGCATTAATTGTGCAAGTAAAACTTCTAAAGTTTGTATAAAATGCTTTCTCAGTGTTCAAGTATGTGACAGCTACTCCATTTCTTTCCCCCACTAATTCTGTGATTATATTTAAATCTGTCAATTGAATCTGGAATGATTAATTATTTAAACCTCTTGCTATTAATTACGTCTGTAAGTTCTTAATATTTTTAACATTTATTTTATAATATAAGCATGCAGAAAAATTTACAAAAATATATTTTATACTATTGTTTTCCTTAATCTATATGTTTATAAGTCTTTACTTTTTTATTATTTTATTGCTTATTTTTTTCTCAACAGGTTCAGAAGTTACCTCTATTAATAACTGTATTAGTTAGCTGTCACACTCATCCAGTTAGCAAAAGTATTGGCCCATTTTCTTAAAATCCAGAATATTCAATGTTCCTAAAGGATTTCTATTTTAGTTTTAATGTATCTGTACCTATTAGAATAAGAGCCTCCCACATAGTCCCACATATATATTGTTCTTTCAAATGTAATTCTGTTCTGCGTAACTTTCTGCATTTCTGCTGCTACAACCCTAGTGGAGATCATCACTGTTTTTTTCTTAAACTACACTAATTGTTCTTGAACAATTTGTCCTTGCTTCATCCCAATTAATATTCTCTGCAAAACACTTGGAATGATTAAGCAAAGCTAAATAAAGCAAAGCAAATCAAATAGGAAGACATAAAGTGGATCAAGTAAATGGCCTGCTAAGAGTACCTTGCTACCTGTGAACATGCCTTAGTCCTCACTTTGAGCTACTCTGCCCACACCCATAGTCACTACGTTCCAGATCTAATCCATGTGATTGTCATTTCCTGTGCTTTTCCTTCTATTTACAGTACACTGGCAGAATTCTTATTATTTTGCAAATTTCAACTCAGGTGAGGTTTGGGTCTCAGCCTCTTGACAGGTGGTATAGCATTGTGGTAAAAGTACGGGCACTGGCACTGGATGACCTTCGCTCTATTCCCTCTCAAACTTTCACTAGCAGTGTGGCCTTAGGCAGGTGACATCATCTTTGTATTGCAGTTTCTTCACTTGTAAAAACGGAGGTATTATCACCATTCTCATAGATGTGTTTGCTGTATTAAATGATTTAATGTATATAAGACATTTAGAAGAGTATGTAGCATATTTTAAGTTCCCAATAAAGGTCACTTGTTAGAGTTTTATCTCAATAAAATGTCCACAACTATTATATTGTAATAATAATAATAGTAATAATAAAATAATTATGATCGTTAATTTTATTAATTATAATAATAGATAATTCTTCAAAAAGTCTAAATTACAGAGACTGCCCTCTCAAATTCAGTTATTTCTCATACTCTTTATTACAACATCCAGGTTATCTTTTTATGACATTAAGTTCTTAATTACCTATGTACTTATCTGTTTATGTGTGTATAATACATACAGCTCACTAAAATAGAAGGTTCAGGTAAGCAGGTACTATGTCTATTTGTTCATCATTATATAATTAGCACCTATAACTGCTTAGAAAGGAGATCAATAACTATTTTTGAATCAGTGAATATTGTCCATAAAATTGAATTTCATCAAGCAACGGAGTGGGGCATGCTTTTAACAAGAGAGTGGGAAACCCCCCACTAAGACAGAGAAGGCAATTTATGAGCCTAACAGCAGTGGCTACAGGAACAGCTTGGCAGGCAGCCCTTAACTGTAGCGGACCTTTCACACAAGACAACAACAAGCAGATTCAGTGAAAACAATCCAGTTGAAACACTGGTAGGTGAATGAGATGGTGTTGTAGGCATCTGTCAATAGATAGTAGGTAAGATCCAGTCAACTTGTAGATGGCCCCTATTAATAATTAGTGTAGATATGTGATCAGTTGAGCTGTGGTTGCTGGGTTAGGTATAGCACAACAGGGAATGAGGACTAGAGAAACAAAGTAGGAATTAGTATGCCAGGGGGAGATTTTGTCATAAAAGGTAAAATACTCTGGGCATTGGTGTCTCATGTTTGTAATCCCGGCATTTTGGGAGGCTGAGGTGGGACAATTACTTGAGGCCAGAAGTTTGAGACTTCCCTGGGCCACATGGCGAGACCTAGTCTCTACCAAAAATCAATCAATAAATAAAAATTAGCCAGGTGCGGTGGCATGCACCTGTAGTCCTAGCTGCTCAGAAAGAAAGCGGAGGTGAGAGGATGATTTGAGCCCAGGAGTTTCAGGCTGCAGTAAGCTATAATCACACCACTGCTCTCTGGCCCGGGTGACAGAGTAAAACTCTGTCTCTTAAAAAAAAAGGCAAAATAGCACATAGCCTAAAATAGATTGTGCTGATAGCATAATGCTGACCAACACAAAAACAGGACTAAGTTTCCTTAAACAGGAAATTAAGCAAAAATTGTTTTTACCTCTAATGTTCTTATGTCCGCATTGAAGGATAGCTAAGAAAACTTTTTAATACATATAAACTATGCTAGACACATTGAAAAGCAAACTAAGCAAACTTTTTTTCTAAAATGAATGAAGTTACATTTAATGTGTATTTTACATGATGATTTCATTGTGCTTCACTTTGTCTTTGATTTTCTCACTTCACTTAAATCATTGTATCTATTTTTCTTTCCTCTGCCTCTTCTGCCAAACAGCTGATCTTATTTGAATTAAAAATGCAGCTGTCTTTATCAATCTTTCATGTTACGTATGGATTTAAAAAATAAATTTACAAGTACAAAAACTCATGACATTATTCAGCTCATGAGCTAATTCAAGATTCATTTGTCTTGATGTAGTTGTTTCCATTCCTATGCAAATTCTGCTTTGTTCTTTGTATTGACATTTTCTTCCATTTCACAGTTGGTGGAATTAAAACATAGACTAAAACATTACAAGTAAACTGTCATTATACTAATGTAAAAGCTCAAATTATCCTAATTATAACCATTAATATAATTAATTCACAAACAAATGCTAATGCCATCACTGGTTATGTGGCATGTTGATCCTTTCAATTTATATATCTTCCTTGGGATTCTTTGTTTTCACATCTTGAAATAGTAAAAGTTATGCAGAAATATCTCAAAGCCTCTGTGAATTAAGCCACGTTACCTATAAGGCACTAAACACTAAAGTTAAAAATAATTAAGCTAATACTTGACATGAATTTTTTTGACATGCTTGAAAATTATTTTGGAAGCTAGAATACCTAATTTGTACTTTTGATTAAAACAAAATGTTTATCATTCTTTTTATATTATAGCCACATGTCTAGGTAGGGAGAAATGAAATTACTTTCTAGAGTCGGGTAATTATATTTGATATTACTGAGAAATTGCTATCAAAATAATACATGCCTAAATGGAAAATAATTATAATTACACATTTTCAATCTGCCAACACTACTGGATTTGTGAAGAAAAATAGTCTTTGAGTATGTTCTTATTTTCAAACTTTTAAACAAATCAAAAGATGTCATTTTACTAATATCATGGTTCGCTTATCTCTGAATACACTCAAATATATCCTTAATGCCTATGAAATTAGTATTAACCTTGTCCCCACCACATATAATTTTATAAAGACTGATATTCCTACCTGTCGACTAATTGCACCAATAAACTTCACTACAAGGACATAATTAATAGACCGTAATATTTAAGAAGGTGACATTTCTCACATGTTTTGAACTCTTGACTTGGAATTTGAAAAGGAGAAGAAGTTACTGATACCAGGATTTTAATCTAGAATAGAATCCAGTTGGCAGTTAACTGAAACAGCTTTTTTCCCCTTAACAGCAATAAAACAGAAAGGACTAATTACCCCTTTTTATAGGTGCAATGAGAACTTAAAACTCTAGAGACAGTGTGAGCAATAAAGCACTGTAGAGTCTATGTCACCATCTGCACCTTAAAGTTACAGCTACCAAATCAACAAACAAACGAAAGACTCAATTATGTTAAATATATTATTCTAAGGTTGTAAATTGTTTATTAGCATTCTGTTCTGACTCTAAGTAATTAAAACAATTTCTTAATAAAATGTTCAGTTCATATATATTTTGAGAAAATTAGAAATTTTTAAACAAATGCTAAACAAGTCATAAATCTGTTTTAGAATTTTTAAAGAATAATTTTAAAAATATCTACCCTTCACTTCCTCTTTAAAGAAGTTAATTTAATTAAATAACTAAAATTGTCTCTTTCATAATCTGAACATTTAGAGCGTTTGCTTAGTAAATACAAAGCAATGCCATCTTTAAAATGGAGACCAAATATGATGATCAAAAGTGCATTTATGCCTTGAGACACTCCCACTATTTTCAAGCAAGATAGTTTTACATACATCTGTGAACGTAAGAATGAATCTTAAAATATGCATTTTCACATGAAACAATCAAATATGGAAACCATAGACTTGGGAAAGCACATGTAATTAGGTTCTTTGTTTACCAATACAAAAGTAAATCTATCCATGTAGATTTTAAAAAATACGTCAAATTCTAAAATTAATGTTGATAGATATTATGTATAATCATCATATTTAACCTGAAGAACCATAGGTCTTCAAAACCTAACCTTTGAACAGAGTTCAAAATACAGCCTTTTTCTACTTAAGTCAGGAAATTCTAAAATAAGATTAGGCAAGAGGATAGGGTCTGTGAGTCTGAAGAAATACTTTAAATAATTCATTTTAAATTTTAAATCAATGTGATATACTTCTCAAAGTTTTAATGAGAACATCCTTTTATATTTCAATGCTACTTTTTTCTAGACTTCTTCACAATTTTGAAAATTACTATAAATTTACCATTTAAAAAAGTAACCATGTCACAAAGTGTTCAGAAAATCCCTTGTCCACACTCTTTCAAATATAAAAAGTCAATCATGTATCATTCAGAAGAAGTAGTCTTACATATATTTCACTGATACAAAATGAGATGCCAGGCATTTATTGGGAATCAAGATATTCATTTTCTATGAATGCTAAAATAATCACTACCTTATATATGTGCTGTATTCACCCTTGCTGAGTGAATGAATAGGCCACCATTTTCCAAATTGCAAGGTCCTGCCAACAAGGGAAAGGCCAGATTATTAGTTAGATTCTCTCTGATTCCTTGAAGACTTGACTTATTATATGGGCCTCCTACTTTACTAGGTTTTCAGTTAGGAATTGTTTTTTCTCTCCTCACTGAAAAGAATATAAATAAAAGCCTTACTGTTTCTGCTGTGCCATTAAATATTAGAGATGGGCAGTGAAGGAATCAATGTTCAGAAAGAGCAGGAAGTAGGATAGAAAGAGGAAGGAAGGAAGAGTAGGAAGAAAAGAAAATGCAAACCTCACTAATGACCAGGCAATATTGACCAAGTCACATAACACATTGCACTGAAAAACGTGTGGCCAATGTGAAGCACAGTTTCCTGAGATAGGAATAAAATTATAAATAAAAAGTACATGTTTAATAAATGGTGTTGGAAAAACTGGCTAGCCATATACACAAAACTGAAACTGGACCCCTTCCTTACATCTTCTACAAAAATCAACTCAACATGGGTTAAAGACTTAAACATAAGTCCTAAAACCCTAAAAATACTAGAAGAAAACTTAGGCAATACCATTTAGGACATAGGCATGGGCAAAGACTTCATGACTAAAACACCAAAAGCAATGGAAACAAAAGCCAAAATTGATAAATGGGATCTAATTAAACTAAAGAGCTTCTGCACAGCAAAAGAAACTATCATCAGAGTGAACAGGCAATCTAAAGAATGGGAGAAAATTTTTGCAATCTATCCATCTGACAAAGGGCTAATATCCAGAATCTATATAGAACTTAAACAAGTATACAAGAAAATAACAACCCCATCAAAAAGTGGGCAAAGGATATGAACAGACACTTCTCAAAATAAGACATTTATGCAGCCAACAAACATATGAAAAAATGCTCATTATCACTGGTCGTTAAAGAAATGCAAATCAAAACCACAATGAGATACCATCTCATGTCAGAATGGTGATCATTAAAAAGTCAGGAAACAACAGATGCTGGAGAGGATGTGGAGTAATAGGAACAATTTACACTGTCGGTGGGAGGGTAAATTAATTCAACCATTGTGGAAGACAGTGTGTGATTCCTCAAGGATGTAGAACTAGAAATACCATTTGACCCAGTAATCTCATTACTGGGTATATATCCAAAGGATTATAAATCATTCTACTATAAAGACACATGCACACATATGTTTATTGTGGCACTATTCACTATAGCAAAGATTTGGAACCAATGCAAATGTCCATCAATGATAGACTGGATAAAGAAAATGGAATACTATGCAGCCATAAAAAAGGATGAATTCATGTCCTTTGCAGGGACATGGATGAAGCTGGAAAGCATCATTCTCAGCAAACTATCACAAGAACAGAAAACCAAAGACCACATGTTCTCAATCATAGGTGGGAATTGAACAATGACAACACATGGACACAGGGAGGGGAACATCACATATCAGGGCCTGTTGGGGTGTCGGGGGCTAGGGGAGGGATAGCATTAGGAGAAATACCTAATGTAGGTAACAGGTTGATGGGTGCAGCAAACCACCATGACACATGTGTACCTATGTAACAAACCTGCACATTCTGCATATGTACCCCAGACCTTGAAGTATAATAATAATAATAATAATAATAATAAAACACACATATGTCTTTTGACTGTCTGGTTGGTTGGTTGGTTGTCTAGTTTATTAGTTTGCTAATGAAAAAGTCTTTGGGCACACATTACTATTTTTTTCTTTTCCCGAGACAGAGTCTCGCTCTGTCACCCAGGCTAGAGTGCAGTGGCGAGATCACGGCTCACTGCAACCGCCACCTCTGCCTCCCATGTTCAAGCAATTCTGCTACCTCTGCCTCCCATTTTCAAGCAATTCTCCCACCTCAGCCTCCTGCGTAGCTGGGATTACAGGCACATGGCACCATGCCCAGCTAATTTTTGTATTTTTAGTAGAGTCGGGGTTTTGTCATGTTGGCCAGGCTGGTTTCAAACTCCTGGCCTCAAGTGATCCACCTGCCTCGGACTCCCAAAGTGCTGGGATTACAGGAGTGAGCCACTGCGCCTGGCCAGAGGCATACTCTCTTATAAGCAGGTAAGGCTTCTTCCATCCCCCAATGTATTTGAATATCTTTAGACATTCAGCAATCTCTGGCATTTCATACTAACTGAGCTTTTAAAAGTAGAATCAATCATTCAATATTTTTCAAGCTATGTTTTAATTATTTGGGAAAAATACAAAAGCCAATCTGTCAAAACGTATTGAACCTACAGTGAGTTGCTAATTTTCAAATGCAGAAACCAAAGTCTGGTCAGTTACTTCATTCTTTGGAACACTCAGATTAGACTATAAGCATGCAGTATCAATATCTCTGCAGACACTTCAAGGAAAGCTTGATTTGAGCTCCTATTATCTAAGCTTTCTAGGTGTAAACTTCACAATAATTAATAAAAATACTTGATTCTATTAAAATTTTCTTTGCTAAATTCTATATATAATTCCGAGAAGAAGAAGGATTGACAAGCTTAAATCCCTGCCTCTGTTAGAACCACCTTGCAACTAATTCATTTTTTATGTGATTATTCAAAAATTGATATTAGGGAATGATTTTTATGTAACCAGCAAATTGTTTTTAAAAAAGTTTTTTTTTTTTTTTTGGTCCAACCATGTCTGAAAATTGCAATGAAAAAACAACTTGCAAAGTTCAAAAAATACAATTTTTACCAGTTTTTTAATTAAATCATTAATTTTTCTATCAAAATAATATGTTCATATTATTTGAAAATAGATGTCACATTTTACTAAAAAGACTTCTATAAAATCAAGGACAATATTATATCCACAGTCTCTAGCTATAGAAACAGCTACTTTGAAGCATTTTAGCTGTTTTTTCCTAAGCCTAATTTCTAATTTCTTTTTTTTTTCAAATTTTTGGTATTTATTGATTCTTTTTTTTTAAATTATACTTTAAGTTCTAGGGTACATGTGCACAACGTGCAGGTTTGTTACATATGTATACATGTGACATGTTGGTGTGCTGCACCCATTGACTCGTCATTTACATTAGGTATATCTCCTAATGCTATCCCTCCCCTCTCCCCCGACCCCACAACAGGCCCCGGTGTGTGTCCAAGTGTTCTCTTTGTTCAGTTCCCACCTATGAGCGAGAACATGCAGTGTTTGGTTTTTTGTCCTTGCGATAGCTTGCTGAGAATGATGGTTTCCGACTTCATCCATGTCCCTACAAAGGACATGAACTCATCATTTTTATGGCTGCATAGTATTCCATGGTGTATATGTGCCACATTTTCTTAATCCAGTCTATCATTGTTGGACATTTGGGTTGGTTCCTAGTCTTTGCTACTGTGAGTAGTGCTGCAATAAACATACGTGTGCATGTGTCTTTATAGTAGCATGATGTGTAATCCTTTGGGTGTATACCCAGTAATGGGATGGCTGGGTCAAATGGTATTTCTAGGCTTAGACTGACAATTAAAAAATGGCAAAAAGAACACATGATTTCATTTTAACTAAACCCCTAAAAGCTCCGGTAAGCCATTAAAGAAGACTGAGCAAATTGGATATGGAGTGATAATAATAAATAAACAACAGCAACAATGTTTTGAAGCTGAAAACTAGGAAGATGAGAAGATACTGACTTATCAGAGTAGGCAAATCTGAAACATTACTGCCAATAAAAAGCCAAGTGATGCACCTCTAAACCCAGAAGAAACTCAGAACTAAAAGAACTAGTATTTCTGCAGAAATGCGTGCTGGTAAGGTTGAAAAAAAAATAAGATTAATGATTAAAAGCCTGCAAAAACAGAAAATAGAATATTGGAAACTTTCAGCCAACTCATTGAGTCAGTCTATTCTGAGGCAGGAAATTTACTCTCTGGTGAGATTTAGTCATAAAGACTTAAACTCAGAGCTACCAGGTCCCCGTAACTGCAGGGGTGAAGTGTCTACTAAAGATAAGGGAACTTTAAGAATGTCTACATATATACTAGGGAAAATCTAAGGTTTTATTTTTTTATCATTTTTTTGTTTTTATTTTTTCCCCAAATGAACCCTCAGAAAACTCCAAATAAGGCTTTCAGAACCCAGGAAAAATATGGACATCTAGTACGAGAGAAATTACATATGATACTGACGTTTAAGGGAATCTAAGTGGAGTGCCCATTTACCAACAGATGATCCTTAGGCTTATCAGCCCATAATCCCAGCCCATTCATACTGGTCTCATGTCAGATATGTATTTTTTTCACCCTTCTCTTAAATATAAACAGAAAGCCAAGATCACCAAATATTGAGAAAGGACACAACACGAAGATTGAATTCAATCAAATAGGCAGCAAAATAAACTCAGTGGAAAAGAATTAGACTGTAAAGTGAGCAAAGGGAAACTTATAAAACCTAATAATATCCTTAATAGAGAAGAGGTATTATTCTATCCATAGGAAAACAACAGGTTGCTATAAAAGGAACATTCAAAGAATAAAGAAAAAGCCACTGGAAATTAAAAATGTGACAATGGGAATTTTTAACCAAAAAAATTTAGAAATACATTTAAGAGATAATGTTACTTAAAAAAAGGCTCTTGAGGCTCTTGAAGTTATATTATATAACAGGCATAGTACATAGGAGACAAAGCCCCTGACTTTATGAAATCAGATAAGAAACAACAAAAACAACAGAGTTAGGATATGGAGAGAAAAGCAAAGATTTACAACTACAGGGTGATATTTTCATCTGGGGCATAGCTCAAGAAAATAATCTCTCACCGAAAATAGAAATTGAAAATTGAAGAGAAAATAAAAGAAAAAAACAGAAGAGAAATCAAGAGATGTATCTATAGATATACCAAAGGAAGGGAAACTGAATACATTAAGAAGAGAAAGATAGCAAGGGAATAATAAAATAACTTTTTCCAGAACTAAGAAAATTTATGTTTAATGGAAAAAAATTATCAAATTAACAAAATCAATGGGAAAAAAATAAAACTGGAACCTCTATAAAGAAAAAAGCAAGAATATGTAAACCAGGATGATTGTTTTTTAACAATACTAGAAGCTGACAATAAAATAATGGCTTACATGATTTTCAATCTAGAACTGTTTACACATCCAAAAAGTCAATTAAGGGAAAGGGCAAAGTACAGACATTTTTAGGCAGGTAAGTCCTGAGAATGTTTACTTCTTAAGCACTCTTTCTCAGGAAGATTCTGAAGGTTATGCTCCACCAAATTTAGAGACGAACCCAAGAAAGACAAATACATGTTAGCCAAGAAATGGTTATCCAACAGAGAAGAAACACAAAAAGAATTCCACAATAAATGGGAAAGAGAAGTCCCAGAATAACAGCAGTATGGCCAGCTGGAGATCAGCCAGCTCAGTCTGGAACATGATAATGAAAAACTTCAAGAAGAAAACCATCAAGGAAAGAAGACAAAATGGAACCAATGGTACCTTATAGATTTATGTACTATATGAATTTTTGAACTGTACTAAAAAAAAGCTATCCATTTTAGAATTCCATTAGAAAGTTTGAAAGTGATTTAGTAATAAGAAAATAGAAATTAACCAAACAAATAAGCAAAATTGATAACACCAGTAAAACAAAAGCAATAAATAAGAATGGAAGTACATTAGCAACTTGGTAATAAACATATTTAGGTAGCCATAATTATTTAAACAATAAGTATTGGACAAACCTTATAGTATGTTTATACTAGGAGTATGGGGAAGAGAAAATATTTGTATGTGGTAAGGTGGAGATGTAAAAAAAGCTAAAACTTAAAGTACTTTCAATTCAATTTCCCAACTTTCATTGTTCTTTTATACCAATATCATAATCAATGGTTGAATTAACGTTTAGAATATCATGACTATGCACATATTGTTTATATGCACGTAGCACACCACCATGGTTCCTTTTTTTCCATGTTATAACTTTATTTTCCAAGAATGCTTCTTCTGGTTTCTTTTTCCAGCTTGTGTAATGAGAGATAGTACATTAATGATAATACATTAATGATAGTACATTAATGAGAAAAAGGTGAGAGACCTTTTTCCAGTTTGTGTAATGGAGATAGTATGTATCAACCTCCCTTGCAGAGAAGGTGGCAAAAGCTTCCAAAGTTTTGTTTGTAAACTTGAATTTAATTGCCTTGTGTCCAGACCCACAGCAGCAAGATTTATATTTTCATTCTGCTGTCACCTTCTCCATAGCTTGACAAATGCATTAAATTAACTAATTCATTAATCATTAATTGAAAACAGCAAAAATCTTCAGGTTAGATGAAAAGATTATCATCCAACTGTGAGGAAGAGGTGGCTAGGCGTAGGCATGCACTGGTTTGTTTTTTAACATAAATTTGACACTTATTTCCTGTCTGTCTTCCATTCTAATTCCATTTCACCTCACTGGTCCACTTGACAGTTGAAGTCTGGAGCCTCTTAGGGATTTAGGGGGAAAATTGGGTGGGTACCATGTGTAGCCTCTTCCTGTATATCCTTCTTGTAGGTCTTAGATTTTAACTACTCCCTCTATTAAATGTCCCCATCTTTCAAAGCTGTATTATGTTATTTTACTGATATCTTCTCCCTTTGTCATTTTAGATTAGGTTTTTTTAAAATGAACTTGCAATCATTATAGTAGGGCTCAATGGTGTAAGTGAGTAAATAGGCCAGATATGTAATTATACATTTTGTACATGAACAGGTTGATGGGTGCAGCAAACCACTATGGCACGCGTATACCTATGTAACAAACCTGCACGTTCTGCATATGTACCCCAGAACTTAAAGTATAATAAAAAAAAATTCAGCTAACGAAGTTTACCCACATTTAGGTCTTCCTTCTACAACTTTCTTTTAGTATTTGTACTATCACAATAACCAATCCTAATATTTCAATGGTTGGTTCTAAACATGCAATATTTACTACAAATTCATAAACCAGATGATTATTCTCAACATATATTCCACTATATTAGGCTATTACTTAAAGACTCTTTTCATTTATCTTCTAACTATGACATTATCCTGGGCACAATACATTTATCAATAGTGCTGAACACTGCTTGAGCATTTCTAATAGTTTTATCATCTTGCTGAAGTAAGTGAGCTTAATTTTATTCAAAATGATCAATACTATTTTACATATTCTGCTATTTAGATTCATCTATTCCTAACTTTTATTTGTCTTGGGGATTTTTTTGTTATAATTAAAGGGTTTATAATTATCTCAAATTTTAATATACTGTTCAGTATGCTATTTTTTAAAAAAAAAATAAAAATTCTACTAACCTCCCATTTGTTGTTATGTTTGATTTCGATGAACGTGCTATCAATATCCTCACTCAAGTTATTAAGCTAAAAACTGTTGAGACAAAGTTGAGAGTGCAACCCAGTAACATAAGGCTGTAAACTATCAAAAAGTTGGCATCATTAACCAGCATCGTTTACTCACTGTCACAGAAATGGTAAGAACAGTCCCTGATTTAAATCATCCCAATTTCTCCTCTTGTTTATAAAAACATCATGACAAATCTGATCAAATGCCTTTGTTGAGACAGAGTTTTTATGCCACTATTTATATCTATCAGCTTACTGCATCTTATGCTTTACTGACACATGATAAATTGTCCTACGATTAGGACTATTTTTGGTTGAAATAAAATAAACTTCACTAAAACTTAAGTAGAAAAATAAGTTTATTAAAAGGATGGTGAATTGTTTTAGGAAATCCCATTCAGGGCCTCAGGAATACAACTGGAGACCTAGATCTTGTGGGGAAACAAGGAGGTCATCGTAGCCTTTCTTTGGGATGTCTCTGCAATTTGTTCCATTCTTCTCAACCTATCTCTCTACACATTAGAATAAGGCAACCAAAAACACATAAGATGTAGATATTTCAGTGCAACTATACCCCCCAAATAATTTTCTCTCCCTAATTCCAAGTTTTAAATTCCTTTGAAAGGATCTTCAACTTCAGCTGGGAGCCAATTATTGAATAAATAGGATTGACCAGAAGGACGTACTTTGCAGAAGGAGAAATAATCGGCTCAGATTTATTCAGTTTCTCTTCCTAAACCAATAACCAATAACCTCCACAATTATCAGTTCTTGCAACAGCAATTTAAGTAATGTGGGTGCTCTGAAAATTAGGGAGGGAGAAGTTATCTAAAAAGGTCAGGTAAAGAGGTTGATGAGTGAGTTGGTCATATGGTTTAATAAAGTCTACTATTTGGTGTTTAAATAAATACTTTCTTTTTTCAAATTGTAAAAGGGAAAACTTTTTCCAAATGCCAAACTCAAACTATCTTGTGTATAACCACAAATAATATAGAACCATAACAATTGTTGGTCAGCTGTTACTTACAGAAACAATGCCATGAAGCCACTATTCTATCACTTTAGCCTGTTTGGATACCGTTCATTTCTCTTCTATTTTATCTTTATATCTGTACTAATCAAGACTCTTTCTTGATTAAACGGTGGAAACTTAACTCAAATTTGAACTCTTGTCACAATCAACTGAAAATTCAGGGAAGAATGACTTAGAAAGCACCAAGTCCAGATGCTCAAATAATATCCTCAGCAATGTCTTTCATTATCTTTTAGATCTACTGATTTCATTAACAGATGTCTCTTTACATATAGTAGTAAAAATAGTCGCTGCAAACACCATATATGTACTCCACTATCTTGCCATCTCCAGTGAAAAAGTGTTCCTCTCTTCTGATTATACCAGATAAAATCATAAGACTGAATTTATTTGGTCTATCCTCATTTATACGCCTTCCTATGATCACCTTTGTGGTCAGTGCAATCACAACATATGGACTGACCATAAAGGACTTGGAAGTCCCCAAAAGGAATAGTTGCATTTTGTAACAGCAGAAAGGATTGCTGTTTGGGAGAGAGTACAGAGGCACCCACCTACAACCACAAACGCTTGCATGCTCCTGTGGAGGATATGAAGTACAGTTTTATCCCTTTGATGCCTCCAGTGGTGATATCTGGGCCTCTGCTCCAGTCCCTTTGCTTAATATTCAAATCTATTCTAATTTTGTTCTAATGCTGCATGCCATGCACTATATGATCAATTTAAAATGCCCAAAGCACCTAAAAGGAAGATATCAAAGTACCATAAATTGCTCACCAGTCTAAGATTAAGGTTATCCTATTCGACTAGTGCAGCTGGAGAACTGATTGGATCAGTGAAAATAATGGGCATCGAGTGGTTACTTTCTTCCTGTGAGTGAAGTATTTTCCATTATAGCTGATTTGACTGATTCAGGTTGTAGATATTGAAAGTATTTTTTATGCCTCACTGGGTATACTTCCTTGAGCATGAAAATGTAGAGCTATATAGAGAGTTTCCAGGATAATGTCATTGAGAAGATGAGAATGGAATCAGTTCAAAATGGAGGTAAATGTTTATTTTTTTTATAGGAGCTGAGATATTTTATCTAAAGAGACAAGAGAGTAAAACAATGTAATGCACTGATCCAGTTCATTGGGTCAAAGTAGTAGTGAAAGCTTTTGTATTTTTGAATCTTCTTTGTATTTTTCTTTCTTCAGTATGAAGGGAAGCAAAATCATCAGATGTGAGAATTTCGTGTAGGGTTGGAGGTTTGAAGACAGTGGGCAAGGTAATGAAGCAGCCGTCTAGTAGACTGGGAGAATGACTGGACCAGGGAAATGCTGGACTGTGGCTGGGAGTCACTGTAGTCCACTTTAGGTAAATGGCATGAAAGTAATGGGGTACCAGACTACCTTGTTTAGTGTTTTTCTCCAGCCACATTCAACTATATAGAGATAAATAAAGTGTCAGATTATTGCCAAAGAAGCAAAATAAAAGAAGGGATCCAAAGACAGTTAAACGATTCAGCTATGGTGTTTAAGGATGAACCATGGGATTTAACTTTTGTGAGAAGAGCGTGAGATCATGGGAAGCAAACTCTCAATGAAAATGTACCAGGAAAATTGAATGTAAGATTCTGTCGAGGTGTGAAAGGCTGGGTATTTTGGGAAATGTTCTGGAAAGATAAAGGGTGATGTTTAGAGAGTTAATGTATAATGTATAATGTATAAATGATCCTGGGGTGGGGAAAGAGTTGTCATTATTGCTGACAGCAAGGCCTAAATCTGTGTAAGAAATGGGAATAGCTTGAAAGACTGATTAGAATTGAGATCAAGATTACTCGAGAAAAAAAGTCAAGATAGTAAGAGTCCATTTGATTGGAAGGATCATTGTTATGGACATATAAGACAGAAATTGTAACAGCAGTGGTATTGAGGAGATGGCAGTGACTCAGGTACAAAAATCTTCAAGAAAGCCTTGGAATGTGTTTTTGAGTCGGGGAAAGGGGGTGACCAGATATTGGGAAGATGACTGCAAAAGGAAAGATTTTTGGCTGGAATTGTCAGGTGACCTGAGATTCAAAACACGAGGAAAAGACAAAGGTCAGACGTACAATAAAGAGCAATAACTTTTTCTTCCTCTCTGAGTCCTACAGTATGAAGAATGTAAGATAGAAAAAAACATTAGCATTTGAGAGGATTGAAAGAGAAGCATTCTCAGCAGAGCCAAGATTCACTTAGAACAAAAGGGTAAGTAGGTACTTAATGTAATGTGCATGTGATTATTATTTTTATTTTTGAAACACTGAGCCTTTGGAATGATGTCTTCATTTCAGATTGTTTTTGCATTTCATAAGGAAAGAAAAACTATTTTAACAAAGTAGATGCCAGACCTATCAGAATGAAAGAGAAACGTACGTGTCCATATCTAACCATATAAAAACATCTCTTTTTAATAATGTGCTTTGACATTTTTGATATATGAAGTGCTTGTGAGTCATTAATCAACTGTCTTTAATTAAGAGATTCAAAAAGGAATTGAACAAACAGCAGAGAATAGAAATAAAACCTCACATCCTTCCTCAGTCATTTGCAGGGGGTGGTAGGTGTAGGAATAAAATTCAAATGTTTATGACATGTTGGCTCTGGATGCAAACTTATGATTATCATGCTTTCATGTTGGGGGATTCAAAATGTATTTTAATCATGTAATTGCTCAGTTTTGATTCTACCACTGAATATAGTTTCCTGAAAATCAATAGTAATCACCATTACTCTCTTTCTCTAGTTTTCAATGCATACATTTACTTCCTTGAAACAAACATCTTTCTACGACCTCTTTGTCACATTGATGAATGGTGTTAAAAGAAAGAATAATGTATTTAATAAATCCCAACATTCAGTGAAATCGAGTTCTTTGTAAATTACTTTGGCTATCTTATATTCGTCTAGCAAAACTTAAATAATAGTTGTTTAGCAATACATTTAACAATTTAATTATTTATCTTCATATACAGATTATTGAACCACACTACTATTTGCTTGTCTTAAAAACAGGTATTTTTTTCTTTAAATAAAATGATACTGCAGGACACTGACACACAACTCTCTTTCCTTTAGACTAAGTGTTAAGTGACCCATATAACCATCTCAAAATTTCTTAAACAACTTGCTGTAAAACTAGATAAATAAATGTCTTGTGCAATAGCCTTGCAGAGAGGTTATGTTAGAGATGAAGCAAACTAGAATTGAAAAAATACAGAATATAATAGCTGCTGCGTGATTATAAATGGAGGGCAGTGCCTGCCTGTCTTGGGAGCTGAACCAATCAATCTGAGAGTCTTTGAAATTATGAATGTTGTTCCTTTCAGTGTGAACCTCGGCACTTTTTTCAGGTTTTAGCACTGACATTTTTGCCTCACAGTTATTTAGCTATAATTATTGTTTCAATAAATCTAGGCAATGTATTTAATAAATAAACCCACAGATAAAATGTCGTTCAAATTAATTGGTGGTTATTCTCAGTCATTGCGAGAGGGAGCCTCTCTTGTGGGAGCCTCTTTTGGATTTTTTTTCCTTTCTTTCTTTCTTTCTTTTTTTTTTTTTTTTTTTTGCTGAGCAAACCAACATGAGATCAATTTAACAATTACATATTGAGTGTCAGTTTTTTTCAGGTCACTAGATGCAGCACATACTCATGCCTTAAAAGAGCTTCTTATCTTAGAGATAGGAAACATATAAAGGAGATTTCCGCATCCGAGCCTCCATTGTCAGTCATCTGTATACATGTAAATCACTTGGTGCCTTCTTTACATGGATATAACTAATCTCTCATCCTAGATCCCTGTGAGCAGGATAATTTTTGTTTTTACTTGGTTTATTCAACCACATTGAGAACTATGTCTTGGGTACAAAGCAGTTATTATTTGCCCTACAAATAGTTCCATATATATTTGAATGAAGGAATGGCAATACAGTTTGGATTCTCCAAGAAGCACATTATGAGAGAAAGATAACACATAGAGCATTTATTGGAGAAATGTTTAGGATTAACACCTGCAGAAGAAAAAAGGAGGCAGGATTACGTGGGGGGAAGAGTTGTGCTGTGATACAATTTCAATGAAGTGCTCAGACATTGCTCTACAAGGAGCTCTTGTGCTCAGATGACACTTCAAAGTTGTCTGCATTTGGAGTAAGGAGGTTGGATGTTCATATCCCCATTCTGATCAGTCACTGATGCAGGAAACAGGGAATGGGCGTGCCTTACCCCATTCTGATCTGTCACTGACTGATGCAGGTAACAGGGAATGGGCGTGCCTTACCCCATTCTGATCAGTCACTGATGCAGGAAACAGGGAATGGCTTGTGCCTTACCCCATTCTGATCAGTCACTGATGCAGGAAACAGGGAATGGCGTGCCTTACCCCATTCTGATCAGTCACTGATGCAGGAAACAGGGAATGGCTTGTGCCTTACCCCATTCTGATCAGTCACTGATGCAGGTAACAGGGAATTGGCGTGCCTTACCCCATTCTGATCAGTCACTGATGCAGGTAACACGGAATGGGCATGCCTTACCTCATTCTGATCAGTCACTGATGCAGGAAACAGGGAATGGCTTGTGCCTTACCCCATTCTGATCAGTCACTGATGCAGGTAACGGAATGGGCGTGCCCTAGGCAAGGCTTTGCTTTCAGATGAAGCAGGGCTTAAATTTGAATGACATGAGGGCTATTTTATTCCTTCCTGGGACTCCAGATGGCGCCTCATAGGATCTCACACAAGTGAATCATTTATATCATGGGTTCGTCATGTTTTTAGCATGTTAACAGATATGCAAAGTGTAATGGAGAATCAATGAAAAGAAAAATAATGTATGAATGGAAATATTAAGAAAGGCTTCGTGCACATTGAATAACAGGCATGAATACAATGGGTGCATATCACAGAGAGAATTTCTTATTAAGTAGATAGTATGAGAAAAGGCAATAAGGGGGAAATAAGCAGGAAAACCGAGAAAACAAAATTAGCTTGCCTTAACTGGTGTATGAAACGATATTTTAGAGAAAAAAACAGTAATTATAAATAGGAGTTACATGAGATAACTGAATTTCAAATCTATTCATCTCTGTTTTGTTTTAATTTTCTGTAATTTTAATAAAATAACAGCTTTATTGTACTTTTATCTACAATATTTTAAGGTCAATAGACCACAAATAACAAACTTCCTGTAATGATAATTATGGTAATCAGGATAAAAAGTAATGGAAGAGGCCGGGCGCGGTGGCTCACGACTGTAATCCCAGCACTTTGGGAGGCCGAGGCGGGCGGATCACGAGGTCAGGAGATCGAGACCATTCTGGCTAACACGGTGAAACCCCGTCTCTACTAAAAAATACAAAAAAATTAGCCGGGCACAGTGGCGGGCACCTGTAGTCCCAGCTACTCGGGAGGCTGAGGCAGGAGAATCGCTTGAACCCGGGAGGCGGAGCTTGCAGTGAGCCGAGATCGCACCACTGCACTCCAGCCTGGGCGACAGAGCAAGACTCCGTCTCAAAAAAAAAATAAATAATGGAAGAAAGCCAAGAGACAATGAAGAAGTGAAACATATCTTGGTAATTGCATTCCACAGGGGACAAGAAGAAGTGCATACAAAGTTTTTAGTCTGAGTGTTAGAGAACATTAGTGTAACATCTGAACCAAATTTCCAGGTTCAATTTCCAGAGGTCACCCTTTCACCTGAGGCTGCATGTAACTGCATCTAAATCTAATGAAAGTCCTAGAAATTGACAGATCTATTGCAACCAGAACTGGACCAGCACTTCGTTAGTAGTACAGCCAGTCCAGAACCTGACTCTGCTAAGATCTTAACTCCTAGACCTAACTATTTTAAAAATTGCTAAGTCTCAACATGCCTCATCTATTGTTATGTTGGATTCCTTCCCAAAATTTAAATCTTTCCCTCAATCCTCAATCCCATTCTGTACACCTTTACCCTTACAGACTTTTTCCTGATTTCTTAATCCAGTGCTCTGTGTTTTGGGGATCCTTATAACTTGGGAATATTATTTCAACTAAAATGAAACCTGACCTCAATGACCAAAACAACTTCTTGGATAAAAACTATTGGGAGATTGAAATGACCAATCTGTCTTCCACTTAATGCAGTCACAATTGAAGACATGCCCTAACATTTTTATTAGCATGACTTTTTTACCATTTTCCAAATGCACCATGCTTCCCCTCCTCTAGGCTTTCTCATTAGCCATTTTCTCTGCCAAAAACCTTTTTCCTTTTCACGTGCTAGCTTCTTCTCACCCTTTATTTACCTAACTCATTCATTCCATTCAAACTTCAACTTTGATGGAACTTCCTCTTGAGTAATTGCCCTTGTATCTCAGGATTAGGTTTCCTTTCTATATGGTCAGGAACACTGCTCAGAAGTTAATTGATATTCCTTTTTTTCTTTATTTTAATTGAGACAGAGTCTCACTCTGCCTCCACCTCCTGGGTTCAAGCCATTCTCCTGCCTTGGCCTCCTAAGTAGCTGGGATTACAGGTGTACACAGCCACGCCCAGCTAATTGATGTGCCTTTTACTTCTGAGTAAATTTTGCTAATAGTCTGGAAAATAACTCGGAGAAGAGGAAGACGATTTCATATAAATACATTTCTACACATGTGACAATAATAACATCTTGATTCCCTGAGGGTAGTATATAAATCTGTGAATTACAAATAGGTTCTGACTGAATTCACAGTTCAATTATGGTCTGAGCTGGAAAAACTCAGCTACCTGCATACCCAAACCTGGGTCCCTGTGCTGAAGGGAACTTGAGCCTTCCATGATCACAGACCGCACTATGGAGAAACCACACAGGACTTTGCATCCTACTTAAACTCTAGGATTGTATGGGAAATTTGGCTTCAGTGTTTGTGCCAAGGATCTTTGGTGAAAATAACAGAAGGGTGTATCACCATATAGATAAGTGATAAACTGGTTGGCTGGGAAGTACACATTTGGGGGATTCATTGCTAAAAGTGAGGTCATCTCTACATCTTTAATACCCTAAGCATTGTGGCAAAGGAGAGAAAAGCTCTCCCCAGGAGAGAATGTTGGGAACCTGTTCAGTTTGATGTCCATGCAAGGCAGAATGAGGTGAAGAGGTCTATGCTAAGTTGAGAGCCTGGAATGCAATTCATTCACTTACCAGATGTGGCCTCTGACATGGCTGTCCTAGTCAGATTAAACCCTTGCTCACCTAAGACCAAGTCTCCAATGCTGTCTTTGGGTCCAAGCCTTCCACATAGCATCTTTGATTCTAGGGGCTTACGGCAGGTAGATACTACTAACGGACTCAGTCTGAGAAAGGGTTGTATGGCAGTGAGTGTGTGAGTGTGCCAGTGGACAGGAGTGTTGTCCAACAAAGCCTGAAGTTTCAGATGAGTACAGCTTCCAAGATTGCTGATGCATTGAGGATGTCTCTGGGTACCTTGGGGAGAGACTTGCCCTACTTGAGCATGGCCCTACTAAATCAGCCATCCCTTGATTGTTTTCAGCCACTGTGATGTCCATTTAGGAGCAATCTTGCTACCTAGATTATGATTCATTTGAGATTCAGGCCTTAGGAAAGTCTTTTAAAGGGCCCGCTTATATACTTCAGAACTAGGACCATTGAGGGGTCAATGTAAAGAGCAGAACCTAAAACAATCAAGATTCAGCTCACCCCATATGAGGAACAGCTGTTTCTGCCTGTATTGAAACCATCTGCTTCCCCTGCTCCAGGAGGCACAGGATGGGGAACAGAGCCAACAAGTGGTTTAGTCTCCCATGTCAGGAGAAAGGATCCCAGGGTCTCCAGCCATGTCAGGACCACTAATGGGTTTGGCGAGATTATATGGCTGCTTGTTGGTTCCTAAATCTCATCCCGCCTCCCTGAGAAGATGTCCTGATAGGTCTGGATGATCTTCTAAAGCGCTCCTGAGGTCAATTAAATATTCCTTTTATTCTTTCCCAGATGTGCTTAGGACTTAGCTAGAGCCCACAGGTTAATTCAGTTAGCCACAGAAATACTAGTCTCTTTACTGAAAAAGCCACATCTTCATTTCAAACTGAAAGGTGAAACTTCTTTTCTGTTTTGGTGTTGGTCCAGCTCACATCTGACATGATGCAGAACTTTACGGATTTCTGAGAAAAGGATTCTTGGTTTGAATTTTAGATATGAAGCCTCTGGGCTGTAAGACTTTGTGAAATTTCTGGAATGTTCATGCTTCAGTTTCATCATCTATAAAATGGTACTAACTGGAGAATTTCTATGCTATGGTTGTGTAAGAATGAAATGAGATTGTTAATAGCAAGTGTTAGGCACAGGATGTCACAAATTTTAAGAGCTCAAGATACATTTGTCAGTATTCCTCTCCTCTCTCTGTTAGAAGATGTCTCAGGGACAGGATTTGTCAAAGTCACAACTAAGAGGGACTGTCTATAGCATACTAGACGAGACCAGGAAAGACTCATAAATTGTGGGTCCTAGGACAAAATTAGAATACAGGTCCTTTGCCAGGCATGGGGAAGTCAACCTCTCCTAACCAAATGCCCACCTTCCCAACCCAAAAATTAGGGGTAGGCGAGAGCTCTCACCAATTCACCTAACCAATTATGTCCTGACACAACCAGCTTAGGCCATGAACAGCTCTTTTCTAACTCTGAACCTTCCCATACATAAGACCCCTTGCCAGTGGTGGAACATAGGTGTTCTTCATAGACACAATCCTGTCACTGCCCTAGGTGGACAGCCACAGCAGCCACAGCAGTGGATAGGGTAGGGAAGGCCAGGTAGACCTGGGGCACCTGGAAATGGGGAATGGATGGCTGAGAACCTGTCCTGGGAAGGCAGAAAGGTGGCAGTATACAGGACTGCATCGCGAGCTGTGGCTCCAGGCCCCCACTGGATCAAGTGCATGCTCCATTGTCCCATTTGACTTACTTACAGAATTCAGAGATAAATTTATTAAGAATTTCAAGACAGCCACTCCAGAGCATTAAACCTCAAATGCTGAGCCCTTTGAAGTGTTGGGCCCTGTGCAACCTCACTGAGCACACACTGTGAAGCCAGCCCTAGGAGAGACACAACCTTTCCAGGCCAAGGGCTCTCAGATACCAGGAGGGGATTTAAAGAGACCCAAGATCTGTAGGACATTCAAGTTTAAGCACAAACTGAGAGAAAATAAACAGAGGGACTCAGAGCTCAGGCTGTGGGCAAAGATGAGAAAAGAGATTCCCTCCCGAGAGGCATTGCTTTTCCTGTAATTCTGTGTCTCTTTTGTGAGGAGCAGGGAGTTATCAGGGCCATCTTTACAAGAGCATCTACCTCCCAGCACCAGGAAGCCACCTGTATCTTACAATTCATAATGAAAACAATATAAGCTAAGAGTCTTGACTCTACAGAGGGAAGTGATGGTGGCTGGGACTGGGAAGAGCAGACTCCAGAAATGCTTTCAGCTGCCTGTGTTTCCGAGAGCTGGAGACATGGAATTTGGAGTTAGGATGTAGTGTGGGGCATAAGGACTCTGGAGATAGCACAGGTCCTCAATGCAAGCCAAATCTGGTTCCCACCTATCACAAAACACAAGCTACTTAGAAACTTCTCACGGAAATTCACATTTCCTAAAACAGTCATAGCATACCGCCTTCTAGTATGTGGACTTCTTCCAGTATAACTACCTGACAATAAATCTAGTCACAAGGCCAAATTTGCCATTCAGCACTTCCAGTGGCTCACTCTCTGTCTTTGGACAGATCCCTGGAAAAGTGTCGTATGGTACAGCCTGACTTTCACCAGGGACTTGCCACCCAGAGGGTTGGTCTGTGGAGCATTTCTCCATGCAGTAATCCTTCCTGGAGAGGATGTCACCACCATGATTCCACCAGCATCCATAGGCAGCCAGTTGCCTCAATATCATTTGGAGACACCTTTTGACCCACTGGCTGCAGATCATAAATGTTATCTTTGTCCAGGTACTTTCATAGCCCTAATCCCTATGTCATTTGTTGCTTTGAGTCCTTCCAGTACCCTCCAGCATCATATCCACATTCTGCTGCTTAGAAATAACAGTGATATTAATTTATGTGGATGCACTTGCTGTTATTTTACCAATAATAAACTATCACCTTTTAATTTTTACTGGATAGCAAATGTGCATTCCTTTCTTGGTCAAGTTTTTATTATTCCTGGTTTGTTTGCCCAAGTTCTGCATATTCTTCTCCACTAGCTACATTTTCAATACGTCTGTAAACAAACCTCATTCATCTCTGACCCTTTGGTTTTGAATAGAATTTCCTAATTTCCAGTTTTTGATGGTTGAGCTGCCTTCTTTATCTGGCTGGAGAACATGTTGAGGATATGAAGGCTCATCCTGATCTAGGTCTTTGAGCGTGACAAGGCTGTGTCTGCAGTTTCCCTGGAAACTCTGTTGGGTGGATCCATAAAGGCAACTTGCCACATTAAACATTAAATTCCCTGAAAGCAGAAAAAGTATGTCTACCATTGTATCACCAGGGCCCAGAACAACGCAATGATGATCATTAGTGTTAAATAGGGGGTAAGTAAATGGTAGAATTTGAAGCTGAGTAAGAACAAAATAAAAATTATAAGTTAATTTTGCAATGACCTGAGTTTGAAATGAGTCAAGTTATCAATTTGGATGTGTTTCATAGCCAAAAAGGAAATGCAGATCTAATCTTGGTGGGAGGTTAGTAACAGAGATTGATATTTGCAGAATATCCTGGGATACATCTGCATAGTGGTTCGATGAGACAAAAGTGTTGGGTAAAATTATAGTAGAAAATAAAGTCTAGGACCAGTTGTATGCTCAGACCTCTGTATGGGCTTGATTGTAATAGGCATCAGTATCTGATATTTTTGCACTGTGCTCTTACCTCTTTATACATGTTTCTTTCCTTTTATTCATTGTTACTTATTACTATTATATGTATATGTACTTATTACTGTTCACCATCTCCTATCACTCTGCAATAAAGTAGGATAATAAATAAAACAAATGTAGAGAAAATGGAAATAGCCATTGACTGATACGGTAAAAGAACTAGAATTAGATCAAGACAGGGAAAGGCAAGTTTCAAAAAGCAGAGTGAACAAATACTGCAGGGATATCCATGAATGAGAACTGAGAGGCAAGCATGGGGTTTTATCTTAGGTGTCATTAGTAAACCAGGAGAGCAGCCATAGTGCACTGGCCCAGGTCAGTCATGGCAGTGAGGTAGAATTAAGCTATTCTGGGACAAAAGGCTTGCAGCAAGTGTTTGAACTGACCATCCTGTGCAAGTGTATTAAGGTTTTCTAAATTTGTCCAGATGAGAAGCATGTTTGATCCTGTACTGCGGGCGGAGCTGAGCATATCAGCAAGGGTCAAGTGATAAAAGCAGACATACCAGGAGCAAAAGCCAAATAATTTTATTTGTGACCCTGGTCTCCCTGGGAAAAAGTTTTCCTTTCTACTTATAGCAAACGGACTTTTACGTTCACTGCAGAGAACTATCTTCATACACAATGTAAATGTTACAAATTCATTGAAAATATAATTCAAAGAACATGTCCTCTTCATGTAAAGTTGGCAGTATGACCTCAAAGTCTTTTCAATGCCTGTAAAGGGAGACATTTTTTGGCAAGTTTCCATTTCTGGGTTCATTTAAAATGCTCATTTTCTTTATCAAGATTCTTGTTCATGTCAGTACATGATTTTAATGATTTGACCTCTTTTCATTTCTGGCCCTGATACTCACTCTGTTGTCATTCATGGGTGGTTTTTCTTTATTCATTAAGTACTTAGGTCTTTAAATTGTAGACATATTACTTTCATTATAGAAAATACAATTTATTTCAAAACCACATATTGCTATAAGTTAAATTTTTAGTAGAAAAATAGTCCAAGAATTAGTTGTATGATGATGGTGTCTGAAATTGTATTTCCCAAAATGTAGTTCGTACAGCAAATAGTCTTTTGCTAAGAGTTTATTTTGTAAGTAATATGGAAGCCTGGTGAGAGACTAGGAGACAGGTAAAGGAGGATCAGCAACAAAAGGTATATTACTGAGCCAGGAACCACTGCAGATCACTCAGGTGCAATGCCAGTGAGAACCTATGTGGAAAATATCTCAGAACTGTGGTCCTGAGGGACAGGTAAGTGTGGTTTTTATTCACTCACATTCATCCTCATTGGTTGAGGTTTGCTACTGCAATCATTAAGCCCTTGGCACTTCCAAACTGTCCTGCAGGCAGATTGATCTTGATCATACAGACAGAGAAAGCTGCGCGACAGAGATACAGAAATACACAGTAGAAAACCATTGGCATATAGGAGGACTTCCCCAAAGTTGCCATTATTCTCTGTAGTGGGCTAAGGAGATTTCAGTGAAGCATTAAGTGTATCACCTGAAGTCTACACCTTGTATCATTTAGATCTCATGGCCAACATTCAATCCACTCTGCCCTTCACTGATTCACCAATATGATAGACAGCTATGATTCTTAAGAAGATAAGAACTATAACGAAAGAATTAGTCAAACTGAAGTTGAATGTGGTACAGTTAATCCCGTGATAAAACTGATATTTATTACCTCTTTCTTCTACCACTTCTTTTAAGGTCCCTTCATATTTGGGCAACACTTGTGCTGGTCTAGACTGCAAGCCTAGTCAGATAACATAGACCTTCAACAGAGTGCAAAAGAATTAAATGAGTCCTTAGTTACCATGCCCTTGCCAGGTCCTGGTTGCTGTAATTTCCTGCTTAATGTTATTATTGGGCATGGAGACATCATTAGGCACCCAGGTGAATGCCTTGAGTGATCAACATACTCTTTTCCTATTTTCATTGTATAATAGTGCCTCTAGCTCTCCATAATAATTAATATAAAAATTCCAGACATGATAATAGTAATTATTGTCTAAATCTCTTACAGGCAGCCACTGTTATATGCTAAATGGAAATCTTACAATGTTCTCTTATAGAACCACCATATTCTTTCAAGAACCAGAGCCTTAAATCCAAATATGCCTCTGGTTGCAGAGAGAAACACACTAACTATTCAAGTGACTCACTGGGAGTGATGGTGATATTGGCTGTTCCTTTCATATTTTGGTTCTAAGAGACTTGTAGTCTAGATATTGAAGACATGGGCCTATAAAATGATAAATATTCTGCCACTTTTAAGATTCTAAAAGAGTGTATTTGGGAAGTGATCCCAAGAAGTACATCAAAAGAGTGGGGATAATAAAGAAGGAAATCCAATAAGTAGGACATTAATGCTGGGGACAAATTGAGCTCAACCCTGCTAGAGACTCTCTGAGAGACTGTGTAGAACACACCTCAACTGTCAGTCTGAAGGTACAGGAAGCTAAAGTATAATACACCAAATTCCTACTTTGTGGCACTTCCACTGTATCCTGGGCACAAGTTGATCTTGCTCTTGTAGCTAGAGAAAGCCCTCAGGAAAAGACAAATTTTCATGATGTAGAAAGTTATTAGCATGTGTAGTAGCTGTCCCCCAAAGATGTAGGTAACCTCTGGTGTGGCCAAAGGAAAAGAGGTGAGTACTGACTGCAATACATTGATAGCCAAACTATTAGGTTGGTGCAAAAGTAATGGCAAAAATGGAAAAATAAAATAAATAAATAAATAAAGTGTACACCATAAGAGAACAAGATAAGCTTCAAGAGATCCGTGCAATTCTATTCCCATAGGATACAGTGAACCTTCTCACACACCAAGTACACAAATGGCAAAAATACCATTACTTTTGCACCAACATAATATCAAGAGTAAAGCTGACATGCATGCATGGTTTATATGTCCCTTGGCAAATAAAGTATATGATATTATTGTAATGGTGACTGAAGAATTTATAAAATGGTAATAAAGTTTGATAAAGAGAATAGTAAACCAAGCTGGGACATCCAGACCAGAACTTTATGGATCTCAGTGTAGAGAGAGGAGTACTAAGAAAGAAAATGGGCCGGAGAATTCTGTAACTCCACATTGGTGCTAGCCAAACATCCCACTCTATCACTGAGTTCAGACATGCTGCAATTGGTACAGGTTCCCTTGTGAGGCAGGGATTCTTGTGTTGAGAATTCAATGAAGTTGTTTTTGTTTATTTCTAGAGAAGTTGATTAGAAAGATCTTCTTTGGAATGTGATTCTAGGTCAATGCTTTGGTGCAGAGAGGTAAAACAGTTTTGAACGCATTTCACTTGATTCTTTATTACCTCCTCCTTCTTTGTCACACAAACTGGCTAAAATTCATTTTAATTGTGCAATTTATTGTTCTATGGTCATTTAGTAACAATATGATAATCATAAATTAAAAACATTTGAAGCTTTCATATGCGTAGATACATTCCATATCCAGAAAGGAAGAGCAATATCAAAATTGTGAGAGTAACAATTCCTCCCTATTTGGAACATTCACATTCCTACAGATGAAAAGAAGTTCCTGTGTGATCTGAATAGTCAGACTACTGGGACAAGAGTGAGGCTGTGAGGTGGATAGCTTTCCTGCTGGTCTGGCATGGGAGCTGACGTAGCTCCCATCCTTCACCCTGATAAAACCATCTAATTGAGAGCTCCAGGAGTCACCTTCATCGAGGCTAAGACCTCTGCCCAACACTGGGTATTACATTTACCCACCTGCTTTAGCTACAACTGGTGCCTACCCAGAAATACCTCCCCTATTGGCTTGGAGCCTGAATCATCAACTGAGTAAATAAACTACTTGGGAAAAATAAAATAAATAAATAAATAAAGTGTACACCACAAGAGAACAAGATAAGCTTCAAGAGATCCCTGTGATTCCAATCCCATAGGATACAGTGAACCTTCTCACACACCAAGTATACAACTACTACAACTAGGATCTGGGAAACCCAGTGTACAAAGATGCTCTATAACTAAGGATCTCATACTGAGTCTTCACCCCTAAAAGCACCAAGAATCAAATTAGGCTAAAATAAACTACAAACACTAAAGTCAGATCCTTCAGAGGGGAAAAAAAGCAATAAAAAAAATTCCAATCAAAAATAAATTCAAGAACAATGTGAAGAAATAGTCTACCCAAATAAGAAAGAACCAGAATGTTAATTCTGGTAATATGACAAAACAGAGCTCTATAACACCTCCAAAAGATCACACTAGCCCCCCAGCAATGGATCCAAATCAAGAAGAAATCTCTGAAATGCCAAAGAATTCAGAAAGTTAATTATTAAGCTACTCAAGGAGATACTGTAGAAAAGTGAAAAGCAACTTAAAGAAATTAAGAAAAAAATTCAGGATATGAATAAATTTTTCTCCAGAGAAATAGATATCATAAAGAAAAAAATAATAGGAATTTCTGGAAATGAAATACACACTTAAGAAAAAACAAAATGCAGTGGAAAATTTCAACAATAGACTAGAACAAGTAGAAGAAAGTATTTCAGAACTTAAACACAAGGCTTTTATTAACCCAATCAGTCAAAGGCAAAGAAAAAAGAAATAATAAAATAAACAAAGTCTCCAAGAAATAAAGGAATACATAAAACAGCCAAACCTAAAAATAATTGGTGTTCCTGAGAGAGAAGTGAAGTCTGAAAATTTGGAAAGCCAATTTGAGGGAATAATGGAGAAAAACTTCCTTGGCCTTGCTAGAGATCTAGACATCCAAATACCAGAAGCGCAAGGAACTCCTGGGAAATTCATTGCAAAGAGATTACCACCAAGGCACATAGTCGTCAAGCTATCTGAAGTCAAGATGAAGTAAAGAATCTTCAGAGCTGTGAGACAAAAGCATCAGGTAACCTATAAAGGAAAACCTATCAGACTAACAACAGATTTATTAGCAGAAACCTTACAAGCCAGAAGGAATTGGGGTCCTATCTTTAGCCACCACAAACAAAATAACTGTCAGTCAATAATTTTATATCTAGAAAAACCAAGCTTCATAAATGAATGACAAACTTGGTTTTGCTTGTGTTTTCAGAGAATCAAATGCTAAGGGAATTTTCCACTACCAAACCAGAACTATAAGAAATGTTAAAAGGAGTTCTAAATCTTGAAACAAAAGCTTGGTACATGCCAAAATAGAATCTCCTTAAAGCATAAAACTCACAAGGCCTATAAAACAGTAACAGAATGATAAAAAGAAAGTAGGCAACAACTAACATGATGAATAGAACAATATCTCACATCTCAATATTAACATTGAATGTAAGCGGCCTAAATGCTGCACTAAAAAGATACAGAATTGGCTGGGCGCAGGGGCTCACACCTGTAATCCCAGCACTTTGGGATGCCGAGGTGGGCGGATCACGAGGTTAGGAGATCGAGACCATCCTGGCTAACACAGTGAAGCCCAGTCTCTGCTAAAAACACAAAAGAATTAGCCAGGCGTGGTGGCACATGTCTGTAATCCCAGCTACTCGGGAGGCTGAGGCAGGAGAATTGCTTGAACCCGGGAGGCGGAGGTTGCAGTGAGCTGAGATAGCACACTGCACTCCAGCCTGGGTGACAGAGTGAAACTCCATTTCAAGAAAAAAAAAAAAAAAAGATACAGAATGACAAATTGAATTAAAAACTGACAACAAAATATCTGCTGTCTTCAAGAGACTCACTTAACACATAAGGACTCACATAAACTTAAGTCTAAGGGGTAGAAAAATATATTTTACACAAGTGAAAACCAAAAGCGAGAAGGAGTAGCTATTCATATATCAAACAAAACAGACTATAAAGCAACAATAGTTAAAACAAAAAAAGACAAAGAAGGGCATCAAATCATGATAAAAGGATTAACACAACAAGAAGATATTATAATCCTAAATTTATATGCACCTAATACAGGAGCTGCCAAATATATAAACAATTACTATTAGACCTAAGAAATGAGACAGATAGCAACACAATAATAATGGGGGACTTCAATACTCTGCTAACAGCACTAGACAGATCATCAAGACACAAAGTCAACAAAGAAACAGTGAACTTAAACTATACCCTGGACAAATGAACTTAACAGATATTTACCAAACGTTCTTCACAACAACTGCAGAGGAGACATTCTTCTCATCAGTGCATGGAACATTCTCCAAGCTCTACTAGATGCCAGGCCACAAAACAAATCTCAATAAATTTATGAAAATCAAAATCATATCAAGTATCTTCTCAGACTACAGTGGAATAAAACTGGAAATTAACACCAAAAGGAATCCTCAAAATTATACAAATACATGGAAATTAAATAGTCGGCTCTTGAAAAATTTTGGGATTAACAATGAAATCAGGATGGAAATTTTAAAAAATTATTTGAATTGAATGATATTAATGACAAAACTCATCAAAACCTCTGGGATACAGCAAAAGTGATGCTAAGAGGAAAGTTCATAGCATTAGATTCCTACATCAAAAAGTCTGAAAGAGCACAAATAGACAACCTAATGTCACACCTCAGGGAACTGGAGAAACAAGAACAAACCGAACCCCAAACCAGCAGAAGAAAAGAAATGACAGAGATCAGAGCAGAACTAAATGAAATTGAAAAAAAAAAAATACAAAAGCTAAATGAAACAAAAGGTGGTTCTTTGATAAGATAAACAAAATTGATAGACTAATAGTGAGATTAACCATGTAAAGAAGAGAGAAGATTTAAAAAGCTCAATGTTAAATGAAAATGGAGATGTTACAATGCCACAAAAATACAAAAGATCATTCAGTGCTACTATGAAAATCTTTACATACACAAACTAGAAAATCTAAAGGAATTGGATAAATTTCTGGCCGTATACAACCCTCTTAGATTAAATCAAGAAGAAATAGAAATCTCGAACAAACCAGTAACAAACAGTGAGATTGAATCAGTAATTTAAAAAATTCCCAACAAAAATAAATGTCCAGAACCAGGTGGATTCACAGCTGAATTATACCAGACATTCGAAGAAGAATTGGTACAAATTCTACAGAAACTATTAAAAGAAAACAAAAACAAAACAAAACAAAAAAAAAGAGAAAGAGAAAATTCTCCCTAAATCATTTGTTAAAGCCAGTACCACCATAATAGAAAACCAGGAAAGGACATAATAGAGAAAAGAAAACTACAGAGCAATATGCTTGATGAACACAGATGCAAAAGTCCTCAACAAAATACTAGCTAACCGAATCCAACAGTGTATCTAAAAGATAACACAACATGATCAAGTGGGTTTCAGATCTGGGATGCAGGGATGGTTTAACATATACAAGTCAATAAATGTAAAACATCACATAAACAGAAACAAAAACCATATGATTATCTCAATAAACACAACAAAGGCATTAGATAAAATCCAGCATCATTTTATGATAAAAACCCTCAACAAAATAGGAACAGAAGGAATTTACCTGAAAGTAATAAAATAAACCTTGAAGCCATATATGACAAACCCACAGCCAACATCCTACTTAATTTTTTTCTTGCTGATTTGTTTGAGTCGCTTGTAGATTCTGGCTATTAGCCCTTTGTTGGATGCATAGTTTGCAAATATTTTCTCCCGATCTGTGGGCTATCTGTTTACTTTGTTGATTTTTTTCTCACTACTGAGTATCTACCCAAAGAAAAAGAATTCATTACATGAAAAATACACATGCACACACATGTTGATAGCAGCACAATTCACAATTGCAAAGATGTGGAATCAATCTAAGTGCCTATCAACCAATGAGTGGGTAAAGAAAATGTGGTATATTCACCTTATGGAATACTACTCTGTCATAAAAAGGAATGAAATAGTGTCTTTTGCAGCGACTTGGATGAAGCAGGAAGCCATAATTCTAAGTAAAGTAACTCAGGAATGGAAAACCAAATACTGTATGTTCTGACTTATAAGTAGGAGCTAAGTTATGAGGATGCAAAAGCATAAGAATGATATAATGAATTTTGGGAACTCAGGACAGAAGAGTGAAAGGGGAGTAAGGAATAAAAGATGACATGCTAGGTATAGTGTACACTGCTCCAGTGACAGGTGCAGCAAAATCGCAGGTGCACCAGAATCTCAGTAATCAACACTAAAGAACTTATCCATGTAACAAAAAACTACCTGTACCCCCAAAATTATGGAAATAAAAATTTTAAAAAAGGATGAGTAGCCCATTAGAATCTTAGTTTTTTGTAGTAATTACCTGAGTCCATAATACACTTGAGGTCTATTAAGGTATAATTTTTTCCATTAGTAACTTGAACATAATCTCCATTAGACAATGAACTGGATTTGAAACACCTAATTCTAACAACTCAAATTTATTGTCTATTGGAAATTGTTAACAAGAAAAGGTAGAAGTGGAATTTATAATTAAAATGTAAAAATTAGACTAAGGGGTTAGATTTGTATGCTTATGACATATTCCTTTCTGTCTATATCCAGCACAATCAAGGTGATTTTCCTATTTCTGTCTCCCCTCCCCTTCCCCTTCCACCAACTTCCTCCTCCCCTTTCTCCGTCTCCTCCTCCTCCTTCCCATTCCCATCCTCCTTCTCTTCCTGCTTCTCTCTCTCTCTCTCTGTCATTCTCTCTCTCCTCTCTCTCTCTCTGTACTTTGGCGAGTATATTTGTATATTCTATTTGGAACCTATAATTTTCCTAATTTTCTAAACCTCCTCTAATCTCAAATAAAAACAGTCCAACTGAAGATCATGGTTCCCTAGTGACAGGTAAATATAGAATGAAACATGAGTTTTTGGATATTTTAACTTTCATTTGAAGACTTCTGTGTAGTTATACATATAGTTGTAAATTATCATCAAAATGCAGCTTTAATCATTTTAAATATGCTTGCATATTTTAGATGATTTAGTTACATACAGAGTAAACTTGTTTTAATATATATATTTTTCTAAAATTTTCAAATGTAATTTCAAAAAAAAGTAAGTGATTATTTTTCATCTCTGGTGATTAGTTATAATTTTATCTTTATAGGTCTAAATTCATGTTATATCTTTACCAGGAAATACATTAGTTGATATTAATCTTCTCATATTAGATAATAAGATGTGCTTTTGAAATTGCCATCAGCATAGCAGTTAGTGGACTTTTTAAGAAAGTTACCTTAATTTTTTTTTATTGCCCAGTACAATTAACTTCCAAACTGTATTTTTGTATGTAAAAGATGATACTTTCAAATATTTTCTCTTAAAAATTTTAGTACATATATAATAAGAAAAACATTTATTCCTCCCAAATTACATAAATTTATATTGGAAATTTTACAACTTTTTAGTTTGTTAGATTTATTGAATATTGTTTATGGAGAATGTCTTGCCTTATCCCAAATTTGCTTATAAATTTTTCAGTGTTCATAATGTATCATATACTTTCTCAATGTATCAAAATTTTCATATTCTTTTGAGGCCTACCTAGTTCAAATGACAGTAATGACTGAATTATTCATCTCTACTTATCCAAATGAACTGGAATCTGTGATATAGAAAAAAAATTTAAACATCATAATTGGAGGCTGAAAATGTTGGGTTCAAATCTTAGGTCTGCTATTATCCCTGTCATTGTGAGAATATAATAATTTGAATTAAGATCATGTAAAGTGCCTGGCACCATAGATTTTTTGAAATGATTATATAGATTCCCTGAACTGATGTATAATTTTCGATATCTGTTTATTACATAAAAGACAATAGCTTACATTTAAAAACATGTCTTTTCAAGCCCATAGAATTGTTGTCCACCAAAAAAGGAAGGAAAGAAGGATGGAAGGCCAGACAGGAGGAAAATACAGTTAAAGAAAGGCAAAAAGAGGGCTGGGCGTGGTGGCTCATGCCTGTAATCCCAGCACTTTGGGAGGCCGAGGCGGGCAGATCATGAGGTCAGGAGCTCGAGACCAGCCTGGCCAACACGGTGAAACCCCATCTCTACTAAAAATACAAAAATTAGCCAGGTGCGGTGGCACGTACCTGTAGTCCCAGCTACTCAGGAGGCTGAGGCAGGAGAATCACTTGAACCCGGTAGGAAGAGGTAGCAGTGAGTCTAGACTGCGCCATTGCACTCCAGCCTGGAAGACAGAGCAGGATTCCGTCTAAAAAGAAAAAAAGAAAAAAAAAAACCTCAAAAAGAAGAAAAAAGAAATGATAGAAAGTAAGAAGGAAAAATAGGAGGTAAAAATGAATGGAGTTAGAGGAGTGAAAAAGTAGGCTATTTATGAAGCTATTCTCTCTCCACTCTAACTTCACCTTTGCTTTGTGATGCTAGGACTAGCATCTGAAAAACCACATTTCTACTCTGCCAGGAGAAAGTGGTACTGAGAGACTGAGGCTGGGGGAGGAAGTGACTTCCTCCTTCCTGTTTTCTTCCTCTAGGCTTGCTTACATTCTCTCGCTCCCGCAGCTTCCACTATAGCAGTGTTTCTTCACCCTGGCAGCAGCAGTTCCTCCCTGCGGTTGCAACTAAATCCAGATTGCAGTTTTTCCAACATTTACTATACCAGCGTCATCACCACTCACACCAGCACCCTCTTCTCCAAGGTTTGTGTTTCATTTTCTCGGGCCCCTCCTCCAAGCTTCTAAATTTCAGTAATTCTAACATCTTCCTTTTGTTCTTCTAGCCATAGGGAACAATGGTAGATTATTTCAATTGTTGCCTCCATGATACCCTATAGTTTTAGTCTGGACTTTCTTATAAGCTAATTAACAAATTTGTACATGGTTAACAATTGTTTACATTAAATTCTATTGGTAAAGTAACTGATGTGATTTTGTTTTCTGAATTGACTCTGACTGATAGAGGGAAATAGACAACAAAAAAGGTAATACTTATTTACAGCATAATATATGCCAAGCACTTTGCTAAGTATTTCAGATATATATTTTATTTTAAATCACATATGTATTATGTAAAAAGAATACATCTGAGAATCATAGCAGCTGAATTATTTGCCCAAGTCATGCAGCCTGTAAGTGGAAAAGCACAACTTTTCATGGTCTTTTTAAAAAATAAAATGTCCAATTTAAAAAAATTAAATATTAACTTATTATAACATTATCTTGCAAATAATTCATGTTCAGTAAAATGTCTTTAATAACAACATACTATAAAATGAGTGTTATTTACTGCCAGGAATTTATTTTCAATACTTTATATATAGATTTGTTTAATCCTTAGACTTTAATGAATCCTCATTTATGTTACATTCCTTAGGTTTTATTTATATTTACAGTTGTTCTGGCACAGTGGAAGACTTGACACAATGATGAACCAATTGTGCAACCAGTAGTAGGAGGCATTCAGATGAGAAATTATGAATAAGTTATTTATTTACTTACTTATTTTGAGACAAAGTCTCTCTTTGTTGCCCAGGCTAGAGTGCAGTGGTGCGAACACAGTTCACTGCATCCTCCACTTCCCGGGCTCAGATGATCCTCCCACCTCAGCCTCCCAAGTAGCTGGGACCACAGGTATGCATCAACAAACTTGGCTATTTTTTTTTAATATTTTTTGTAGAGACAAGGTCTTGCCATGTTGCTCAGGCTGGTCCTGAACTCCAGGGCTCAAGCAATCCTCCTGCTTTGGCCTCCCAAAGTGTTGTTATTACTGGTGGGAGCCATTAGACCCAGCTCATGAATAAGTTCTTAATATTAAAGAACTTATTAAAGTAGTAGAAAACTGGTATATATTAAACTTCAATGATCAGTTTTAAGAAAGAATGTGAAGCTACATATAGGAAATGTTTTTAAGAAGGTATGGGCAAAGAAGCCTGAACAAAGTGGTGGTTTAAAATGTATTTCCGTCCTCATTATATAATCTGTTTAATGAGGTCAACTATGTCAGGCCCTAAATTCAGGAGGTTTCAATATGACTTTATATGGGAGGATTTTTACTGTGGTAGGTTTAATTGCCAGCCCATTCTCCATTCTTTCCTATATCATTGCTCCTTTGCATGTAGTTGTACAATTCTTACAAAGGAATCTACTTCCCTGACTCTCGACTTTGAACTCAGTGACTTGGTTTGTGCAATTGACACAACCAAGGGCTTACAGCATTAGGCTTGTTCTCTTTATTCACTACTAGGTACTTGAAGAAGAATCAACTTGCTGAGCTTAATAAGTGGATAACTGAGTCTGTCCAACTGAGGTCAGAAGAGCTGCCCTCTCTGACTAATAGATGCTTGAGAGGAAATGTTTATTTTTAATGTCACTAAGATTGTATTAATTGTTTATAATATAGCAACAGTTGACTGATACAGATGCATTAAGTACAGTTTGTGCCCTCCAGTGAATAATGTTGAAGTGGTACAATTATTTATACAATACTATTTGATTATGACACTAAGGCAAGTATTTAAAAAGTACTTTCTGAGCACACATGTGGAAATGCAAACTCAGATTGTCTCCAGCATTGTAATTGCATACTTGTCATGTGTATATGTATACATTTAAGAATGATCGTACTGCATACTTGTCATGTGTATAGCTATACATTTAAGAATGATTGTTCCTAACGGATAATATTCTGTACCCCCAAAATAGAGAAAAAATGTGAAAATTTAGTGTGGCCTAATAACAATAGAGACTTCAACAGAGCTTGCTTGTTGCCTACCCAACATTTATCCTCATGTTCTTCCCATATAAAGTCATATACAATTTATAAGGTAAACCAAGCTACAAAATGATATAACCCATGTACCTTGTTGTTGCCATATAATCTAGATTCTAATTAAAGAAAGGTAAAGAGAATGGATGTATTCAACTTTCAGGAAGGTTCCTTAAAGAAAGCCTATTCAGTTGACAATGTACCCTTTTGATGTCTTTCACCATCTGTTGAAGTGAAAGAGCAGATTTGGTCCAGGCTTCAGTAGCCATCTTGGAGTATGTATGACTTGACTTGATAATAGATACAGGAATCAATAATGTTGGAGTAGAAAACAGAAGAATGTTGGACCCTTCAATAGGGAGGAAGCCCTATAACTTCTGCCTCTGGATTTTTTTATGTGTGTTTCAATCACTCTTATTTTGAGATTACAAATATTTTCTGAATAGTCATAGAGGCTATTCCCAAAATACAGTAACATAGGTGAAATTATTTCTGAAAATAAATGTAAGGATATAAAACAATGTTTAACTCTTATTTTAACTCCCAAAGGCATGTATAAAAATTCTTTTCTATTGTTAGTAGTTAGAACCATGAAATTCCGCAGCTTCCATATTTGTACCTTTTCTAGCACTTCTGAATCTGCTAATGCAAATGTTTCATTTCCATTTTTCCTGCTGACGTTGTCAGTCAGAAAGGCTCTCAAATATTCATTTATTCAAATAAGGCACATTTATCATTGATAATATTTTATTATGTCTCCTAATACAGGTCTACATCCTTTGGACAAAGTTGAATACTTAAAGAATGAAATTTTTCAAATGATCAACTTGATGTTCAAACTATTATACAATCTGAAACTTTGATATCTTTTGCAAAGATATTTCATCATTATTACTACCATTATCTATTTCTTTAAGAGATTCTCATTTACTGAAAATTAAAATTTATATCACTGAGTTGATAGATAACATTTGTTTCGATAAATGTCAGGGCTGGACGAAATTCCCAACTCTATAACTCTTAGAGGCAACTCTGTCTATTCATGTGAAGAATAAAAACAGAAGAAATATTATCCAGGTTTGGTTGGAAATTAATTCCTTTTAGGAAGAAGTAGGACAATGACCACTATTGATTAAGAATTCACTTGTTTGCCTCATCAATATTACTGTGTACCCCTACATCCCCTCTCATTGATTATGAATATTTACAGATTTAAGAAATACATCATAGTTCTTCATGATTCCTGCCTTACCTCTCATTCTTTATTACATGTGGAGAACCTTCTCTGTGTGTCTTAAAACTAACTTATAAAATCATTTTTATTAAGTTTCAGCATTTATGCTTATTCTTTTTTTAGTTCACTTTGTATATGATGTGAGGTACAGGCCAAAGTTCATTAAATTGCTATACCACCATTGTTGCAATGAGTCTCCTATTTCCATTGAATTAATTTTCTTCTTTTTTTTATTTTTTTCTTTATTTCTACAAAACAACAACAAACAACAGGATACATGTGCAGAACGTGCAGGTTTGTTACATAAGTATACGTGTGCCATGGTGGTTTGCTGCACCTATTGACCTGTCCTCTCAGTTCCTTCCTCTCACCCCCGCAACCCCCAACAGGCCTTGGTATGTATTGATCCCTTCTCTCAATTTCCATGTGTTCTCATTGTTCAACTCCCACTTATGAGTGAGGACACATGGTGTTTGGTTTTCTGTTCCTGTGTTAGTTTGATGAGGATGATGGCTTCCAGCTTCATCTATGTCCCTGCAAAGGAAATGCAATCATTCCTTTTTTTGGCTGCTTAGTATTCCATGGTGTGTACATACCACATTTTCTCTAGCCAGTCTATCATTGATGGGCATTTGGGTTGGTTCCAGGTCTTTGCCATTGTAAATAGTGCTGCAATAAACATATGTGTGCATGTGTCTTTATAGTAGAATGATCTCTATTCCTTTGGGTATATACCCAGACATGGGATTGTTGAGTCAAATGGTATATCTGGTTCTAGATCCTCGAGGAATCGCCATACTCTCTTCCACAATGGTTGAACTAATTTATATTCCCATCAACAGTGTAAAAGCATTCTTATTTGTCCACAACCTTGCCAACATCTATTGTTTCTTGACTTTTTAATAATCGCCATTCTGACTGGCATAAGATGGTATCTCATTGTGGTTTTGATTTGCATTTCTCTGATAATTAGTGATGTTGAGCTTTCTTTCACATGTTTGTTGGCCATGTAAATGCCTTCTTTTGAGAAGTGTCTGTTCATATTGTTTGCCTGCTTTTTGATGGGGTTGTTTGTTTTTTTCTTGTAAATTTGTTTAAATTCCTTGTAGATTCTGAATATTAGACCTTTGTCGGATGGGTAGATTGCTAAAATGTTCTCCCATTCTGTATGTTGCCTGTTCACTCTGCTGATAGTTTCTTTTTCTATGCAGAAGCTCTTTAGTTTAATTAGATCCCATTTGTCAATTTTGGTTTTCGTTGGCATTTTCATCATGAAGTCTTTGCCCATGCCTGTATCCTGAATGGTGCCACTCCTATTCAACTTAGTGTTGGAAGTTCCGGCCAAGGCAATCAGGCAAGAGAAAGAAATAAAGGGTACTCAAATAGGATGAGAGGAAATCAAATTTTCTTTGTTTGCAGAAGACATGATTTTATATTTAGAAAACCCCATCACCTCAGCCCCAAAACTCCTTAAACTTATAAGCAACTTCAGCAAAGTCTCAAGATACAAAATCAATGTGCAAAAATCACAAGCATTCCTTTACACAAACAATAGACAAGCAGAGAGCCAAATCATGAATGAACTCCCATTCACAACTGATACAAAGAGAATAAAATACCTAGGAATACAGCTAACAAGGGACATGAAGGACCTCTTCAAGGAGAACTACAATCCATTGCTCAAGGAAATAAGAGAGGACACAAACAAATAAAAAAAATTCCATCCTCATGGATAGGAAGAATCAATATTGTGTAAATGGCCATACTGCCCAAAGTAATTTCTAGATTCAATGCCATTCCCATCAAACTACTATTTACTTTCTTCACATAATTAGAAAAAACTACTTTAAATTTCATATGGAACCAAAGAAGACCCCATGTAGCCAAGACAATGCTAAGCAAAGAGAGCAAAGCTGGAGGCATCATGCTACCTGGCTTCAAACTGTACTACAAGGCTACAGTAACCTACTGGTATCAAAACAGACATATATACCAATGGAATGGAACAGACACTTCAGAAATAACACCACACATCTACAACCATCTGATTTTCAAAAAAACAAAAACAAGCAATAGCAATGGGGAAAGGATCTCCTATTCAATAAATAGCTGGGAACACTGGCTAGCCATATGCAGAAAACTAAAACTGGACCCCTTCCTTACACCTTATACAAAAATTAACTCAAGATGGATTAAAGAATTAAATGTAAAACTCAAAACCATAAAAACCCTAGAAGAAAAACTTCTACTCTTTTGAAAATCAGTTGTTCATATATGTCTGTATATATATATTTTTTTTTGCTTGATTTTCTACCCTGTTCTATGGATCTATGTATCTATCTTAACACCCAAAACACAGTCTTGATTATAATGGCTTTGTAGTATGTCTTGAAATTATGTTAAGTTCTTAGTTATGTTAGTTCTCCAACTCTGTTATTCACTTTCACTAGTATTTTGGCTCTTGTAGATACTGTGGATTCCCATATAAATTTTAGAACCGATTTGTTAATTCCACCAAACAAAAGCTCCCTAGGATTTTGATTGGGATATTATTGAGTTTTTAGCAAATTAAGATGAATGTACATCTTAAAAATATTAAGTACCCAGAGGTATGAACATGATTTATCTCTTCCATTTATTTAGGTCTTCTTTAATTTCTCTCAGCAATATTATAAAGGTTTCAGTTCTCAGAGTAGAGAATACAGATATTTCACATGTTTTATCAGATTCATTCCTAAATATTTCATACTTTTATGCTATTATACATGATAGTTTTAAAATTAACAAAATATTTAAATATTATTACTAGTATATGTAACTTTAATTACTGATCTCGTTTATTAGTTCCAGTAGCTTTTTCATAGGTTTGGTCAGAATTTGTACATAATCATGTCATCTATGTAAAAACAAGTTCTACTTCTTTCTAATTTATTTTTCTTGCACAACTGCACTAGCCAAAGCTCCACTATAATGCTAAAGAGAAATAGTAAGACTGGACATTTTTGTCTTGTTCCTGATATTGGTAAAAAGAAAAAATTCAGCCTTTCACCATTAAGTTTGATGTTAACTATAGATGTTTCAAGATGTTATATCAGATTGAGAAAGATTCCTTCTATTCCTGGTTGGCTAAAACTTTTTAGTAATAATGGGTGTTGAATTTTATCAATTAAAAATAGGCAAAATATTTTAACAGACACCCTACCATAAGGTATAGAGAGAAGGTAAATAAGCACAGGAAAAATATGCTCAACATCACTGTCCATAAGGAAACTGCAAATTAAAACTGTCATAAAAATACTACTATATACCAATCAGAATGGCTTTAAACAAAAATGGCCAATCATACCAAGTGTTTGTGAGAATACAGAAAAACTGGAACTCTCATATACTGCTTTAGAGAAAATTAAATGATAATGCCATTTTGGGAACAGAGTGGAAGTTTCTTGAAAAGTTAAATAGACACCTACACTTACAAGCCATCTCTTTTGTTACTGGGAATTTACTCAAGAGAAATAAAACATTTATCTGTATGATTATTTATAAACAGATGTTTCTACAGTTTTATTGGTAAGCAACTCTAATGTCTGTCAACAGGTCAATAGATGAACAATTGTGGTATGTGAATACAATGAAATGCTACTGAGCAATCAAATGGAATGAGCTACTGACACATGATACAGATGAAACTCAAAATAATTTTGCTGAATGACAGAACCCAGACAAAATTATGTGTGCTATAATATGTAATTCCCTTTATGTCATTTTTCAAAAATGCAAACTAATGTAGAGTGAACAAAATTAGATTAGTAGTTTTCTGGAAACTGTGTGAGAGTGAGTAGAGAAAAGCAATGAGAAATACTTAGGAAGAGGCCTAAGCAAACTTTCTGGGATGATGGATATGCTGGTTATCTTGGTTGTGGTGATGGTTTTGCAGTTGTATACACAGGTCATAACTTGTCAACTTGTACATTTTAATATGTGCAGCATGATGAAAGTCAGTGATATCATAATCTGGCTGCTAAAATTAAATTTAAGAGAAAAATACTGGTTTGGCCAAACTTGCTGATAGCTAAAATAAGGGACTGCAATAGACAGAATCTGTTTCCTCGAAATTCATATGTTAAAACTCTAATCCCAATGTGAAGGTATTTGAAGGTGGGGCCCTTGGGCGGTGATTAAGTCATGAGAGTGGAGGCCTCATAAATGGGATTAGTACTTTTTATAAGAGGCTAGAGAGCTTATTAGCTCTCCTTCTGCCATATGATGATACAATAAGAAGTCAGTTTTCTGCAAACCAAGAAGTAAGCCCTCATCAGACACTGGATCTTCCAGCATCTTGATCTCAGACTTCCCAGACACTAGAAATGAGACAAATAAATTTTGGTTAAGCCACCCAGTCTATGCTAATGTGCCATAGTAGTCCAAAGTAACTAAGACAGAAATAAACTGAATAATTCACAAATCCTATTAAAAATTTATGTATTTGCTTATTCTGCACCTTTCCACATTTTAACATTGGGTGTGTAATGGCTTCTCTTAAATAAGAGAGACATTATGGTTTCATACAATTAATATAACAATTCTTTAGTACCTCCTCCAGGCAATAGTGTTGTTTTATATTTTTTATTACTAAAGAAGATAATATTTATAACTCTACCATAAAACACTGTATTTTGGTTTATTGCAATCCAGACTGACAAATTAATGTCAATTATTTGCTGGTGATTGGGAGTAGCATGATAATATTTTCCACCCTCTGTAGTTCACTGCTCATCTAGAAACATTCATTCTCCATGTTCCAATTATTGTCAACCACCCACCAATAAAGCACATTCCTTCCTAGACATGTGGACAAAAGAAATTTGTTGGATTGAGCATTTTACTCTTAATTGTTTTATAAAATACTGTTTAGAAGACCAAACAAAACCACATCAAAAGAGAAATTTAGTTGATAACCTGCATCTGTTATAAGATGTTCCACAAATATCTCACTAAAATATATATATGGGGGGTATAATTTAGATGACGCTACTAAGTCTGTCATTGTTCTTTTGGGAAGATAATTGAGTGAATCACCTTTAAGTCCTCTATAAAAAACAATGGAGAACTATTGGTGGATCTCTAGGGAAAAAATATTGGAACTGATTCTTTTGGCTTTCCACTATTTAAAATTAAGATATCTGATTAAATGCCCTTTCATGACCTTTATTGACTCTTATCTCAAAAACAACTACAGTTTGAGTGAGTAAAATACTGAAATTACAGAGAAATGCATTTGCAGAATGTGATGATTATTTCATCTGTCAACATTACCGGGATCCAGAGTGCCCAAATATTTGTTCAAGCATTGTGCTAGGTGTGGGGGTGACGGTGTTTCTGGATGAGATTTACATTTTAATTGGTAGACCAAATAAAACAGATTGCCTTTTTCAAGGTGAGTGGGACTTATTCAGTGAGTTGAATGTCTGAATAGAGCAAAAAAGATTACCCTCCTGGGAGTAAAGGGAATTTCTCCTGCCTGAGTGCCTTCAAGTGGGGACATTGGTTTTCTCCTGCATTCAGACTCAAACTGAAACATTGGGTCTTCCTGGGTCTCAATCCTACATGGTCTCAGACTGGAACTACACTTTCACTCTCCTGGTTCTTAAGCCTTGGACATGGACTGGAGCTATACTATCAGCTCTCTTGGGTTTTCAGATTGATTGTAGATCTTGGTGCTTGTCAGCCTCTATGATTGCATGAGCCAATTTCTTAGAATAATCCTGAGAGATTAACTATTGGTTCTATTTCTTTGCAGAAGCCTCACTAATACAAAGGGGACTAATAGTTAATGTTTAAACATTTTTTAAAAAATCATTCCAGTTTGTTCATCAATGCTTGTAAACTTCAGGCAAGAACTGCTAAGATATTAAGTCAAATAAGCTCAATGTGCTGAGATAAGGATACAGATTCAGTGGCCATCCTCTTACAGGTTAAAGGGTTTAACTTAATTATATGAATGTATCAAAATGCAATAGTTTATATAACTATAGTAGGCTCAGATATTTATTTGTGAATACCCCTAGTTACTTTTGCAAATGCAAGGAATTATACCCTCTAACTATAAATGTGAACTGTGGCAAGTGACTAGTGGAATAAATCCCTCAAACTTTCTTTGATCTCAGAAATCTTTAAATCTTAGAGATTTATTGAGCAGGAATTGAGACCATGCTGAAGCCTGTAAGTACAAATACTGTGTCAAAGTAGCCTGGTAGCAAGACTTTCTCACATACACCTACCCTTTGCCCAACACCCACTGCCCTCTGTCCTTTCCTCTGAATAATGTACAGTAATACTCTGTCTCTTTATTGTCCTGATCTATGGATTAAGTAACTCCCAGAAAGAACTCATTTGATCTTTTGTTAAAGACTAAGTGCTGCTGTGATTGGTATTATATAACTGCTTATGGGAATGGAGCATTATCTCTAGCATTGTGAAGCTATGCCATCTCTCACCCTATTAACTGTTGTAAAAGTCTGATGAAATCCTGAGTGTATTATCACTAAAAAGTCCCTTAGCTTTTAGATTCCTTTCTATACATTTCCTAGGTGATATATAAGTTTAAATGACTCTATTTCCTATTCATCACATTTTTAAGGACTGCAAATGTAACCTGGGTTGACTGGGGATGGAAACAAGAGGGAGCAATTTTAAGAGTACATTTTTTTCCCTTCTACTTCAAATTATGTGATTATTCTACAGTGATTTATAAGGAAGGTAAGAGCTGGAAGTATAAATTTGATTAAAAGAAAAGTTTGGGTAGAAAAATAAACTGTCACTAAAGTAGCTCTAAAAAAAATAAAGATTTTTAAAACTCTTGCTCTTCTTCCTAGATTCTGCCATGACCAGCTCCATCGAGAATTTTAAAAAATTAAAATTTTGTATGGATTTGACTTTATACACATATTGTTCAAAACGTTAACTAGTAAAGGCATTAATAAAGACGTATGTTTTGATTGTACTTACATAAATTCACCTGCATTTGGAGTGCTATAATAAACCTTTTTTTTTTTTTTTTTTTTTTTTTTTTTGAGATGGAGTCTCGCTCTGTTACCCAGGCTGGAGTGCAGTGGCGCAATCTCGGCTCACTGCAAGCTCCGCCTCCGGGGTTCACGCCATTCTCCTGCCTCAGCCTCCCGAGTAGCTGGGACTACAGGCGCCCGCCACCACGCCCGGCTAATTTTTCGTATTTTTAGTAGAGACGGGGTTTCACCATGGTCTCGATCTCCTGACCTCGTGATCCGCCCGCCTCGGCCTCCCAAAAGTGCTGGGATTACAGGCATGAGCCACCTTATTTTTATAGGGAATCTTAAGAAAAATACTTGACAATGAGTTATCTTCCACAGGTTACTTGTTTGATAAATTCTAGTTGACTTAATATTTTTAATTGAAATGATAAAATTTGCCATTACCTGTGCCATAATGTTAGGATATTGTTGTATTTGTTTTCTTCAGGTATTCCTCATTCACTCCTGATGTACTTAGAGAGCGGGAACCATGTCATCCTGTTTGAGATATAATACCACATGTGACAGTATGTAATGCCGGACTCTCAGCAGTGCTATTTTATGGTGGAAATTCAAATTATCACAGCAAGGAAAATTGTCATATGAAAGTGGTAGGTATTCCAAGAGCAGCTGACAAAGTACTGCCTGTCACCATTTACTCAAATCATATTGTTAGCTTTATTAATAGAATTTTTAAAAATCTTTTCAGTATTGACCTCTGGCTGTGACTGTCATTGTTTTCTTTTCCATCTTTTTATTAGAGAGTGTACTCTGCACTTCAACAAACAATGGTACAAATAGTTGTGGATCAACGTAGCTGAAGGGTATAGACTAGTGTTTTAAATTAGTTTGACCTTTTAAAAATATTTTTAAATGCCCAGCTCACAAAGGAGTTGACCTTTGTCATTATCCAAGGACTTTCTGTTATTTGAAAATTTAACTCATTAATAAAATTAATGGTAGGTTATGCAGTGAGAGGAAAAAATAATGTTATGTGGTTTGCATTGGGTGAACTAGGGCTAACTGTAATTCTTTGTATATCACACATACACAGATGTTTTATAAAATAAATTGAAGCTGCATACATAGTTTCCAGACAATAAACCTGTATATCTTTGTGTTAAAACAATATTAATGTACCAACTTCTTATGCCAAGGATAAGGAGCAACAACAACAACAACAAAGAAAAGATTAAAAAGAAAGAAAAATTATTCTGTATTTACTCAATTTTTATCTAAAACAAAATGGGTTCAAGACCTATTAATTTCTGGAGCCGTTGCATATGACTCCTGTTTTTTTCTCAAAGTAGAAAAGGTTTCACAAAATATCTCTGTGGTTTTCAGAGCAGCCACACACATGTAAAACTTGAGTGCTGAAACTGACTCAGCTAAGGAATCTGATCACTGTTCTCAAGAGCATATTAGGGATAATAGAACTCTCATTTTGATTTGTCTCAGATTCCAATTCTTTTTAAAAAGACTCACCCATGCTGTTTTTAATACTGCAAAGAGACTCCAGGAAAGAAAGTCAGAATTTCATGAACACATCAACCAAGGATTTTGTTTTTGAATCAGAGAGAAAAGCTGTGCTGCTAAAGAAAATTACAAAAGTGTTGACTGATTTGTTTTTGTTGTAAACAAATTGTGGAGTTAACAGAAAGGTTAATAGGAAAGAAATCGCTTTAAGATGGTGATTACTCACCATCATATCATAAGATTACAAATGATTGTTCTTTGAAAGCAGACAGCGACCAGTCAGTGGAAAATTATGTGCCTGTAGTGAATGATTCTCAATTGTACTTTTAAGCTTTAAAGGCTAAAAATAATGAACATTTTTCCTTGAATTAACAAGCCTTGTAATGAAGTTTACAAAGTGGAAGGTAAAAGAAAGGCAGATTAATTTTCTCCCTACAGAAACTCCCTCACGAAAGCTTAAAGTTTTTATGATATTAAAATACATTATGATGATGTTTAATATTTTTTCAGTTTCCCATTAAAAATGTGTATTTTCCTAAATGTAGTAGTTTTTCTAAAATTTCAAAAATTGTACATTCAAATATATAAAATATATGTGAGTAGAAACAGGAACTTACAAATGAACATTTTTAAGCCTAATTGTTTCCAGTGAGACCTGTGCCATCTCATATTGAGAAAGATAATTAGCCTACAACAGAGTACTTTTTGGATCTTTTATTGGGATCCTGGTCGAGTTAAATGGCACTGTTAGTTCTACAAGAAATCCTATTTCAATTTCTTAATTAGTGAGCTTTCTTGATTATCTAGCCCCCAGATTGTATACTCATGTATTTCAAGAGAAACTGGTTTATTGCTTGTTTTTTGTTTGTTTGTTTTTGCATATTGCTGTTTCATATTCCTATGATATTATATTGAATAGGCTTAATTTTACTAAATTTAAATTTTAATGCAACTAATTTTAATGGATTTTAATTTAATTTAATACATTTTAAATTGAATTAAATAGACTTAAATAAAACAAGCAAAGCATAATTGTTCACACCTAAAATTATTTATAATTATTCAAAACAACACTTAACTTTTAATAAGAAAAGAAACAGTTTAAGCAACATGTAAATATTCAAGAGTTTCAGATAAAAAGAAAGAAAAGTATATGGCATAAAAACTATTGCATCATCTGCCCAATATTTGGAAATTAATATTTCATTATTTAAAATGTACTGGTTTAAATATTTTTAAAGTACACACTTTCAACTTGATGTAATGAAGAACATAATATACTATTTTGATCCACAGAGTATGAGTAGGAATTTGAGCACTATTCATTTTAAATGAATCCTTTGGTCAAATTGTTTAGCTTTTGTTAATAAAATAAAGAAAAATTCCATTTCTTTATTATGGTTCTGTTAGCAAATATTAAGCCAATTTTAATAACATGAATCTTCATTGAACTGAAGACTTTAACACAATTTAAATATATTTATCAGAAATCTACACTACTGCTTTGCTCATTTTGTGCAAAAAAAAAAAAAGAAAAAAAAAGCCCTGAAATTATTTTGACAGTTTTTTTCCAGTATTTTTTAGAGGGTATACTAAGAAACAAAAATAGTCTGTCAGAAAGCTATATCAAAGATAACTGGGATTTTTGCAAAATTATTTTTCTTAAAATAGTTTCCATTAAATTAAAACCAACTTAGTGGTCATTGAATGATTTTCTATGTACATGCTTCCTCCTGCATGCCTGATACCTCCATTGATATATGTTCATCTGTGCTACAGAGATATTAACAAAGATAACTTCTGTGACTAGTTGTGGGTAATAATCAATGATAAACTTTTCATTAAACCAGTTGGAATATTCTATGTGATAGAAGATGATTAATGATTCCTACAGCAAAATTATAGGTGGATATTGGATGCCCCAGGTGTCCACTGGTGGATGGTAAGTCAAACATCAGGGATTATGTGTGATATAAAATTTTTTGAATTATATGTATGTCCTTTAAAAGGAGCCATGACAGACACAACTGTGTAAAATACAAAAGAAGATGAAGAATAGGTGAATCACTCCTCCAGGTTGCAGTTGAGTAAAATTCCTACTATAATAATCATAGTAACATGAATGATAATGTTTGTCCTCACATGCATTCAAGATACAAGAGAAACCTTCATTATTGGGGTAATGTGATAGTATCCTCTAGTGATAACCATTATGTTCTGATACATCCCCATGCTTCTATCAAGCACAAGGGCACATAGTTAAAAATATGATGATCATAAAATTCAGGAAACTTTCCTGTGGGGTTAGAGCTTCTGTCTGCTCAACAAATTGCAGATATGAATAGGGTAGGCTTAGAAGAAGGCCAGTTGTTCCACACAGAGATCAGATTCTGAACTTGATTTTAGAAAGCTCTTCAAACAAATATGACAGCACTCAATGGGCTAACAGAAACTTCAGTGCAATAAAGTAACAGACAAGATCACAGAGCAGCATATATGTAAATGAGTGCAGTTGTTTTTAATTCTGTACACTTTTTTTTCCTTTTTAAAAAACTACATCCAGAGTGGCATATCTACTGTGAATCAATGAGGCATAGCTAAATTTCAGGATTTCTCAGGGAGAGAGATGGTTTGGGTAATGAACTATAAAAGTATATATAATTGAGCTGCTGGCAGTTTGCAATGTTTTAGCATAATGCAGAAATTCTCATTGTGCCACAGGTAAAAGGAAAGATTCTTTTCAGTACATAGGCAGTAAAAATTTGGCTGTCCAAATTTGTAGACAATGAAAGTTGCCTATATTCTTCTTTTACTTTTTTTTCTTCAGTCCAAAGTGCCAGAAGATGAAAGAATTAAAATAGAAATGTGAAGACCAAAAGAACAAGAGCAGTAGAAATTGTAAATGGCCAATCCAGCAAACACTCTGATAATAGAAGTCAGTAGTCAACAACCAAACATAGAAAAAAATATTACAGTCTACTTAATTCAGAAAAGCTCGGGTCATTCTAGAACTTGTGTTTGATTGGGGATGAGAAATGGTTCAGCCAATTTTCCTGAGGTTTAGGAGCTCTAGAAATACTTCTGAGGAAAATTCTAGATACCCTATCTAAGGTACCCTAACCAGGTACCTACATTAGAGTGTGGATCAGATATTTCATTTTCATTTACAATGTATAATCTATCTGTTATTGAAATCGATATCTGAAGAAGCTCATGTACTGCATTCAAAAGAATAAAATTAAACCACAATGTTTTCAGATAGATTGGTGTAGGTTTTAGTAATAAAAATGTATGATTGCATTAATCGACAGAGTTCAGTGCTGTATGGAAACTATTCTCCTCTAAAGATAATCTATTCTTTCTAGGAAACAAAAAGACTAGGCATATTTACATGGCTTGAAAACATTAGAAAACACATGGAAAATTTTTTTCTACTCTAAATGGAAGTATAAGTTTTCCCAGATCTTCGCAGTCTATGTGTTTTGATATGGTTGTGACATGGTAACAAAACAGTTTTCATATGGACTCACATTGCTCCTGGAATCATTGCCCCTTGATTTCTGACTATGGATGACTCAATCAGTTTCCTGCCTCTTTCTGAATAATTTACATTTCAGTATCCCAGCTTTCCTTCCTGCAGAGTTGATTCTGTTAGAACTATTCCAGTCTATCAGACACATTTGTGGATGTGTGAAACTCAGTATGAAAAAATTTCAAATGCTTTCTGGAAGTTCCTCAATCCCATTTATATCGGAACATTGTCAAAATAAATATGTGTTAGAGTGACTTCAAATATTCATTGGTAATTAGTGAGGACTATGGCTTCCAAGAGGACACAGAGAATCTTTAAGAAGGTAGGGGAATATGGGTTCAGGATAAGTAAGAGTTAAAATGTTACCTCTGATTCCATCAAAATACATTTCTATGAGTGTTTATATTAATATTTTCACCATTGTTGTACCTTTAGTAAGTTTTGACTGAGAAGAGTAAAGTTAGTCTATAACTAAATGTTTTTAGAAATTTCCTTAACAAAGTAAAATTATATCTGGAAATATTTTGTAACTTCACCAATTTAGTTCAAAATGGTAATAATCAGATGAGACATTATTAATAATTTATGACAGTATTATAGATTATTCTTGCCATAATCCAAGCGAGATGAGGTTGGATGAAAATTGTGAAAGTTTTTTAGCACCAGAGAGAGATGTTTTCTTTGGCTGAGGGTGTAGAGAAAGCAGAATCCAATAACATTGAATTTTACAGCCCACATTAAAAATCTCCCTTAACCTTTCTATGGCATTAACATTATTGACTATCTCCAATTATTTGGAACACTTTTCTTGATTTCCATGTCATAGCAGATTTTAATTTTCCTCCTACATTTTAAACTCTTTCCTTCTCCTTCATTTGCTTGTTTTCCTATAACTGCTTATAAAACGTTTGTTTTCCAAGGTTCTATACTTGCCCTCTTTATTATTCTTCACACACTATTAACCTCAGCCATCTCAAACACAGAGCATTCCACCTGACCTTCATGTGAAATTTAAGGACAAATGTCTATGTTGGATCATTTTAAAGAGCTTCAGAAAATAGCCTCTTTACCTCATTTGGGTGTACGAAATCCTTCTTAAAATCAAAATGTTCGAAAGTCAATTCATTATATTTTCTCCACATTTTACAATACATGCTCCTACTTCAGAAAGACGTTTCTGAAGTTTGAATTCTGACTCTATTAGGGAAGCAGAAGCCAAGGCGAACCAGAGTGACACCATTTTAAAATCAACTTCATCTTAAAACTAGCAAGTTAAATTCCTTGCCACATTCTTATGACAACTCATGGTCATAAGATTTTTATAGCTGAGGAAATAGTCCAAAGACACCTACAATGACAGACACCTACAACAAAAGAAAAGTCCAGATGTCCCAATACCCATAACAATATATGCTTTCAAAATAATGACAGTTATATTCAATGTACTTACACACTAAAAGGTCAAGGATAGTTTTCTTTAAATCAATAGAATAATACATTTTGTCATGCTGTCTACTCATCCTCGTATAGTTACAGTTTAGTTTAGTCTTTGCATAGACAAGACCCAATATCAGAAAAAACAACAACAACAACAACAACAAAAAAAAACAAAGACAATGTGTTCCTCCGCTCGCTTTCTGAGGATGCCATACTCTGTGACAGAGTTGCTTTCTATAAAATCTCTTCTCACTGCTCTCTGTGATTCACCTTGAATTCCTTCCTGCATGCGATCTAAGAACCCTCTCTTGAAATCTGGACTGAGACCACTTTTCCAGTAACAGTTCTGCTATTCATAGTCTTAAATCTCATTTACTATGGATTTCTCTGTGCTACCAAATTTTTATCTATACTACTGGGAAGATAATGCCTATCTTATAGTATTGTTTAAATCTGTGACCACGTTTTGAATAAATCAAAATTCAGATTCAATAATGATAGTTAATGTTAATATTAATAGTATTAATACCATTATTATTATAAGCAGACTCCCAAATCCACTCATATATATTAGCAGAAATGTCAGGTTCTCATGGATTCTTCCAATATCTTATCATAACCAATGTCTCATAAAATAGTGTCGACTCTCTCCCTTGACATATAGCTTATTAAAGATCAATAAAAATGAAGGTTTCAAGTCTATGTTTGGTTGTTATAAACATATAAATGATATTTAAAGCCATTTATTAGGGAAAAGGGTATAAATGTAGAAGAAAATACTGTGTTTTGTGCCATTTAAGACTCTTTATCATCTGACCTCAGAAAACTTACCCTTCCAGCATAATTTCTTCTACAATTGCCAAGAGTTTTCTCTTATTAGTGAACTCAAAATACTTAGAATTCACTATTCAATGTACAGGTGCCATATAACATATAATACTTTCTTAATTACTGTTTATCAATGGGCAAATCTTACCCCAAAGTCTGAGGAAGCTGAAAAATGCAAGAAAAAAGGCTGACATAGCCAGTTTCTCAGGAGAAAAAAAAAAAACATTTAACAGGGACTTATGAGCAGAAGTTACGTCTGTGTCTGGCAGCAGGTGAGACAAGATGGTGGATCTCCATGCCATTATCCCCTGCCCCCAAAACCCAGGGCTTATCTACCATATGTAAATGTATACATGATTCAGAAGGGATGTGTATGACAACTAAAGTATGATAACATCAAGGTTGTTTGACTTAAGGCCAAGAATTATTGTAACACCTGCTCTTACACAAGGAACAATGGATAAACTGGAGATCTTAGAGGGCTCCCCAGAACTGGGGTTAATAAAAAGTCAACATGGCCGATTAACATCCAAGATGGAGTTGCTTTAGCCTCCACAAGACAATGTTACATATTGGTTTACAGGTATTTACATCTGCCAGACAGCCAGTTCCTTGCTTAGAAGAATCATGTATTTTCACCAGTGCAATTTCAAAACCTTAGCACAATTCCTGGCACAAATACTATACTAAACTAAGGTCTGCTAAGCATCCTTTTTCTCTACATCAACAATTTATGGTCAGAAATTTATTATGTGGTGTTCAATAGATTTTGTTCTCAGAACAATTTGTTAAATCTGTAATGATTTAGATGATATACTAAGGAGAGCAGCAATCTGAATTTAAAAAAAAAATCTCCTTTTTATACTCTGGGCATTTTTTGAGGTGAAAAAGAATATATCCTTTGGGACTAATTCCAAAAGTGTCACAACAATTGTGTAATCATCTAGTAACTTTTATGACAAAGTAGATGAATTAATCAGAGACAAATTTTTTTAACTTATCATATGAGATTTTAATGCTCAAAGAATCTAATTAAGGTTAAAAATTACAATATGTATGAAAATAGTACATAAATAACATTAAGTGGAGTATAAAAAATTTAATATTCTTTTGTATCAGCAGATTGCTTACTGAATTCTTTACCTTAAAAACTATTTAGGCAAAATCAATACTTAACACATTAATGAAATAAAATTTATGTGAGTAGTAATAAAAATCAATAATAAGTTATTATGCTAAGATCAGTGACCAAGAAATAGATAGATATATTAAGTAAAGTCCTCTTTAATGCTGTATATAATTTTGGTAATTGTTTTGCATATCTAATTCAAAATTGTTAATGGACAGTATAAATAAAACACATCCTAATCAGAATCAATATATTATAATATATTACTGCCTTTTCATTTGTTATCTATTTCTAAAAATGGTGCTTTTATTTTATTTACAGGTATTTAATGTGTATAGGAAATTTTACAAAGTGATGGTGCAGATGTTATGTTTCAAAAACCGCATTCCCACGTGGGAGCTATAAAATCTGTACAAAAAGAAAAAAAAAGCACATACACCTGTAAAATATGTTTGAACGCATTGGAGAGTTATGAAAGCTGCATGGCCTTGAAGGGGAAGGGAAGTACGTTCTCAGAGAGAAGAGAAGCCCATGGATGTCAAACCAGTGTTCTAGGTTCTCCACATTAGAGTATTTGTGAATCCCAAAGCTATGGAGGAAAGGATGGGAAGCTGAACAGATATATTGAAAAATTTATAGTGCTTGACAAATAAAAACTGAAGGTAAGGATCTACCAAGGGTGATGGTCTCTGGTAATTAACATATACTTTCAATTGTGCATGACGGTATGAACCCTAGGGGCCAGCTGAACTGGGTATAGATCAACAAATACAAGAAGTAAAGGCAAGATTAAAATCTGGTGATATACCCTCCAACTAAATGGTAGACTCAAACAAAACAACCCATTGTGGAATAAAATATTACTATTTAGGGAATAAATCTATATTAATAGTTTTTCATACAAAATATCTGCCATTTGGTTTTTAAAATTAATTAAATAAAAGATAAGAATTTATCAAAAACAATGCAAAAATTTTGGCAATGTAAACATATCTATAGAGAATTCATATATTGAAATTATTTTTATAGACCTTTAAATAACTATATGTGCGTGCAAGAAAGTAATATGAACATGGTGAGTTTTGAAAGAGAAATGAAAGCTTTAAAGAGAACATAATGGAAATTCTCCATTGAAAAATAAAGCAAGTGAGCTGGTTTCAACATATTTGACAGAATTAAAAAGAGTTATAATCTTGGCAATAGAGTGAGTGAAAATCTCCAGATAAAGGATAGAAATAGAAGAAAAAAATATACAAGATACACGGAAGATAGTGAAGGGTTTCACATATAAGTAATTGAAATTGCAAAAAGAAAAAAGAATAAATGGAGCCAAAGCACTATAAGGAGAAAATGGCAAAGACTCTCAAAACTGGTGAAAAATGTTGTCACAGTTTTCACAAGCAATTACAATACAAAGCAAATAACTATGAAAAAAGCCTCAAATGAACATAACATACATAGCATAACATAACATTATTGCTGAAAATGAAAGATGGAGAAAACAGATTAAAAGTTTTCAGAGCCAAAATGCATATTATAATACCTAAAATTTAAAATTGTAGGTTAAAGTTAAATTGACCACTAAGTTATCGAAAAAACAAAACTTAACTAAAGACAGGAAACAATTTTTAAATTTAAACAATTTTAAAAAAGAAAAAAGAAGCCACATGATCATTGAAAATTATCTTCAAAGTGCTTAGATGAAAAAAATGTTGATGCCCTAGAGTTATATGTCTAATGAAAATAATACAGACCAAAGACAGTTATATTTGGCAAGTAATAACTGAAATAAGTAGTCAGCAGAATCCCCACGGTAAACAAAATACTAAAGCAAATTCTTCAGGTAGAAGAAACGATCTCAGTGATTAGTATGGTCAGCCTCGGACTGTCTAAGGTCTTTACCTGAACACATGAAAAGGTATGCAGTCTCACTCATTAGAGATCACATGTGAATTAAAAATACAATTGAATACCAATGTATGCACAAAAGAAGAGCTAAAACTTAAGCCCTCAAAGTTGCACCCAATATAAATGCTTGCTTGTAGTTACAAAACACGTATAAAACATGTTTATTGCACTTTATTCATAACAGCTTCAAACTGAAAACAAGTTAAACATTCATCAACTGTTAATGTGGCAATCACAATGAACCAATTACCACTCTATGCAAATATAGGCAAATTGCACAAACAAAATGTAATGTTAAACAAACCAGAGATGAATAATCTGTATTATTTCATCTCATTTATATAAAGTTATTTGAAAAAAAACTAGTCTGTGGTGATCATTCAGGAGCATGGTTACTATTAAGGAAGGGGGTAGGTAGTAATCAGTCATTGGAGTTGTGTGTCAGTAAAAATCTTTGGATCTGAGCAGTGATCCAAAAGCATCTTCACTTTCTGAAATTTTACCAAAATGTAACTACTGATTTGTTAGCTTTTCTGTATATATTTGATTCTTCAGCAAAAAAATTTCATACATTTCCACCTTCTATAGTAGGAGCTTCTCATCTCCGACTTCCCTAAGTGTGGGTTGCTTTTAAAATAAAACAAATACTTACTTCTTTATAATAAATTATATAATCTTAAAGTATCTTTCATTAGTTATCTATGTCTTCCAAAACTAATGTAGTACTTGTTATATAAAATGAGACTGATTTTTATTTTTCCTACTGTAAAATTGAGTAGGAATGGGATAAATTTTTTATAGTATTACCAGACTACTAAAATCATAGAATTTTGAGATTATACAAATATCATCTTTTAAAAAATATATATTGCATGTATTACGAAAACATACCAGAATGAGATCATAAGAAATAGCATGATAAGTGTTTCCTCTCTAAGAAACTTCAATACATACTCTTTTAGTTTGGGGTAAGTGAAATCATAAAGGTAGATTTATTTGAAAATTATAACTCTTTTTTTAAAAGATGGGGTCTAGCTCTGTCACCCATGCTGGAATGCAGTGTAGCAGTCATAGCTCACAGTAGGCTCGAACTCCTGGGCTCAAGCGATCTTCCTGTCTCAGCCTCTTGAGTAGCTGGGACCACAAGTGTCCATTACCATGTCCAGTTTGGAAATTATAACTTGCTAGGAAGACGTGCAGAAGAAAAAAAAAACAACATTAATATTTGGTTAAGGAATAAATTAAAGGAAAAAAACTAATATAAAACTAATAGTTATTAATAGAATATATGTCACATGCTACAGAACATAAATGGCGAGCCCTTCATGATTGCCATTCTAAGAAATGCGTGTACACAAATGTGTATCACATGAGGCAATATGAATTAAAGACTGTAATGGAAACCCAAAGGACATTGGGCGCACAGGGTAGAATAAGATATCTTTAGATATAAAGGAAAAAGCCTTTTCATGCATTTTTGCATTTTAGTTGTATTTAAAGGGGTTGGTAGATTTTAAATAGGAGAAATTATAGAGGGCATACTAGGTAAAGTGGACTTTGTGAACAAATGACCAGAAACGAGAAAAGAATAGAGTACATTTGTCTGAAACACCTGTGGGCAAAGTATGCATAGTAAGAAACAAATGGAAAAAAGCAGATGTTGAATACTGGAACTATTTAGTTGACTTTCGTTATGTAAACTTGGTATCAGGAGGCAGGGAGAAGGGTAGAAAAGAGGTTAAAGATTGTTTATAGCAAAAGTCCATGACAGGAGTCCAGTCCTTTCTATTTAAATAATACCTATGTTTTCTATATTAAAATGTGTGGAAAAGGTGAATTTTAATCAAAATTTCAGCAGTAGCTGAGGAAATTTAAATAATTATTCCATTACACCAAAAAATAAATGAGTTTCTCTCTTTGAGATTACTGCATAGCACTTAAAACATTAAGGACTGTAAGGATTCCATGTATATCCACATAGATAAATCCTCCATTCACTGGTGACTTCATACATTGTTTTTCAATCCACATTAAATTATGTCAGTTACTAAGACTCCCAAAGAAATTTTCCTGATCATTCTCTTTGTTTGCAATGTTTAAAACATAAAAAAGACAATGTATAAAAGATGTGAGAAAAAATATATCCCTGTTTTTGGGAATTTTAGGAGTCATTCATTTTGGAAAACATGGTTCAACATTTTTTTATAGTACAAAAATTATTAATTTTCTTAAGTTTGCATTATGAGCACATGTTTTGTACTACTTATGAAGGAATTCATACATTAAAATGATGTCACTTCATTTATTAAATGCAAATCGTTTTAGATATGGGTTGTCCACATACTAAATGTTAATTAATTTTGGTGAATGGAGAAATGCAATAGTCAGGTAAAATTTACATATTCAGGCTTGGAAGTGTCACCTTTTGGAAAATGCCTTCAAACATTCAGTAGTAAAATAGAAATAATTTTATAAGTACTGGTAGCTACAGGTTAACCTGGTTAAGAATGTAGTATATTAGTTATGATAATGTTCCCTGTTGCAACAACAAAAAAATACATATAATGGCTCAAACTTGGTAGAAGTTTTATTTGTTTGTTTGCTTTTGTTTTAGTTTTTTTCACAGTGCGTTCAAAATTCTAGTTCCTCTTTAACTGGTGAGTTTTCTCTGAGGGTTGTTTGTTTGTTTTAATGTTGGGGAGGTAACTTGAGCTATTTCCATATTTTTCTTCATCTTTAATGTATGGCTTCCAAAAATTTATCATTATCATTAACATCAAGCTTGCTAGGAAGGAAAAGAGTTTGAAAATCATGCATACATTTATGTGAGCCTTGCCTTGAGGCGGTACATATTATTTCCACTCTCTCTCCATATTGCTCCTTTGGGCCAAGTTGAGTCACATGGCCACCTTCACTTCAAGGACATATCGGAAATATCATAACTTTATATTATAGCTGTTTGTCCCTTATGAGGACAAAAATTATGAGTGATTATTTAGCCAGTTTACATGGTAATAAATTGTATTCATTCACACTTTGGAGCAAAATGAATTAAGTGGCTAGAGTTGTAAGCATTGTGTGCTAGTCACATAAAAAATGCAAAACAAGAGTGAGCTAAGATCACGCCACTGCACTCCAGCCTGAGCAACAGAGTGAGACACCGTCTGAAAAAAAAAAAAAAGAAGCAAAACAAGTATAAGTCAAAATAATAGCTGTGTAATAGCTTTTCATGTAGCTGGGGGAGAAAACATATAAAGAGTGAGATAATAAGGCATTGTAACATATAATTTAAATTTTCCAATCCAGTAATTGGGATTATTGCTATTCAAAGAAGGAAGACCAATTTATTAGGATTGTTTTGTAGTAATTCTAGATATGATGTGTTCGGTGGTCAATAGGAGAGAATCGTTTGAAAAATAGTGATGTTTAGTTTGGTAGAGAAGACCAATTAGGTGAAGAGATTTTGAATATAATCCTTATGTATAGAAAATTGTCCCTGTAAGCAAAGGGAGACATAAATGTGATTGAATAAGAAATTGGTACAAATAGGTTGTGATTTAGAACAGATTGAGAAATAAGAAGAAGAGAGACTACAATAAAAAACATGGCAAAATTATTGAGATATTCTGAAGACTTTGGTTCATAGCTATAAAAGGAGTCTGGGTGGATATTAGGGACTATAAATGGAGCCTAAGTAAAAAGTGATTTGGAAAGAAAAACATTTTGAAAAAAGATCAACAATATTAAAAAATTCAAATGAACAATTATTTAATTTGAATTTTTTAATATAATATAATTTTTAAAAATATATATGTGTGTATATACATTTGAAATCAGGAATAAAGAGATGTGAGAGTCTCCTCTTTTAAATGCATTGACTCATAACCAGCTTGAGAAGTATTAGCTGCTTTTCAGGAATAAATGATGACAGAACCAGATAAATTAGAAAATATTGGTAATATGCTAAATATTAATATAAGCTACCAAAATACACATTGACTAATAAAACTTTAATATACATTAGTATAAAGTTCAAAGAATGATTAAGAATGTGTTTATTCCATTAGAGTTCAAAACATAATAGTTAATTGAATAAATTTGTTGATCTTTTAACACCTTTTAGATTACTTAGAAAAACTGATCACCTCTGATGACAGAGGATTTCTGCATTTATTCTTTTAAATATTTAATAAGCAAAGATTGTATGACATACTAGGTTTCATCCTATAGACTGAGAGTAAGAAGGTAAAAATACAGGCAAGGTTTCTAGTATCATGGTGAATATTTCCAGTGAGAATAAAAATATTAGTAAATAAAAAAATTATGACCTAGGAAATGCTACCAAGAAACTGAAATATTGTGTTCTACTTCCGAATGACAGTAAAAAGGGGGAAGCAACTTAGATAGCTGACAAGAAACATTTCTCTGAGAAGGTGATATTTTAAGCAGGAATCTTAATAATTAGAAGAAATCAGCTTAACAAAGATCTAGAGGAAAAAGTCAAGTTGGAATAAAAAAAAAGCATACAAAAGATCCTTAAGCCAAGAATGATAGAAGAAGTTAAGAAAGACTATTATCAAGTGGACTAGAACATTTGTGCAGAAAACTGGGGCCATGATCAGAGGTTGGTTTTTATTGAAAGGACATAGAAAACTTTAAACAAAAAAAAACATGGTCTGATTTGTTTTAAAAAAGGTCACTGTCTGAAGAATTATAAAGGGACAAGTGGAAGCAAAGGACCCAGCTAGATTATTGTAGTTCAAGAAAGAGATGATAAAGACATATAATAAGACGACAGGCAACAATGTGGAGCGCTGTGAGTATGTTTTGGTTTATTTGCAGAGGCAGAGTGTGCCAACTGAATTAAATTATTTCTGTCCTTGTTCCACCAGCACCCAGCAAAGTTTCTTTGTCAAGAAATATGAAACTTAACTACTTTAGTTTTACAATAACTGACCTAGCCAATGCATTTTTTCCTTTCTGTCTGTAATGCATTAATTCTATAAAACACATTTGAAAAACTTGCTTTTGTTCAGTAGGGACGACCACATTTTATTTTTATATCATGCTGCACAGATATATGAATTACCTCCTACCGATTAGGATGATATCAAAATGTAAATATAATTTATAGGGATAACTTGAAGGCATCATCATTGCCTATTGCATAAATATCATTTGATGATAGCAGAAGCACAGATAAGTGTGTTTCTAGAATATCTATTACTAAATTTTTCATAGCTTATTAAACTATAAATGACTTAAGGTACAGTAGATGTAAGGAAGTACCTACTGCTCTTGTATAGACCCAAGTTTTAAGCGTCTCTATTACTTTTCCCAGCAAAGGTATATAACACTTAAGGCATCATCTACTAACAGAATAACTTAACTCTTAGTCTGCCTTATTCATCCAGAAAGAATTTTGAAAAAGGAAATTTCATGGCGTGACATGTAACAGTCTAGGGTGTTTTCCATTATATGTATGGTATGAATATGTCCTAATAGTGTTTCACTTGCTTTTTCTCCTTGCTGTTTCTCCAAAGACGCCTCTGTTGCATCTATCATTCAGGATACAATCAATACCTATAACTCTATAAATACAGTGAGTCTAGTATCAAAGAAGACCTTAATGCAGAGATATGTCATGTTCTTTGGTTACATGATTGTATGTTATAAATTTAAAAGTTTTCACAAAATAATATAATTCTAAAATATTTTAATCAAAAATTCACTGGAGCTTTCAAATACTTTGACTACTTATTCAAAAATTATGTGGAATAAAACCTGTAAAATTAATTAAATGCTGTAAAAGAAAAGTAAGAAGGGAAAGCTTAGCAGAAGATAAAGCTGTGATAATACACATTACTACACTAACAGAAACCAGATGAGAGAGCTAAGGTCCTAATGTAGGCATATATGGGAATCAGGAGTGCCATGAGGATCTTACTTAAAATCCATTCTAAAGGGATTATTTGCTTAAGAAATTGCCATCAGGGACCAGGCACCCTGGCTCATGTCTGTAATCCTAGCACTTTGGGAGGCTTATGTGGGAGAATCGCTTGAGCCCAGGAGTTCGAGACCAGCCTGGAAAATATGGCAAGTACTCATTTCTATAAAAAATAAAAATTAGCTGGACTTGGTGGTACATGCCTGTAAGTCCCAGGTACTCAAGAAGCTGAAGTAGAAGGATCACTTGAGCCTGGAAGGTTGAGGTTACAGTGAGCTGAGACAAATCACGCTGCTGCACTCCAGTGTAGGCAACAGAGCGAGACACTGACTCAAAAGAAAAAAAAAAGAAAAGTAAAGAAAAAAAGAAATTGTCATTAGGACAATGACTATCTATTTTAAAAAAAGTTTCTTAACTCATTTTATATGTAAAACATTTCAGATAATAAAATTTTAAATATAAAAAAGTAAAGTAATAGGAAATATATCACATATTATTCACATTCTTAGGGAAGACATAACACATAACATGGAACATAGTAACCATAAAAATAATTACCATATAGAAATTAAACATTTTATCAGGAAAAGAGGAAAGAAAAATTAAGTAAAACATCAGGTTGTGTTTGATTACAGCTCTCTTGAGAACTGAACTTAATACTCTGCATAGCTAAAGAAAAAAGAAAAACAAAACTTTTATTAAACATCAAGTTAAAAAAAAAGGTATGCATGCTATCAAAGTAGAAGTTCAGGCCATTCACCAAATAAGAAATGGAAAGGTTCACCAAGTTAAAAAAACAGTGTTAATTTTTTTTTAAGTTTTATTAATCCTCTAAAAATCTGCTAAACATATTTAAATGAAAAGAATCAATAGAAGGAGGAGGACATGAAGACGGGAGAGAGGTGAAAAATTAGAAAAAGAAGAAAGAAAGGAAAAGATATGAAAACTGTTATTCTTACTTGTGAATGAAGATACAAAATATTTTTGAGTCTTTTGTAAAAATAAATCGGCTTCTTTTTGAAACATTCTCCATGCTCAATAGCATAGGGATAAACTCTTCTCTGGAAATTTGGTAAAACTGACTGGCAAACTATCTGTTCTTGTGTCTTTTTTGCAGCCAAGTCTTAAAGATCATGGTTTTTCCTGTGGCTATAGTTATATCAAGTTTCTATCTCTTTTTCAGTTAATTTTTGCAATATAAATTTCAAATATGTTATTTTCATCTATCTTTCTGATTTAAAGAACAATACATGGTACATAGTTTTGTCCCAGATTTTAAAATTACATCTCTAACTGAGGACATTCAGCTCTCATTAACAAAGATGCATTCTTGGGATTTCTGCATTTGCTTATTTAATGAAAACAGAGATGTTTTTCTGCTGTTATTTTTTAAATTACTGGTTATAAGTCTTATTAAGTCTATATTTGACTTACTATTTCATAGTTTCTTTAGTACTGTTTACGACATTATTAAGGGCCTATGTATGTATTATCCCATCATGCCATGAACAGCTTCATGAGAATGGAGTATTATTATTAAGATTTTACAGATCAGAACCCTCGTCTACATAGGTTAAGTAACTTTCCCAAGGTTACACAGTGTCAACTAAAGAATGATGAGGTTCATACGTTTGGAAAGGAAAGCTTTATTTCCCATCAAGGGTTTGCAGCCTGCAGGGTGGCAAACAGGCTGGGAAGCACAGGGCCAGCCGGAATCTGAACACAGGCACTTCAAGTGTGAAAAGAATAAGACAAGAATTTATGCTGAATGGGGTGACCAAATATACATACTCATTAAGCTATAGGAGGAGTTATGAATATTTATGAAAGGAGAAACGTGCATGCGCAGTTGAGTTTCATGCCTTTCTCCACGGATCCCAAGTTCAAAAACTGGCAGTGTTAGCATTATCCAAGGGTGGAGTCTTTGACCCGCTGTTATCAAAAATTTAAGAAGAGGACCCAAACACTCTCGCTATGCATCCTTCATGGTCAGTGCTGTCTTATAAGGAAGGAAGGCTGGTTGGTTGTTTTATTATAACCACAAAAAGAAGGGGTACCATCAGGTGTTTGGTTGATATCAGAAGTGGAGCCAGTCTCTGCAAAGCGCTGGTTTCTTTTTAGCCTTTAGGGAAGAAAGCCAATAGTGGGTAGCGAGGGAGGAGCTAAAATCAGCTGTGTCGGACATCCCCCATCCTGTCATGGCCAACAACTCAGTTTTGAAGGTGTCTCTGGGGTTTCCTTGGCAAAGAGAGAGTCTGTGTCTTTGCAGGGCTTAGGATTTCATTTTTATTTCTCAATAGCTAATAGAAAATAATTACTTGAAGGTAGGTAAGATTGAGTCCAAAGCCCAAGCTTTTAATTATTATCCATTACTTTGTCTTTAATGCCATCTCCCCTGCTAATTATTTTTAGCTTAATTTTTTTTGTTAATTTTTCTCAATGTTTCAGCCATTATGAATAATTATATGTGTACCATGTTATTTTTGTTTTGCAATGATTTTCCGTTTCATTTAAAAATGTGAAGACAATTATTCATGCCCATGGAGTAAAGAATTGAGAAGTTCAAAATAGCTCATGATGAAAAGTATCTGTGGTTGGCCCCATGCTCTAACCATTAGGCCTACACTTAGGGGGCAACTATTATCATAGTTTATTTTCTGTTTCTTCTGGTGGTTACATACATTCTTTTTGTTTTTGTTGTTCAGCACTTTATTTTTTTAATTTTTTAGTTTTTAACTATGATAACACAGTAATTTTATATATTTATGAAGGATATGTAATGTTTTAAGGACCTACAATGTGTAATGATCAGATCAGGGAAACCAGGGTATCCATCACCTTAAGGCTTTGTTATTTTTTTTTATGTTAGAAGCATTTCAATTCAACTCTTGTAGTTATTTAAAAACATACAATAAATTATTGCTAACTATAGTCACTCTATTACATCACTGAATACTAGATCTTGTTCATCTCATCCGACTGTATTTTTGTACCTATGAACTATCTCCAGTTTATCACCCCACTCCCTACTTCCCTTCCCAGCCTCTGTCAACCATTATTCCACTATCTATCTCCATGAGTTCATTTTGTTGTTGTTTTAGTTCTCACATATGAGGGAGAATCTGCAATATTTGTGTTTCTGTGTCTGGTTTATTTCACCTAATGTCATGTCCTCCAGTTTCATTCAGGTTGTGCCAAATGGACAGAATTTCATTCTTTTTTGTGGTGAAATAATATTCCATTGTATAAAATGTGTCTATATACGCCACATTTTCTTTATCCATTAATTTCTTGATAGACACTCAGGTTGATTCTGTATCTTGGCTATTGTGAATAGTGCTGCAGTAAACATGGGAATGCAGGTATCTCTCTCTCTCTGTTTTTTTTTTTTTAGACAAAGTTTCACTCTTGTTGTCCAGGCTGGAGTGCAGTGGCACAATCTTGGCTCACTGCAACCTCTGCCGTCCAGGCTGGAGTGCAGTGGCACAATCTTGGCTCACTGCAACCTCTGCCTCCCAGGTTCAAGCAATTCTCCTGCCTCAGCCTCCCAAGTAGCTGAGATTACAGGCACCCACAACCATGCCCGGCTAATTTTTTGTATTTTTAGTAGAGATGGGGTATCACCATATTAGCCAGGCTGGTCTCATACTCTCAACCTCAGGTGATACAGCCGCCTTGGCCTCCCAAAGTGCTGGGATTACAGGCATGAGCCACCGCACCCGCCGATACACTGTTTTGTTGTTGTTTCTTTGTTTGTTTGTTTTTTAAAATGTATACCCAACAGTGGGATTGCTGGATCTATAGTAGTTCTATTTTTTTTTGTGTGTGTGTGGAACCTCCATATTGTTCTCCACCTCAAATATGCTGTGACCTCCTAGCAAAATGGGAATTGGCTCACTTTTAAAATCCTTAACTTTCCATGTAATATTAATTCTTACATTGTTATTTTTATTGAGATAGCATTGATATCTTATATGTGCATCCTCTATTTTTGCTCCATCAACTGTCAATACATTCTTAACTTTTTTCATTTTGAAAGAAGAGTATGTAACCACTTTCTCTCACCACTTCTGCTCTAAAACATTTTAAATTTTATCTTCATGTTTTTCCTGGAGATAATCACGTCCCTTCTGTTATAGAATTATCATTTTTCTAACGTATAACTTACTTGTAAAATTTGAAAACTAGTAAATAGTTTTTATATTTTAACCACATATATCGGCATATATCTGACCATTCTGTATTGTTTTGTCCTTTCTATAAAACCAGTATCTCTTGGCCACTAAACAGAGAGCCTTTAATGTTTGTTAGTGCTCTTAGTACATTCATGTGTATGGCAATCTTCAATGTTTTTTCTTATTCCTATTTTATTTTTTATTCTTTCCCCAAAAATTAACAGTTTACGTCCTCATTACAAATTTTACTGGTAGAGTTTGTTGGTTTGAGACTTCAACATACATGTCTTCTCACAGTGATTATTCTAAATAATTTAATACATATTTAAAAATTTAAAACATATAATTAAGCTCATATTTTTCTAGCAATTTCAAGCCATATGTGTTTGTGTATGTGTGCATGTGTGAGTGTGTGTGCATGGAAAAGAGCAGGACATAGTTCACCTTTAAAAATATTATCCAGTAGATTAGGCAGTAATTCCTAAGAAATAAATGCCATTATTTGGTTCTGGGTATTAATATTTACTGAATAATTTGAGCTCATTAATGACTACCTTGTCAATTTTATACCAGATGAACTAAACTATTAAATGTCCTTTGATGAATAATTTATGTTCTGAAATCATTCATTGCCATTTTAAACTAAGTATTATTTTAAACTACTGCAGGGATCATTTATATGTTATATATCTTTTAAATGATATAATATTTGAAATGTAGTACACAATATATCTATTATGCTCAGTATATATATTGTTATATAATTTTGTAAGTTGTAAATTTATTAGTTTTAAAATAATGCCTACCATGGTGTGTCAGATTTATTATTTACATGCAAGCTTTATTTTTGTTCATGTTTTTAAAATTAAAATGTGTACTCTAATAATGGATTCTACATGTTTTGAATCACAAATAGACACCAAAGGAGATGCAACTACAGACACACTATGATGAGAATTACACTTTGGCAGTAATTTTAGATTTTAGATATTGAGGGACAAATCATACAAACATTATTAAAGAATAACATTTATCCTCTGGTTGTAGTTTTTAAAAAAGCTACCCAGGATTTATTGTAAAGCTGTAAGAAAAGTTGACAATATTCCTATGGTTGAGAATTTGGGGTTAAAATAAAAATAAGGATGCATTAATGCTTAAAGCTTTCCAGATAAATGCAGTTGTTAGCAATATGTATATTCTTGCCAAGACGCGGATGGTGTGAGTCATCTTGTGTAATGATTGATGTATTGCTTTGGCAGACAGACATTATCCAGCCTAAAACTGGAAGCACTGAAGTCCTTGGCAGTGACAGCTGTGTTTTCATATGGAATACTTTGAGGTTGGGAGGTGTGATTCACACAATAGGAAACAGACCTAATAAATGCTAGGATCCTCTTCTTCATGACATAGGCTTACAGATTTTGTAGAATGAAGCTCAACTCAAAGATGCATTTTTGAAGTGTGTATTATTCCACTTGTTTAAACATGTGTACATAAAAAACTAGTCAAAGCACATATTGGTAACAGAAAAGACTTAACCTAATGCCACCAATTTTGTCCTTCGTAGAAATATAAATCCCTCATGAAGCCATTACGTTGTACTTTACAACTAGCATATGAAATATGAAAATAGTAGTATAAAAATGACAGGCTAAAGGACAGGTTCATTGTTTTGGAAAATTACAGTTTTGTGTGTGTCTGTGTGTGTGTACTTATATAATTTTGTAAATTGTATCTTGGTACTGTGGTAAGTTAGCAATGGCCTTTGCAGATGGAGCAGGTGACACATATTTGAAGCTTTTTTTAGAGATGGGGAAAAATATTTTCAGTTTAAAGTAAATGTCATTGTAAATTATTTCTGTCATATCTATATATTAATATTTTAAAAACTGAAAAAGTTTATGAAGAAACCACTAAAAATATCTCTTAAATTGAAAATATATAGTGATTCCAAATCAAATATTATAAGTAACTGAAATTAGTATTTTAAAGAATCTTAGAATATACAAGACCATGAGTTTCATCTGACTCAGAATAGAAAAGTTTTCCGATAAGTTGATATTCTTTTCAACACTATTCCAAAACTGAATGCAACTCCACATTTTTCTTGTGATATTAATTTGCTTTGGTGAGGGACCAACGACACACACACATATATATGCACATACACACACACACACACAGCCAGTAAGTTCAAGTTAACAAAGATAGTAGTTTAATATTCATTTTCAGAGAAGCTGTCTGATCACTTGGTTTATTCAATGGGGTTTCAGATATATTTTACTGACTTCATTCTCACAAATAATTATATGAAATTGAAATACAACCCATGATAAAAAAAATGTTTGAATGTTTGAATTTTGAATATCCAAGATTGAGAGAATTTAGAATTGTTAGAGATTTTAGAATGATGTTCAAAGTTAAGAGAATTTTGAATAAACATAAATGGATTTAAAATGCCACTTCTAAAAAAGTAACCAGATAATTAATTTAAAACTGAAGAAAGATAGTCCTTCAAAGAAAAGAAACAAGATTATTGACCATATAAATGGCTTCAGACTAGAAATCAGCACATTAAATCCAGAATATAATGTATTTGCTGAGTGCATATGAGTGAATTATTTACTTACTTTATTTTTCAATTATTTGCTGTGGAATGAATTAAAGGCTGGAAAGGGGAGGAGGGGCAGAGGAATAGGGAGAGGTTGGTTAAAGGTTACAAAGTTACAGCTAGATAGGAGAAATAAGTTCTAGTATATTCTAGCACTGTAGGGTGACTATAGACAACAATATAATTTATATTTTTAAATAGCTACAAGAGAGGATTTTGAATGTTCCCAACACACAAAAAAAATGATAAACATTTGAGGTGATGGATATGTTAATAACCCTGATTTGATCACTATACACTGTATATATCAAAATATCACTATGTAGGCCAGGCACAGTGGCTCACACCTGTAATCCTAGCTCTTTGGGAGGCCGAGGCGGGCGGATCTCCTGAGGTCAGGAGTTCAAGACCAGCCTGGCCAACATGGTGAAACCCGTCTCTATTAAAAATACAAAAATTAGCCATGCATGATGGCAGGTGCCTGTAATCCCAGCTACTCGGGAGGCTGAGATGGGAGAATCGCTTGAACCCGGGAGACGGTGGCTGCAGTGAGCTGAGATCTCACCACTGCACTTCAGCCTGGGTGACTAAGCGAGGCTCTGCCTAAAAAAAAAAAAATCACTATGTACCCCATAAATATGTACAATTATTATGTGTCCAATTTTTACGCTTTTAAAATTTTTCTTCTTTTCTTCTCATGATGCTTTAGGGCCCTGGTCTTGGAACTTTTCCTTGCATAAGGATCACTGTCAGGGTTTATTAAATGACAAATTTCTAGGTACCATACCCAGAGATTCTGATTCAGTAGGATGATTTGGGATGAGGCCTGTATGTCTAACAAGTCCTCAGATGTCAAATGTCAGGGGACCACATTTGAGAATCATCACTCTAAGGCAATGATTACAATTCCAGGTAGACTAGAAATTAAAAAAGAAAACAGCAGGCCAGGGAAATGGCAATGAGAAACAGGAGTCAACTGAACCAGCTGCCGCTGGCCAAAGGTAGAACCATTTATACAATAAAATAAATAAAGTAGTGTTGGATTATAACCCAAAGTATAAAATAAATATTAATGAATCCATAATTATATGAATGATTAAATAAGCAAATGATTGGAGGAAAATAGACAAATCTCTGCAGTATCCCAAATAATTTATGTAGATACTCTATCCTTGAGGAGATGAAGCATAACCCCACTCCTTAAATATGGATTGCACATAGTGACTTCTTTCCGAAGAATGCAGTGTGAAAAATAGGAGGGAAAACATTAATTTACAGTGGAGAAAACTAACAAATGCTACCTCTGCTGGATGATCAACTTTAACATCAAACATTATGTTATACAGTGTTTAACCTTGATATAATGTGATGACAATGGGACCTTACCTCTGTGTTCTTTCTCTTAAAATCCCTAATCTAATCATGAGGGAAAAATCAGACAAGTGCTAATTGAGGGACATTCTAAAAACATTTGATTCCTCAAAGCTATCAAGTTTACCCAAAGAAGGGAAAGTCCGAGAAACTATCAGAGCCAAGTGGAACTTAAGTAGACACAATGACTGCATTAAAAAAAAAAAAAGAACATTTAGTGAAAACTAAAGAAATCTGAATAAATCTGGGCTTTAATTACTAATAATGTATCTATAATGGTTCATTAATCCTGATAAATATACTGTAGTAATGTAACAGATAAACAGTAAGGAAATCTAGATGTGAGATACATCAAATAATTAAAATATCTTCACAACTTCTCTGTACATCTAAACAATTATCAAATAAAAAGTTTATTGCCAGAAAAAGCAGGAAGGATTGGTATGATTAAGCAATTGCGAGATTAGGAGAAGCAGATTTCCATGTAATTTTCTAGTCATTTTTTTTCTCATTAAAAGAGAGTTCTGGACGCACACACAAACAACACATACACAGAGGGAGAGAGAGAAAGAGAGAGAGAGATAAAGAGGTGGGTAAGTCTAATTGGGCTATTTTATTTTATTTTATTTTATTTTATTTTTTGGCTGCTTCACCTAAATGCAGTCTCTACCTCAAAGAGACTACCTCAATAGTTACTTAGGTGACTACCAACTACCCTAGTTTTCACTTAGGTCTTGAAGCTTTCCTTATTGAACCTCTAATTTTTTAAGTAACTGACCCCATTTGGTGCAAGGAGTGGGGCATGTGGCTGAGACCTAAAAGAATTAGCTGAATTTCATAATCGGAGCCATATATATTGATAAGCATGGGATTTAATTCAGCTAATCAGCCTAAGCAAGGCTAGTGCTGGAGGCTTCTGGGGGACAAATTTTACTGAACTGAGTGGCACACAGACATAAAATCTGGAAACACTGTTACCATTTTCCCTTTAAGTCCAGGCTTTGGATAAAGCTGACACCATCACCGAAGACAGAAAAGAAAAGGCTTTGTAATTACCTAGAATAATAAATCCATGCTATTGTTTAAGTAAAGTTTCAATTAGAATTTCTATTACTTGTGACTAGAAACACTGTAACTGATACATGTAAAAGTATATTCCACAATACCCATATATCAAGTGAAGGAATTTTTAAATATATATGCAATAATTTGAAAAGGTTCTTTTTAAAAGAATAACAAGTGATATGGCATTTGATTCATCTAGGTTGAAACTGCATAAAAAAGCAGCTACAAGACATCATAGAAATAAACTTGTTATGGCAATTTCGTGATTCATCAGATTTTATTGGCTGAGCTGCAAATAAATATTATGCATCATTTTCCTTTATCCTTTTAATTTTTAAGCACAAAGTTTCAAACCTTTTCATTGACCTGTTAACTGTTTAAATCTATATTATCTTGAGAAAATTGAAAAACAGTTTTAAATGTTTTGATAATATTCTTAAAATTAATGACAGAATTTATATAATAGTGACTAATTTCTAAATAAATCATTGGCTAATTTCTAAATAAAAGTAAACCATATTTTAAAATATTTTCCACTTAGCTTCTATATCCAGAAACTATGGAAAAAAGGTATTAGTAAAAATAGCAAAGGCAACATTATAACCGATTTGGTAGTGTGACTAAGATGATACATTAACTAATATGAATTTTTCTATCTTGAGAAAATATTCTTGTGGCAGGTATCATTAACTGAGAATGATTCAAGGTGTCCTTATATGACTTGGGGACCTTGGGGTAAAGAGTATTGATGCATATTAGTCCCTGAGAACAATGGCTTTAATTAAGCTTCAAGTAAAAATGGCCTCAACTGAAGTGCAAGCAGCGCTAAGTGAAATCAAACTTAAAAGTTCCAGAGACAAACACTCAAGTTCATGTAGGACACTGCAAAATATCTTTCTCCAAGAAACTTTTGAAAATATGAAGTGATACATTCCTAGGATTGTTTGAAAATGTAAGCTTTGCAAATACTTTCTCTTGGAGGAAACGGTACAACAGTGCTAGAGGCACCTCCCTGTCCTGGCAAGGTTTAGTATTAGAAGAAGTGGCTTTCCTGTTTGATTTTTCATCTCGGTGCTTTTCAGAGGTCTATCTGTTACTTTCATTGGGAGAGCTAGGCAGAGTTTATCAGCGGCTGGCACAGACATATATGTCATGATTTACAGGGTTCTAGTGCTCTAGAGTCTCCTGTATTGAGCTCATGTTTGGAACTGCAAAGAAGCAAATATAGCCATTTGTTTTTCAATGATAAACTGATGTAGCCAGTTGTTTTTCATTCAATTTTGCAGCTTCGATTCAGATTTCAGCGCTCCAATAAGTAGGGTCTGACAACTATGACAAGTGTTTCAGGTATGTTTTAATGTACACTAAAGTGCATCACTGTGTCCCATAAGGATAACATTGGCTCTCAGCATCATCTTTTTGCCTTTACTTTGACTGTCACACTAATGATGGAAGATAAAAGCTTAATACATTATCCCACTTTACAATCTCATATCATTTTTTTAAAAAAAGCATAATGAAACCTTATTTTGTCTATTTTGTGGTAACTACACTTAAACAGCCAAGAAAATTAAGTGCACTTCAGTTTAATCCTCTCGTCAAAAACATTATAACAAGCAGTGCTTCATCAATTACTTACCACTTGACCTTGAAGTACTAATTATCAAACTCTTTAGTGTCACTCCTGAGAGTGATGAGGCTTTCACATTCATTCTTCAACAATTCACCCTGCCATAATATTTTAATGAAATAAATAACAATATAGGCTATCTATTATTTCATTGATTTACATGTTCTTTAGATAGAGAAAGAGAGAGAGAGAGACAATATATTTGGTATATTAAAATCTACAACTCAGATATAAAAATAACTACAAGAGACTGGCCATTTTGTTCACTGTAAGCAACTCCATTTGTCACAAGTTAGTTTTAGATGCTGATAGTTTGATAAAAATCTCTAAATAAGCTTTTCTTTAGCAATTTTTAAAATACCAAATTTTCTATTAATTTTTAGAACTAGAAGAATGTGGAAATAAAAATTTCAAGAATATTCTTCTTAATATTTTCTCAAGTTACAGCACCCAGCAAGTTACAAGAGTACTCATGAGTATTGCTGAAAAAAACATACTGGCTTCTGAAATTTTCAAACACCTGTAGATAATGTTCTAGGCATCAGATGGTTTTCAATTTGCTTTTTCCTTATTTTATCAATTCGGTGGCATTTCAGTAAGTGATCATGAAATTTTTGCTAATTTTCCATATGTTAAAAATAACTTTATAATTGCTACTTTCCTTCCTCCACGACACTCCACCCAGAAACACCAACTCTCTCATAATCCTTACAGATGAAATCGTCCTTAAATTTTTACATCTATGTGTATACGTGTATGTGCCTCAATGCTGTTATCTCTGCGATGTGTTTTTGTTTGTCTTTAGAGTAGTCTAAAAGGATAAGATCTTTGGTCTGCCTATTTTTGTTCCTTTCCTTTCCTGAAAAAAATAGATTTCTTCACTTTAATCATATTACGCCTACGTGTGGCAGTTGCTTAGAGGAGGGATTTAAATGTGTACAGTTTGCTTGGAAATGGGGTGAAGCTTGAGAGCACTCAACTTGTTGAGTGTCTTAAAGTTATTATTACTAGAATGTACTTTAATTTTTATTTAGATTGTGCATTTATTTAAATAGCTTAAAACAACATTCAGACACAAACTGAATGTTCGTTTATTGTTCTTTCGAGGGTAGCTCTAAAACCTCCTCTGAAGCCACCCCTCAGCATCTCTACTGCTTAGTCATAAAAGGGTTCGGATTGTGGGCTGGCAGTGATTGTGCTGACCTGTGAGTCCCACTCATTTGCCTTTCAGCAGCTAGAGAAAATCTTTCTGCCCTGGCCTTCAAGGGAAAGACCTGGCAGTTTTCTGACCTTGATTACTCCAGGGACAGCCCGTCTCTCACTGTTCTGAAAGACACTGCATTGCCCTGAGCCCTTTTTATCTCTGTCATATGCAACATGACCCCTGTTAAAATGTGGCAGGTTTAATATTGATCTTCTCCTTTAGGATTTAGTTCTGTTCAGGTCAGATGTAGATTTAAAAATTTATAGGTACTGAACGTACCGAATAACTAACACCAAGACTAGATTCTAAGTATATAAAAGTGCTTACAAGACCTTAATAAAGAGTGGTTGCCTTCAGTTTAGTCTTAGCTCTGCCATTCAAGTCTTGCTTCCTGAATATATTGTAGATATATAGCGAACAAATCTGAGTTTGCCTTGAAAAAGGTACTGAGAGATTTGGCCAAGAAATTCTCACTCATCTGTTTGATGGTCCATGAGTGCCCTCCACAGGGTACTATGCAGAATTTTTTCTCTAAATTGTTGTCTCTGTTTAATTTTCTTGAGTGTTCTGTCTTGGATCATTTCTATATTAGAGAAAATTCATAAAGGCTTGAAAAGAAATTAAATTCCTTGATCTAATTTAGTGAATTTAGTGAATCATTTAAGTTAGGAAGCAAAATGTCAATACCAGCCTAACCCTCACTCCCACCGTACATCATCCTGCTGCATTCAATTGCTTGATAAGAAGCTTCTGAAAAATGCTATTTGGTTCTTAAACAACAGGTAATGGATTTTTAATAGTTTTTTTTCAGCTGTTCTTCCTGTAGGAAATTGAGTTAAGGGCACACATGTTGGCAATTACTCTTTTTTTTTTCATGGTATTTGTTTGAAACTAGTACTTAAGAAATCTACAGCAATATTTATACTCTTCTAGGTGATTCATTCTGAGCACCTTGCTTAAATTCCTCATGAAACAGAGAGACCTCCTCCTTACTCTTTCAAGGGATATCACGGGATAGAATTTAACCAAGGGATAGCAAAGATTCCACTATGTGTATATTCACTCGTTTTGAAACTAATAAATTGAAGTGGACAAGAAATCATTACTAGAATAAACAAAATAAATAAATAACACCCACAATAGAGAAAAATTCCTCTGTAACAACTAGTTATTGCTTTGTCAGTTCTTCAGAGTCAGTTCTGGGGAGAGTGAGCTGAGAGATCTATCAGGGAAATGAAAGCAAAGAGAACCCAATATTTCGATCAAAATGGCTTTCTCAAAATAATCACAGAGAGTATATTGCCATTTTAAGAACAGATGCTGAACAGTTAAAACCTTATCCCTCTAAATATGAAAGAAAAGGAAAGCTTTCTAGCAACAGAAATGCTGGGCTGACATGCCATGTAAAACACAAGGCAGGCCAGCTGGGGTTGACATGCTATTGAAACACAAGGCAGGCCAGTAGAGCTCTGTTATCAATGGTTAAGCCTGGACACGCCTGAGAACCAGCAATGCAGAGTATCCTGATGCCCAGCATTGCTCCCTGAGTCCTGGATGAAGTCTACTTTTTTATAACTGAAGCCACAAATGACACACTAGGGCCTGGAGGAAGAGGAACACTTGTTCTACTTTACCCCCATTGGCTAAAACACACACACACACAGTCTACTTGATATTGAAGCATATTAATTATCCATAAATATAATTTCCTAACTATAAAAAGAAACAAGTCAAAAACAGTAAGAAAGCTGATCAATGGGAAAAAAAACTGAACTCTGCCATGAATAATATGTATGCCATTAGAAGCATCTTCAAAAAGATGACTTAAGAATTGTATGTTTTAGTTGATTTCACAATGGCTGCTGGAATCAGTCTATAAACTGATTTTAAGAAATTTGAGGAGGTTATCTGTGTCCCATAAGTATTTGTAGTGTAAGACTGCACATTTCTAAGCTATTAGGGACTTTTTCTGTTTTGCAACTACACCATCTGAAACAGGTGTCTGTCAAGGATACTGTAGATGGGGAAGAGAAGTCTGGAGGATATTGCAGGATGATCTGTAAGAATTAGGACTGGAGGTTGCTTCACATCACCTCTGCCCACCAACTATTGACTAAAACTCAGCCAGATGTACCTACCCCATCATGACTGCAGGAGGTTAGGGAGTGAGCTGGTAAATTTCTTACTTATTTTTGTGTGCCCAGGAGGAAGAAACAATATGGTGACTGTGTAACATGTTCCTATTTTCCTCTACAGTATAAATATCTAAGTACAATCTAAGCACATTGCATTTACTTTGGGCCACTTTCCCTAGTATCATATAAATCATCATTGCTTCCTTTTTAAAACACTCATTTAACAATTTTTTCTCAATATTTTGTGATGTTAGCAGTTATATTTTACAATTGACCATCTTTTCTTCTTCCTTTTATTTCAAAACCTTTATCTCATAGGCCACGTTTTTGAGGCCATTTCCAAAGAAACAAAGCTTTGAGAAAACATATTAAAGTTCAATATGGGATATTTCGCTTATTTGGACAGGAGAGTCAAAAGCCCTTTAAGACACTTACTGAGAATTGAATACTCAGACATTTATCCCAATTTTATAGTAATGAGATAAAGCAAAAGAAATCCTTGTTAGCTTAATAGAAAAATGATCACCAGAGAGAACTCTGTTGGCTTTGAGCTTTGCAGCAAGGCATGTTTATTGCTTGATTAAATATTAATATGATTAGAGGTCATGCTCTTTGGTAAAATCCCATTAGTAATACACAGTGGAGTAAAAAACACTCAACTTCAGCATATTTTTCTAATACATTTAAAACTATGTGACTAATGGCTGAAAAACAAAAACTTGAGCTTACTTGCATGGAGAATCCATAGACCAGATTCTGCCATGATCCAGTAACACCAGAGTCAAGGGGACATTTAATATACCAGAGACAAAAAGAGTTTCATTCTCCTGACAGTCTAGACTGTACAAAACTATATTTCAAATCTAAGTAGATCAAATTGCAGTTAAGCAAGTGCATGTGTCTGCATTAACTCATCAGCCATTACGATTGTACAGACTAATTAGGTAGAGTTGAATTTCAGTCTATCGTAAACTGGTGATTAAATGGTAAGAAGGACAATCTGAAGAACTGGCTCTATTAATAACTCGTCATGTGAACACAGATAAGTGACTGAAGTTCTTAATACCTCTATCTCTCTATGTTTAACTTCTGTATGATACCAACCTTGGACCTGAGAGTTTTAGGACAATTTTAATAAAGACTATGCCACTCAAAATGGATGAAGGTTCAAGTAGGAAATATGGAAAAAAATCAGTACTAACTTCACAAACAGTGTAAAGGCTGCTTGTCCATGGTGTCACTGATATTTTCCATAAATACCCAAATATAAACTTAGCAACAATGAATTATTATTAATGACATGGTAAGCAATTAAGAGCTAAGCTGTAATGGTAGGCTACTTTCTGGCTCAGCGTTCATACAGTGGAGGCGTTGTATGAATGGAGAATTTCTCAAATGGATATTTAAGTTGCTGTTGTAAAAAATGTTACTAGTCTATATTTTGTTTAGGAACTTATTTTTTATGAAATTTTCTACTTGAATAATCACCCTTTGAATTTTAATTCCTTTCTAAGGAATTTCCCCTAATATCATTTGTCTTTTTTGTTGTTGTTGTTGTTGTTGTTGTTTGGTTGGTTGGTGTTTTCTTTGTTTGTTTGTTTGTTTGTTTCCTTTTTTTTGAGAGATGGTCTCACTGTGCTGCCTAGGCTGAAGTGCAGTGGTGCAATCATGGCTTACTGCAGCCTCAAATACCTTGGCCCAAGCAATCCCTTGGCCTCAGCCTTCCAAGTAGCTAGGACTGCAGGCATGTGCCACCATGCTGGCTAAATTTTTAAGTTTTACTGTTAGTAGAGACAGAGTCTCACAATGCTGCCCAGGATGGTCTCAAACTCTTGAGCTCAAGCAACCTTCCCACCTTGGTATCCCAAAGTGCTGGGATTACAAGCATAAGCAACCATGCCAGTCCTCTTAAAAAAATGTCCTGATATCTTAATTTGATTGGAAATACCACTTGCGTTTTTGAATCAAATGTGTATGGATGAAATTGGGATGGTGTTGTTACTTAGGCTATTAATAAGATAAAATTCCATTACTGGTGCTCCCACAAGTAAGAATCTGGGGATTGAAATTAACATGATAAGTCTTTATGTTAAAACAAGATCTAATTCAATTAAAATTGATACTTTTTTCTAAATTGCATAAGGGAATACTGCATTTTGTACAGAAACTCTGCATCACACTTACATCCCATTGGAATGATTCATATCTTATCTTTTAACATGCTGCTCTTTCAAAGGGGGTTTATGACTCCATAAAGGAGCCGACTGACAGTCCTTAAGAACTCTTGCTTACATGTATCATAACACAGGCATCCACTGTGCAAATTTCTGCACAAACCCAGCATTTAAGTGTGAACTACACGCATCCTGAACTGATGAAAACAGGGTATTTGTTACACTTGGTTTCCAGGGAAACGACACTTTACAGGATCCCCACTTATGCCGTTCCATGCGAAGTTGCCTCAGAATCGCCTTCAAAGAGCCCTTGTCTCCATCTGTGAGCTGAAGGGAAAGTGCTGTGATGGCAGCTGCTAATGAGCTGACTCGCCTCCATCAGGGCAGGTCTAAATTTACTTCCACTGTCCCCCTAGGGAACTGTCAACCAGGAATATGAGTGAGAGAAGAAGAAATGATTGCCCCTTTCCGGGAGCATGGCACTCTCTCTAACACACTTGCTAATTTGATAGTTACAATAAAGGATGGATAGTTACAGGGAAAAATCCGTGTACATTTGCTGGTACTGCAATGTCAGCCAAGCATTTGCTTCCTAACTTTTTCAGTGGCAGCTTCTTCCTGACATGCTGTCTGCAGGTGGCCGTGACTCTTCTTTTTGTCTGCTGCGCTTGTTCCTAATTGCAGTTCCACTTAGTGTACCCTCTTCTGAGGCTTGTGTTCCCTTGTTCTCAATCTGCAATTGACAATGAAGAATTTTAACAGAAGCTACTGGAAACATGAAAATGTATTTTGAGATCCATCATTAAAGATGATTTTTGCTCTGGCAATATTCATTAGTCGGCCACTGCCATGAATGTAATGGCAGGTGCCCTCCGTTCAATGGGTCACACGCTGAGTTCATCACTGCCAAGCAGAGCCACATGTAAGTTAGGCTGAGAAGGCCAGATTCTGAGGACAATTAGATAAATTCTGCTCAGACTGGAGCAAATTAGTGAATGAGCATATGTTCCTGGATTCATATTTTGGGAACTGTTATAATCCATTTGAAAGTAAATTTCAAAATAACGTAAGGAAAGGGCAATAGAATTTTAACTAACAACACCCTAATAGAGGAAGCACTGTGCACCACTCACTAAACTTACAGCAGGTGGAACAATTGGCATCCTATGAATTGTCCCCTCATTTACATATGTGTTAGGATTCCGCTAACTGAACTTATTGTCTCTTACAGAAGAATGTGTCATGTAGTTGGCTATGGCTGATACTATTCAATTAAGAGAAAGTGGTGGTGACACTTAGATCATTCAGCCTTCCAGAACTGATTCACTTCTTAAGGAAATCTTGAAGGAGGAAGCAGAGTATATTACATAATAGAAAATCATAAAGGGTGGGTGGGAGATAACGTGGGGTTTCTGTGTGTGTCTATGTGTGTGTGCACCTGCACAATTGTGTGCAGAATGTTTAGGTGCAGAAAGCTGCCATAGTAAAATTATAATGACAAATATATTTATTTCCAATATAACTGACTATAATCCTGGTAGCAGCAGAGCCAGATGGTAGCTAATAGAAATGGAAGTAGACAGGAATGTATCTGAAAGGCTAGAAGTTGAATGAAATGAGAATCCCTAAATTATAGTTAAAAAAAGATCTCGTGAAGGCAACAAAAAGCAATCATTTGTGGAGAGAGGAAAAAATATTCCAATGAGTGGTATTCTTGCTTCTCCTCTTCCAAAGTTTATGTTCCTTCCATTGCTAGTGTCACATTTAGGAAGACATTACAAGTCTTTCTCCTAAAAACAGGACATAAAGAAGCCCAATGAGGTGCATGATTGAAGACCTTTTCGTGATGGCTGAATCCCTGACGGCTTTTAGAAGAATTAAAGCTCATGTCCGGAAGTGAAGTTCCTTCTGAGGAAAACCATATAAGAACTCACTACTGTTTCCCTAAGTGTATAAGATAAAGGATACATAGAAACGGAATTTTGAAGAGACAGGGAATTTGACCTCCATGAGGACTGTTGTACAGATATTTGTCACACATTTTTCAATAGACTATGAGCAACAGATGTCATCTTTTCTCTGCATATCACTCTTTTCTCTATTTTTTTTTTGTGTGTGTGTCAAACATGCTTAGGCTTCTAGACAGAAAATTTGTTTTTCCCTCCCCTGTACCCTTAGGGGATCTTTTCCTTGCTTTTTATTTGAATCTTTTCTTTCTATATAATTTCATTTCCACCCAAGAGTGCACAATCTTGGGAGAAATCGATCATGTGCCTATTGATCCAACTGCCCAAAAGGAAAATAAGTAAACAAACAAATAATGTGTCTCTACTGAGTGCTCCAAAGGAACCAGAAATGTTATTCTTAGTCAAATCCTCACCAAAAGGAAGACAGTGTGGTCAAATAGAATGTATTTGAATGAATGAATGTAATGGCAGGTGCCCTCCGTTCACTGGCTGTGTGTGTCTGAGTGCCATGGAAAATATTAGCTTCCATATGAATTACTGACTAAATGTTTGCCATTAAACAAATTTGCACTCAGATAATTCTACCATAAGGATATCTGTTCTATGTATCTGTTATTCTCCAAAACGCTAACAGAGTTAAATTGGACAATTACAGCGTCCTCCAAGAAAGAAACACTCGGGGAACATTTTTAAGAGCAAACTACCCCTGCTGTTATTTATATTCGTGTCTGTCTGTTCCTACCCAAAAATTGAAAGAAATTTTTGGGTAGGAAAATTGTATTCACTGTTAGTATCTGGAGAAATAGGTGCCAAAGGAAATCTTGATAATGAGAACATAAGAGGAAAGAAAATAGAGAGTACTATGGCATTAAAAATGATAACATCCAGTAAATAGCTCCATCTATACAAATGACTCATTCTCTTTTCTGTAAATGCCTGCATTTAAGGGCATCTGAGTTTCTAAGAACTGAGGGTGGCTGTGGATTTTGATAATACTCCTATCCTGGTGGAATCAAACAAGTAACTTACTACACTGTAGCAGAAATATCCCCAAATATCAGAAATTGCCAATAGTTGTGAAAGCCTTCTCTGCAGCCTTTTCAGCTGGAACACCATCACGGCTGTGTCTGGATGGCTTTCCTTCCCTCTCAAGGGGTGTCCAGTCTTTTGGCTTCCCTGGGCCACGTTGGAAGAATTGTCTTGAGTCACCCATGAAATACAGTAACACTAGCGATAGCTGATGAACTAAAAAAAAAAAAAAAAAAATCACAAGAAATTCTCATAATGTTTTAAGAAAGTTTACAAATTTGTGTTGGGCCACATTCAAAGCCGTGTTGGGCCACATTCAAAGCCGTTTTGGGCCTCATGCAGCCCTCCGGCTGTGGGTTGGACAAGCTTGGTCTAGAGTTTACCAGGATACCTAGTTTACCTAGTAGCCTGGTTCCTTTCTCTTCATCCCCCAACTCAGGGATCTCAGAGGCTGGGTCCTTCCTGAGTTCAATTACCATAACAGTTTCTAAGTGGTGGACCCAAAGCCTAAACTAAACCACAGACTCATTTGTGTGCTCTTGGATTCAGCAAACAAAGCCAGTTTTAAAAATTAAGAAACTTGATATCAAAGCTGAGTTTTCAACTATTTTGAAGTAACTCAAGAAGCTATAGCAACACAGCCTGCAATATCTCCAGACAGGACCTTTACTTTGATGTAACAAAATCCCCATGGTTACCAGTTGTCCAGTATAATTCCCAGTTCAGTGATTTAAGTCACCTCACTGATTGTTAAGCCATTTCGATTTCGGGCTCTTGCGCTTCTTGATCTTCTTGCTTAACAAGTTTATAGATTAACTTAGTTTTCACTTTTAAAAAAATGTATATCTGGACTAGAGCCCACATTATTTTATCAACTAAAATTTGCTTTAGTTCTGTATTACAGTGGATTTGTTTTCAAAAAACAATTTCTTCAAGAATTATAGAATAAAAATATTGTTCTAAATTTCTTTAAAAAAATAGCATCAAGTGAAAAGGAGAAAAATTAAATGTTTGTAATTCCTTTTATTACTTTCTAGAGTAAAATATATCCATTTAATGAATGCTTGTGTCCTGTAATTTTTAGTCTTTTCATACCAAAAGGCCTGCAGAAAGTTGAAATAACATTAGCAAATTATTACCCTTTGAAGGACTGCATAGTGAAAAGTACAATGTGCATATTTATATAACATGGCGTTTTTGGTATGGGAAAACTTTTACTATTAACAGATACTAGAACCGTGTATCATTTCTTTACCAAATTAGCTATGGCATTTTGATCCCAATCTCCCCACCTACTCTACAAGTTTTTATTATGATATAGGTGGATGAAGTTCAAAAACATGTATTGTGATCTTGCTAATAGCTCAGTATATTATGTGTATCCTGGATTATAGAGAGACGATGAAGTCAGGTGAGTTTAATATTCACACATCCACATTTTTTTTGGTGGCAGCAAAAACAAAAAAAGAAAGACCTGCTTTATAAGTTACTTCCTTGTAATAGAGTTGAAGTTTAAAACTGATCGGAAACTGAATACTAGAATGGTTTTGTATTTTAAGTTTTTAATCAACTATTTCTTAGAGCCATTTTGTCTAGATTTCTCAAGCATGTATAACCACATGTCTTCTTCTGGCTCTTGACCTAAATGACAGTAACCTGTCTCATTTAAATATCATTTATTTATTTATTTATTTATCAGTTTATCATAGGTTGATAAACCTATGATAGGCAGAGATCCTATAGTAGGAATAGCCTATTATTCATTCTCCCCTTTTCTAAATTAAGCCAGAATCATAAATGGACATGATAATTTCTAGGGATTATAGGATTTTTGGTAATGCAGTTAATGTTTTTCAGGGAAATTGTGATTTGTAACCTTATCTGTGTTTACTTTATCCTCTTATCAGAACAATGTGCACTGAAGTAGTAAGTATTAAAAGAGTTAGGATAATGCATATTCTTTCCACTTACCCATTCTCACTTTTGGCTGTGTTGTGGGTTTCTGAGGGATCTCAATGTATAATTTTTTTCTCTCTTGACCAGGCACTGAACTAATTGAGAACATTTAAAAAGCAAAATGATAATAAAAGAGGGAAAGTATTACCTTCATCATCAGTAGTACTAGTTTGACGTATTAGCATTGTATGAGAGACCAGCAGACTACAGGATTGAGTAAATTTAGCCACCTGACTTTAGGCAGGGGTGGGTATCCCTGGCAGGCAACCTGGAACTGCAGAAAAGTCAAGAATGTAAGTTTCTTTCTATAAAGGAGATGTACTTTAAGTCAAGCATGCCCAGTTGTTTTGTTTTTATTGTTGTTAATTTACCTACTTGAAGAAAAATCACTCCATTTCTTAAAGGCAAAATGAAACTAAAAGCATTATATCTTTGGACTTCCCTCCACCAGAATGGAAACATCAAGAGTGGGGACAAAGCTCCCTTTAATAACAGGTTACATCCTAGGCTATGTGACTCTCCCCAAGTAGACTAAAACATCCTAAGGTCGGGGCCCATATCCACCTCATTCACTAACTCAGACACAATTACAGCGAAGTGTTGCCAGAGAATAGGTGTCCCATACTCATTTTCAGCAAATTCTAAGTTAATTTTCATCCAAATAATAGTTCCTACTCTTATTAATGAATGCTGAAAAAACAGTAGTCTTTGTTTTTGTTTGTTGTTGTTGTTGTTGTTGTTGTTTTTTGAGATGGAGTCTCACTCTGTCACCCAGGCTGGAGTGGAGTGGCACGATCTCAGCTCACTACAACCTCTGCCCTCCGGGTTCAAATGATTCTCTCACCTCAGCCTCCCAAGTAGCTGGGATTATAGGTGTGCACCACCACGCCCAGCTACTTTTTGTATTTTTTATTAGAGAGAGGGTTTCAACATGTTGGCCAGGCTGTTGTTGAACTCCTGACCTCAAGTCATCTGCCTGCCTCACCCTCCCAAAGTGTTGGGATTACAGGTGTGAGCCACAGTGCCCAGCCAACAGTAGTCAATTTTAACTCTTCAAGTAGCTGACAGTGGACAATCTTAATTCCTGAGACCATTGTGGTGATACACAAGTTGGTTGGAGGTGTAAATGGGTTGTTGTTTTGATACTGTCTCTGAAGAAGTTGTAAGGTAGAAAGTTCGTGGTTCCTACTCTTATTAATGAAGTTCGTGGGCAGCAGGAGTGATTGAGGGAGGAGTCAAGTAAGTAACTGGAGGAGGAGAAATGCTTGGGAAGTATCTTCAAGAGATGTTTCTTATTCTAAATCAGCAAGGTCAGCCATGACATGTAAGTACTTTTTGATGTCTAGCAATTCAACTCAAGAACAATGTTTCTTTTTCCAGACCAAGTTTCTACTTTGCAGCAAAGCCTGACTTCACTCTTAAATGCTGAAAGTATTAAATAGCTTTTGTTTCTCTCTTTTATATTTATAGCTAAAGTTTACATAGTCTATTTTATCAATGATGTCTAATAAGACAATGAATGAATACTCTTTCAGGATAAGTACTAACTCCTGTTGACTACCAACTGAATTCAGTTGATTGCTAAACCTCTTGTAAAATATACAGTTTGGATTTGATGTTTGGTAATTAGTTCATTTACATTTGTGTCTTTGAATAATAAAGTTTGGTTTCATTGTAGAAGTGACTACATTTCAGTGATAAGCAAAAATCCTTCAACAAGGAATATAAACATTTGCATTCATTTAGACATTAATTTGGGAATATCGGTAGGGAAAAATACATAGTTTTTAAAAAAATATTTTGCTACTTGTTTATCTGACATCTAGACTTGATTATACTCATGGTTTTTTTTCTATTTTCTTGAGATTATACTGTCAACTTAATTACTATAATTCAATTTATTCAGATTTCTGTAGCTGATTATAATTTTTCAAGTTAGTATATAAGTCACTGTTGCTTTTGTTCAGGTTGATTTTATTCAACCTGTTTTGGGGTTGCCTTATCATTCTATATCTGATTTTTGCTTATTCTACTATTGAATCATTTTATTGTTTTCAAATATTTTATTATTGTTTTAATTATATTTAATCTAATATTAGAAAATGTATTTCCTAACTGAAACGTGGATTACATAAATTTTCTTTCCCCATACCATTTACTTAGGGGGTTAAAATATGAGAGGTATGGCTTAGAGGAATATTAAAAATGAATGGAACATTAACCTAATTTTAAAATCTCTGGAGGTAGTAAACTGAGTACCAAGATACATTTACTCTTTAATGGCAGAAGCAAGACTAAAAACCAGACATTTTCAGTTCTAGTTTAGAACTATTTCAAATACACTACTCCATAGGACATAAATTATATCATAACAGAATAAAATTTTATTAGCATCATGCTAACACAATGTGTATCAGGAGAGAGCCTAAAGAATCTGATTCCAAAATGATCTCCTTTGACTCCATATCTCACCTACAGGGCACACTGATGCAAGAGACAGCCCCTAAGGCCTTAGGAAGCTCTGCCAGTGTGGCTTTCCAGGGTACAGACCCTCCAGGCTGCTTTCACAGGCTGGTGTTGAGTGTCAGTGGCTTTTCTAAGCACACAGTGCAAGCTGTTGGTGAATATACCATTCTGGGGTCTGGAGGACAATGACCCTCTTCTCACAGCTCCACTAGGTAGTGCCCCAGTAGGGAGTTAGTACTTATCCTGAAAGAGTATTCATTCATTGTCTTACTAGACATCATTGATAAAACAGACTATGTAAACTTTAGTTATAAATATAAAAAAGAGAAACAAAAGCTATGTATGGGGGCTTTGACCCCACATTTCCCTTCCACACTGCCCTAGGAGAGGTTCTCCATGAGGGCTCCACTCCCACAGCAAACTTCTGCCTGGACATCCAGGCATTTCCATACATCCTTTGAAATCTAGGCAGAGGTTCCCAAACCTCAATTCTTGACTTCTGTGCACCCATAGGCCCAATACCACATGTAAGCTGCCAAGGCTTGGGCCTTGCACCCTCTGAAGCAAAGACCTGAGCTCTACATTGGTCCCTTTTAGCCATGGCTGGAGTAGCTGGGACACAGAGCACTAAGTCTCAAGTCTGCACACAGCAGACAGGCCATGGACCTAACCTAGGAAACCATTTTTTCCTTCTAGGCCTCCAGGCCTGTAATGGGAGGGGCTGCTGTAAAGACCTCTGACATGCAGTAGAGACATTTTCCCCATTGTCTTGGAAAATTAACATTTGACTCCTCATTACTTATGCAAATGTCTGCAGCTGACTTGAATTTCACCTCAGAAAATGGGGTTTTCTTTTCCATCGCATTATCAGGCTGCGAATTTTCTGAACTTTTTTGCTGTGCTTCCCTTTTAAACATAAGTTCCAATTCCAAACCATATCTTTATGAATGAATAAAACTTAATGCTTTTAAGATCACTGAAGTCCCCCTTTGAACACTTTGCTGCTTAGAAATGTATTCTGCTAGGTACCCTAAATCATCTCTCAAGTTCAAAGTTCCACAAATCTCTAGTGCAGGGGCAAAACACTGCCAGTCTCTTTGTTAAAACATAGCAAGAATCACCTTTGCTCCAGTTCCCAATAAGTTTCTAATCTCCATCAGAGACCTCTTCAGCCTAGGCTTCATTACCCATATCACTGTTAACATATTGATCAAAACTACTCAATAGTCCCTAGGAAGTTCCAAACTTTCCCACATCTTCCTATCTTCCACTGAGCCCTCCAAACTGTTCCAACCTCTGCCTGTTACCCAGTTTCAGAGTCGCTTCCACATTTTCAGGTACCATTATAGCAGCACCCCATTCCCTGTGGTACCAATTCACTCCTATTACTCCATTCTCACACTGCTATGAAGAAACACCTGTGACCGGGTAATTTATAAAGAAAAGAGTTTTAATTGACTCACAGTTTCCCATGGCTGGGAAGGCCTCAGGAAACATACAGTCATGGCAGGAGGCACTTCTTCACAGAGTGGCAGGAGAGAGAATGAGTGCAAGCAGGGAAATGCCAGACACTTATGAAACCAGCAGATCTTGTGAGACTCACTCATTATCATGAGAACAGCATGGGAGAAACTGCCCCCATGATCGGATTACCTCCTCCTGGTTCTGCCCTTGACATGTGGGGATTATGACAATTCAAGGCGAGTTTTGCGTGGGGACACAGAGCCAAACCACATCACACCTTTGCTTAATCTAATACTTCTCATTGGTTATGCCTTCAGAGCACAATTCCAGAGTTATAGTTGTCCTTCTCAGGACATATAATAGCAATTAATAAGTGTCTGCAATTACACGTTTATTCCTGAGATCATTGGATTGTCTTTTTCTCAGCTAGATCATGAGTGTTATAAACAAAAGGAAGATTTTTTTCTTATTCATTTTATCTTTTCCCATTGAATCCCCAAAATCTAATAGTGTATCTGGTACATAGTAGGCATTTAACAAATGCTTAATGAATTTATTCAGTGAAAAATAAAATGTATTGCTAAATTATTAATTGCTGCTAATGTTACACAGCTGTGAAAATAGTGTTTTAGATCCTTTAAAACATCAAATTAGATTTTTTTCTAGTTTTTCTATACTTTTCTACACGTTTTGTTTTGTTTGAAACCTTTATACAAAATGAGGCCAAGGTAGTTGCTTCAAATCATTTTGGAAATTGGGCAGGATATAAATTAAACAAATAATAAATCAATAAAGTACTCATGCATTTGGTGAATTCCTACGTGTACAAGGTAGAGAGGGAAATTTTATCTGTCTTATTGTAGATACTCTGGAAATAATGAAGTTTATATTTATAAAGTTTTTTAAAAACTGAACCACTGTTGATTTGTATTGAGCTAAGAGTCAAAAAACATGTGAAGCTGTCTTACTCCTTTGATTTTTGCACTTGAGTGCATGAAGGTTTTCATATATCGTTATTAAATTCTGCCTTACTAAATTCACCTTATTATAGATCCAACCTGTCAAAATATTTTTTAGAACTTGATGATGAATGAAAGATCTAGAGTCCGGGGCACCATGGTGTCCTGAAAGAAGCTCATTTGGTGTTAACTTTAGGGCTTTGTCTGTCAGCGTGAACAGGCATTCTAAATTAAGCTGCAAATATGGCCATGATCCCTCTCATACTACTTAATGTATTTCTTTCATATCACTTATCAAGTTTTTTTGTGTGTGTGTAATACACATCCTACCTATCCCCTTTTCATGTCCTCCACTGTTAGAGTAAAAATATGTGTCTTACTCATACTTGCATGCCTGAAACTGTTTATTTTAAAGGTGACTTATACATTATTGATCCAAATAATTTATTCATTTAATGACTTAAAAAGTAAGCTCTTACTCTGACTTAGAAACTATGGCATGTGCTTGATATATAAATGTGAATAAGTTACAGAATTGGAGATCAGAAATTCATAGTTCTAGGGAGGTGGGAAGCACATGAAGCATTTTAAACCATACAACAGTGCGATTATAGCAATGAGCAAAAAATTTGAGTCAAATGTTAAATTAAATGGAAATAATCCCATCTGCCCATTTTCTCAATTATATTGAGTCCTGAATTACTGGAATAGCAAAGGTTGGCACAAGGTACAGAAGCAATCTATCAATCACTTTTCCACTTCATACCTAGCTCCTGATAAATATCTCCCCATTCAAAGAGAGATTTCCAATGTATCATATTACATTATATTAATCATATTTTATTATATAATCATATTTATTATATTAATTGTATTATAGTAATCATATAGCATATTAATTATATTATATATCATTAGTATTTGGGGATACAATGAACCAGGACAAGAGATAAGAGTATAGAAGGAAAGAGATTCAAAATAGGTCTAGGTGGTTTGCTAAGAATGACAGTGAGAAAGGAGGAGGAATTAAGGATAATTCCCATGTGTCCAGTTTCATTGACCAATGGTAATTCCAAGCACAGCTTACAACCCAGTGTGGCAATTAGTTAAAATGAAGCATACATTAGAATACCCTAAACTCTCAAGATGGTAATTGGGGTGAATGAACCCCTCGATAGGTCACCACTGGTCTTGAAATGCCTGCTACATTTCTTCTGATCTGCCTTGCATTTTCACTTTCTATGAATGGTGTGGCATGGAAAAAGTTTAAGAAGAAACTTCATGGAAAATTTAGACACAATAAATAAAACAATTACCACTTTCCCAAATATCATGCCACAATCAATCTTTCCAAAAAGAAAAATCAACAGCATCTCTACATACCAATGGCAAATTACCTAAAAATGGAATCAAGAAAGCAATCCCACTTATAATAGCTACCAAAACCCCTCAAAAGAAAAAACTAGGAATACATTTAACCAAGGAGGTGACATGTCTCTCCAATGAAAACTATAAAATATGGAGGCAAGAAATTGAAGAACACACAAGAATGGTACAATATCTCATTTTCATGTATTGAAAGAATTAATATCGTTAAAATGTCCATACTATCCAAAGTTATCTATAGATTTAATACAATTCATATCAAAATGCCAGTGACATACATTCTTCATAGGAATTATTTTCAATTCATAATATTTGTATAGAACCACAAAATACCCAAATAGTCAAAGCAATACTGAGCAAAAACAAACCAAAAAAAAAAAAAAAACAAAGCTGGAGGCATCACACTACCTGACTTCAAAAAAAAAATACTGCAAAACTATAATAACCAAAACAAAATGGTACTGGCATAAACAGGCATATGGACCAATGAAACAGAATAGAGATCCCAGAAATAAATCCACACATCTACAGCCAATTGATTTTTTACCAAATGTGCCAAGTACATACAATGGGGACAGGAGAGCTTCCTCAATAAATGGTGCTGTGAAAACTGGATATCCATAGGCAAAAGAATGAAATTAGTTGTTTATCTCTCACCATATATAAAAATTAACTCAAAATACATTAAAGACCTAAATAAAACACCTAAAACCAAAAAAAGAAAAAAAAAACGGAAAATCTTAATGACATTAGTCTAGGACAGGACTTTTTGGAGAAAACCTCAAAAGCACGAGCAACTAAAGCAAATATAGACAAATGAGATTACATCAACTTATAAAGTGTTTGCACAACAAAGGAAACAATCAACAGAACAAAGAGACAACCTACAGAGTGGAAGAAAACATTTGCAAAACATACATCTAGTAAGGGGTTAATATCCAAAATATATAAGGAATTTAAACAACTCAACAACAAATAAACAAATAACTTGATTAAGAAATAATCAAGAACCTGAACAGACATTTCTTGAAAGAAGACATACAAATGGCCAACAGGTATATTAAAAAAAACATACTCAACATCACTAATCATCCGAAAAATTTAAGTGAAAACTATAATGAGATATCATCTCACTCAAGTTAAAATGGCTACCATTAAAACATTAAAAGATAAGTGTGGATGAAGTTGCTAAGAAAGACAACTTTTACACACTGCTGGTGGGAGTGGAAATTAGTACAGCCATTATGGAAAACAGATTAAATTTCCCTCAAGAAATTAAAAATAAAACTACCATGTAATCCAGCAATCCCACTACTGGGTTTATATCCAAATGAAATGAAATGAGTATGTCAAAAAGATATCTGCACTCCTATGTTTATTTCAGCACTGTTCATAATAGCCAAGATATGGAATCAACCAATATGTCCCTCAACTGAAAAATGAATAAGGAAAATGTGGTATGTATACACAACAGAATACTATTCAGCCATAGAAAAAAAATGAAATTCTGTCATTTGTGGTAAACATGGATTAACTGGAAGGACACTATATTAAGTGAAATAACACAGGCACAGGAAGACAAATATCATATGATCTCACTCATATGAGGCATCTGAAATGTAGTTCTCATGTAAGTAAAGACTAGAACAGTAGTTACCAGAGGGCTAGAGAGAGATTGGTCAATGGATACCAAATTACAGTTGCATAGGAGGAGTAAGTTCTGGTTCTCCATTGTATAGTAAGATGATTAGTGTTAACAACAGTGTATTGCCTATTTCAAAATAATGAGAATAGACATTTTGAATGTTCTCATCACAAAGAAATGATAAATGTTTAAGATGATAGATATGCTAATTACCCTGTTTTATGAGTACACAAAGTATAAATGTACCAAAACATCATGCTGTGCCCCATAAATATGTATAATTATTACATGTCCATCATTGTTTTTAAAAAAAGAAACATTGGTGGTACTTCCTGTGTTATTGAACTCATACTAGTAAAAACACGTCTGTGGTAGATCAAAATTAAGATTTTTAAAACCGTAATTATGTATAAAATGGCTCTGTCTTAAAAGAGTTGCGTTGTTTTAACTACCAGAAGAAATCCATGATAATATTCTACTACTTGAACCTTAAACATTATAAAATAGAATTTAATTATATTTAGACCTAGATAACAGTCAATACCTTATAAGATGAGGCATCGGTTTTTCTTCCTGAAAATTCAGTGAAGTAGTAGTAAATATATCTTAAATCTTGTAAGCATCCAATATAAAATGGCTAATATATGTATTATAACCTTAAACAAAATAAGTCCCCAACCAAGCTGCTTCTCTGCTTCACTGTTTCCTACGCTTTTAATATCATCATTGAAAACCTTGGATTGAAATCCTTGGCACCATGGTTAGTAGCTGTTCTTTTTTTTTCTTGCAGTAAAATGAAATTTTATTCTCAGTACCTTTAATTAGTCAAAATTCTGGAAATAGTTTTTGTTTGTAATATGACTAAACTATAAAAGATATAAATTTTTTTAGTAATCCATGTTTCCATCTAAATCATATATATATATAAAATATGTATATTTTATTATACTTTAAGTTCTGGGATACATGTGCAGAACTTGCAGGTTTGTTACATAGGTATACGCATGCCATGGTGGTTTGCTGCACCCATCAACCCATCATCTACATTAGATATTTCTCCTAATGCTATCCCTCACCTAGCCACCCACCCTCTGACAGGCCCCAGTGTGTGATGTTCCCCTCCCTGCGTGCATGTGTTCTCATTGTTCAACTCCCACTTATGAGTGAGAACATGTGGTGTTTGGTTTTTCTGTTCCTGTGATAGTTTGCTGAGAATGATGGTTTCCAGCTTCATCCATGTCCCTGCAAAGGACATAAATTCACCTTTTTCATGGCTGCATAGTATTCCATGGTGTATATGTGCTACATTTTCTTTATCCAGTCTATCATTGATGGACATTTGGGTTGGTTCCAAGTCTTTGCTATTGTGAATAGAGCTGCAGTGAACATATGTGTGCATGTGTCTTTATAGTAGAATGATTCATAATCTTTTGGGTATATACGCAATAATGGGATTGCTGGGTCAAATGGTATTTCTGGTTCTAGATCCTTGAGGAATCACCACACTGTCTTCCACAATGGTTGAACTGATTTACAATCCCACCAACAGTGTAAAAGCATTCCTATTTCTCCACATCCTCTCCAGCATCTGTTGTTTTCTGACTTTTTAAAGACTGCCATTCTAACTGGCATGAGATGGCACCTCATTGTGGTTTTAATTTGCATTTCTCTAACGACTTGTGATGATATGCTTTTTTTCATGTTTGTTGGCCACATAAATGTCTTCTTTTGAGAAGTCTCTGTTCATATCCTTTGCCCACTTTTTGATGGGGTTGTTTTTTTCTTGTAAACATGTTTAAGTTCCTTGCAGATTCTGGATATTAGCCCTTAGTCAGATGGATAGATTGCAAAAATTTTCTCCCATTCTGTAGGTTGCCTGTTCACTCTGATGACAGTTTCTTTTGCTGTGCAGAAGCTCTTTAGTTTAATCAGATCCCATTTGTCCATTTTGGCTTTTGTTTCCATTGTTTTTTGTGTTTTAGTCATGAAGTGTTTGCCCATGCCTATGTCCTGAATGGTATTGCCTAGGTTTTCTTCTAGAGTTTTTATGGTTTTAGGCCTTACGTTTAACTCTTTAATTCATCATGAGTTAATTTTTGTATAAGGTGTAAGGAAGGGGTCCAGTTTCACTTTGGCTAGCCAGTTTCAGCATATGGCTAGCCAGTTTCAGCATATGGCTAGCCAGTTTTCCCAACACTATTTATTAAATAAGAAATCCTTTCCCCATTGCCTGTTTTTGTCAGGTTTGTCAAAGATCAGATGGTTGTAGAGGTGGGGCATTATTTCTGAAGCCTCTGTTCTGTTCCATTGGTCTATATATCTGTTTTGGTACCAGTACCATGCTGTTTTGGTTACTGTAGCCTTGTAGCATAGTTTGAAGTGCAGTAGCTGATGTCTCTAGCTTTGTTCCTTTTGCTTAAGATTGTCTTGGCTATGCTGCCTCTCCTTTGGTTCCATATGAAATTTAAAGTAGTTTTTTCGAATTCTGTGAAGAAAATCAATGATCGCTTGATAGGGATAGCATTAAATCTATAAATCACTTTGGGCAGTATGACCATTCTCACGATATTGATTCTTCCTATCCATGAGCATGGAATGTTTTTCCGTTTGTTTGTGTCCTCTTTTATTTCCTTGAGCGGTGGTTTGTAGTTCTCCATGAAGAGGTCCTTCACATCCCTTGTAAGTTGTATTCCTAGGTATTTTATTCTTTTTGTAGCAATTGTGAATGGGAGTTCATTCATGATTTGACTCTCTGTCTATTATTGGTGTATAGGAATGCTTGTGGTTTTTGCACATTGATTTTGTATCCTGAGACATTGCTGAAGTTGCTTATCAGCTTAAGGAGATTTGGGGCTGAGATGATGGGGTTTTCTAAATATACAATCATGTCATCTGCAAAGAGGGACAATTTGACTTCATCTCTTCCTATTTGAATACCTTTATTCCTTTCTCTTGCCTGATTTCCCTGGGCAGAACTTCCAATACTATGTTGAATAGGAGTGGTGAGAGAGGGCATCCTCGTCTTGTGCCGGTTTTCAAAGGGAATGTTTCCAGCTTTTGCCCATTCAGTATGATATTGGCTGTGGGTTTGTCGTAAATAGCTCTTATTATTTTGAGATATGTTCCATCAATACCTAGTTTAATGAGAGTTTTTTGCATGATGGAGTGTTGAATTTTATCAGAGGCCCTTTCTGCATCTATTGAGATAATCATGTGGATTTTGACACTGGTTCTGTTTATGTGATGAAAACTATCTTGGTTTTTTCTTATTGGCTTGTTCCACATGTAATTTCACAGTAGATTTCAGATAGCTGAGAACATCCCCGTCTAAGCCTTAGTATAACACTTCCCTTCAGGGCTATCAAATTATATTATCACAGCTTTCCATGGCTGTCCCTTCAGCCCTACGTCCTCCATCCCTCTATCTCCTCTGACATTTTGGCTTTCAATTATTCTCTTTATTTTGGATATTTCATTTCTCTTTTTTCTTTTTCTTGTTTGGTTAAAAGCATTCCATGCTGTATCCTAAATACTATCATCCTGTGTTTTCTAAATATTATAACACAAGATTTAACCCTAATAGTGAACACTTTAATCCTAATTTCCTATTTGATTTCATTTTACTGCCTCGATTCTCAAACAGTTGTTTGCCTGTTTCTCCATTCGAAACCCACTAACACTTGACTTATTTCCCCAAAACTTTGATAAAATGACAATTTCCAATATGGCCTTGACCTGTTCTTAATTCATTCCATGATATTTTTCCTACCCCCTTGTCCTGTTTTTGGAATTTTACTTCAGGGAATCCCTTATTCTTTGGCTCTGGTGAATTAATATTTCATCTCCCATACACATCTAAGATAATTATTTTGAATATTTCAGTGGTGACTATTCTTTCTCTAACATAAAATGTGGATTAACTCACATTTTGGGCCCTTAATCCCTTATTTCCCATTTTCTCTTCACTCAGAAATTAATCTCCTCCTTCCGGTTAAATTAACATTTTTAAATATAAGTTTTTAAATCTATACTGACAATCTAACTTTTTTCTGCTTTGCATCTCTAAGGAGAATCATTATATTTAAACAAATGAAAGACATCTTAAAATATCTAAACCTGAACTGAATTTTTTCTGTCTTTTTGGTGCAAATCTACTTCATGTTCTGTAGGCTTAAATTCTCATGACCGTCTCTTATCTTCCCCCCTTTTCTGTGATTAAAATCCATCCTGTTTCATATTTCTAAATGACATCGATTTTAGTCCTTCCCTTTCCACATCTGTCACCATTATCCTAATGAAGGCTCATACCTCTCAAGTTTGTTCTGTGGAACAGATTGTTCACAGGTCCTCTCTCACTAAAGTTTCTGCTTGTCTTGCAAATAGGTTAATCACCCTAAACACTGCTCGTTGATCATGTCACACAGCTGATATAAATACTTTTCATCACACCAAGGCAACTAAGACTGGAGTTCAAAATCACACACAAGCTGTTTCTGATATATCTTTCTAGATTCCTCCAATTATTTCTCCTTACCCCTTCTCCAGCCAGATTTAAATATGAACTGCCACCATATGTGTCCGGAACATCAGGATCTCCGAGCCTTGTCTCATGCTATAATGCCCTCACCACCTATCTGAATTTTGCTAAGATGTAAAGATCACATTACAGTTCCATCTTCTGCATAGAACACTTTTAGTTTACTGCAACTCACGGTGATCTCCTAAATTCTGTATAACAGCATATTTTTCACATAAAACTATGCTATGTGTGTTATTTTGGCATATGCATCATATTCACTTAATTCTATTTTTCTTGTTTTACATCAAAGGATATGGCTTACATTTCTGTTAGTTATTTGATTTTCAGTTCATAGTAAGTACAGCAAGGATTTTTTTAATGATAACTATTGACAAAACATAATAATTAGTTACTATTAACAAACGTAATAATTACTATTAACAAAACATAATAATTAACTTTTATTTTCTCTCTCCAAAATGTGTATGTTATACATGTATATTATACATTATTTAATGGTGAATAATTCCATTGTAGAGAAATAATATTTTGTCCCCATTTTTGCCCCTATGTATGCACATACACAAATACGTATTACACCCTAGCTGCTCTGTGATTTAGGTAAGCTATGACATTCTGCACCTCAATTTCTTCCCTTTTAAATTGGTGATTATACTACTTGTCTCCCTTCTCGCTGTGGATGTGTATGCATGAATTTATACTGTGTTATGAATATAAATTGCATATGTGTAAATACATCACAGCACTTCAAAGAGATGTTAATCTATGTACCCAGCTTATTATTCACATTATTATTTTATATTAAGAGGTGCAGAATCCTTCTTTACAATGAATATATGAGATAATTTATCTGAGTAAAGTAACTGTGAAATGCCATAAATATATTTTCCTTTATGTGTATTTTTTGTCCCGCATGTACATATCAAAGACTAGTCAAATTGGGTTGATGGGAATGGCAGTTTCAGTGCTCAGTTTGTAAACTGTCTGATAAATAATATTAACTTTAATGAATTTATTATTTTTGGAGCATTTCATATGCATATCCAAATTTGCCACGTCGACCCCCTAGCCATTAAATCTTCAGTATTTGTTATTGCTAAAAGTTGGTTTGTAAAGAGCAGTAGTGCCCTCTAGTGGCAACTTTTTCTCAGCTGCTGTATACATTTTAATTAGTTTCACAATTTTGACTCTTGTTCTGAAATATTTTCTAGTGAAATTGATCACAAATTATAATGAGATACAATTCTTTTTTCCACATCATCTATTCTCAGGAAAATATATCAACACATATAGAAGCATTAATTTAATTATTTTTAGGGATTTAACCATCAGTATTTTCATGTAGGAGTTAAGTCTCAAGAATATTCCTGACAGCTTTCCACCCAAAGAAATTTCATTTCCCTGCCAAATATGATTAGAAAAAATATATAATATCAATATATGAGACAATTTGTTAAAAATAATCATTTTTATTTATTTTATTTATTAAACAGCTTAATATAAAATGACTAAGGAGTCTATGGGCAATAAGAACAGCCTGGTAATAAATCCCAATATTTACCACCTATTACTTAGTTTCTAATACATGAAGATGTTCAAATAATAATTATGTACTAGGGGCTTATTTATATATGTAGGAAAATGAGCCAAGTCTATTTGCAGTTTAATTCAGTTAAGTAAATGTTTATCAAATATCAATTAGTGCTGGGTAGTGAAGATACAGTAAGAACTATGCTACAGGCAAAAATCATTTCTCTAGCAATTGTTTTATTAAAATCATATCCCATAAGTTTGTAATATTCTTGGATATTAATAATCTTTCCACATAACAAAGAAGATACCTAGAGTATAGAGAAGTTAAAATGTGAGTAAGTGCATTTTGAATATCAGGAGTACAGCCCTGCTAAGCATTCAGCGCTTAAATCTTAGAATACCTGTCAACATCTGTGATGTTCTAAACCACGTAGTGTTTATGAAGACATAAATACATACACTTTAATTGAAAATACAAAACATAATTTAGTAAGAATTAAGATTTTTAGAACTTCCAGGGCATGCCTATAATTTTGAGATCATATTATACAAATTTATGTTGTTTTTATTAACTCCGCAGTTATAATGAGTTGTCAACATGTACTTTATTCTTCTAGACCATTTTCATTAACTCCTCAGTTATAGGAAGAGTTGGTAAGATGTATTTTGTTATTCCAGACCCATTTTGCTAACACATTCAGGCTGCAGAGCTGGCTAAAGTGGTCTCCATGAAATGATTTTCAATGTTCAGTTTTGCTAAGTGTCTTCCATTGGCCACCTCAGACTCTCTCTCCATCCTTCTCAGCCTTGCTCTGGGCACTGGAAGGCTGCTGTGTATGTCTTATAGAAGTGGTGTTTCTTGCCCTGAGATGAATTAAGGAAGAGAAGAATTGACTCTCTAGCTTGCCTTCCTCTGTGGCTTTGCTGTTATCTCTCCATCAAAGCTGGCAGCTCCTAGAAGGCAACCCTCTCCACAAAGCCTTCTGTGTCTTTGGGTTCAAATAATTTCATCCTGTTCTCACCCTTTGGGGCCTTGCTAAGAGCAATGTTATGAACTAAATTGTAACTCCTCTAAATTCATATGTTAAAGCTCTATTCCCCCAGTGCATTAGAATGTGGCTGTATTTGGAGATAGAGCCCTCAAAGAGGTAATTACGTGAAAAGGAGGCTCTTATTATGGGCCCTAATCCAGTCTGACTGGTGTCTCTATACAATGGCAAAAAACGCAATTACTTTTGCACCCATCTAACAAGAAGAGAAGATTAGGACATGTATGAGAGACCACGTATGCAGTGCAAAGAGAATAGGCTATATGAGGTCACTGTGAGCAGGTGGCCATCTGCAACCCAGGAGGAGGCCTTAGGAGACACCAACCCTGCCAGCAGCTTGGTCTTGGACTTCCAGCTTCCAGAACTGTGAGAAAATAAATTCCTGTTGTTTAAGCTACATAGCCTGTGATGTTTGGTTATGACAGCCCTAGCAAGCACCCTTACCACACTACCACTTTCGCTGTCCTGTATCCTGACCTCACATTTGTAAAGAGTCACTTTGTTACCTTCTCTTGAATTTCTCAGTTTGAATGTGCTATATAGTTCCTAAATGGATTCAGCTTTCCATGTATGTATTAGTCCTGGTTTTATAAAGTTTATGACAATGATAGTGTATTAGTTTACTGGGGCTGCCATAACAAACTGATAGCTTAAAACAACCTAAATTTCTCTTCAAAAAAAAGTCACATTTGCATGTTCCACGTGAAAATATCTCTTGGAGGACTACCACTCAACCCACTACCAATAGAAAAATAATCTTCAAAGGGATTTAATATCATCTTGCCTGATGATGTCTTCTATTCAACGTAGAATCTCTCTCTCTCTCCCTCTCTCTCTCTCTCTCTCTCCATCGATAGTAAAAGTATCATAATTAGAATGTATAGGGTCCTATTTAATACAGAAGTAGAGTTTGGTAGTATGATTCTACATGACTTGCCTTCCCAACTGAACATAAGGCACGTGAGTGCTTGGGGCATATAAAAATGTGAACTACATTAATTAGAATACATAAAATATGTATTTACTATATGTGGACAGCCACATACGTAGACAACCATGGACGTCCATAATTTATTGACAAAGGTATAAAAAAACAGTGTTTTTTTCTTTTTTATATTATTTAGTAAGTGAAATTGGCAATAGTAAGAGGATAGAACATTTTAACAAGTATATAGGAAACCATAGTTACTGAAGAAGAACAGTTGGTGACTGATTCAGAGTATTTTTTATACTTACATGCAAGGCATTTATTTATCCAAAAAAAAACAAAGAGAAATGATTCTTAAGAATCAATATTAGGAATCACACAGTAACGAAAGTTAAAATTAGAAGGTTATTTAATGTAATCCTTTATTTTACATATGAGAACTCCAAGGGTATATGTATCAAGCCCTTTAATCCAGGCTTAGGTTTCCTATTGAAATTCCACACCACCCATGAACTCTTTCATGTTAACGGTATTATTTATTTATTTCTTCTTCTTCTTTTGTCAGTTGGGAAGGAGAACATTTGCAGCTACTCTTTTGTATAAAAGTTTACAATGTCTAAAGGGACAGATATAAACACACAAGCCACAAATTGATCTCTAAAACTGTAGCTGGTCAATTATGGCCAGAGAAATATTAACCTAGGTACTTTTCATGTATTTTTCTTTTGAAAAAATCATTTCTCCCTGAAGACTTACAGTCTAAAGAAGTTCTCCCAAGTTTTTGAATAACATAAGGTTGTAAAGACACTCTTTTAACACCTGATAATAGCACTTAATGAAGCCATGGTATACCACTGAGCAGTTAATAAAAGTTCTGGAGCCACAATGTCCACAACAAAATAACTGGATAACATTGTTGTTTTATTTGTATTACTTTATCTACATTATTATGCCCAACTTAAACTCCCCTTATTTCTCTAAGTAGGGGGTGAAGAGCAGGTTTGTCATTCTCTAACCTCTGAAACATTTAATTTACATGAGATGTGAGGACGCTCTACCTTTTGGACAGACATAACCGTTTACATTACAATTATTTTGAAGACAGTGGACTTGACAGCATGTGAGGAATGTTTAGTATTGCTTCATGACTTTCTGGCTATGCATAATTATAACATAAATCCTGCAGTTAAACTCTCCTTTATGAATTTTAAGACCTCTTTGGAAGATAGTAAACTTTATAGTTGTCCTTTCAAAAAGTAACAGATTTAAGATACTTTTAAAAAAAAAATTTATATGTCCCCTTAATTTGTCCTTCCTGCCCAGAAGAATGAGACTCCAACACTAAACCAGTATGAAGTCTGATGCCTCAAGAAATGACCAGGCAGACAGAAAAACAAGTGAAAAAATAATCAAAGCATTTTCTCTTAGGAGGCAGTTAATATTTGGCTTATATTTGATTCATACACAGATTCAGACATTTCTATTACATTCATATTCATCAAAATGCCTGCTGAAAGCTGACACAAATATTGAACACTCCTTGAGTATTTCAGCAGGAGGCTGAAATCCATGTCTGACACTGTAGTGCAGTGATTTTTTATGTTGTGACTTGTGGCTCTCTAGGAAGATGCCAGACACCATATGGTGGTAGAGTCATTAAATTCTTCCCAACTGGACATGTAAGTTAACTTCATGCCCAATTCTTTATTTACAAAGAAATATGCCTGTTAAAGGAATTATGAATAATGACTTGACGACACTAGGACCTTCATATACAGTTATCTTTGTAATAACAGTAATCGATACCATGTTTAGTATCAAAACCAAGGATATGTAGACAGCCATGGAAGTCACCCATATAACGTCAAGCCAAGGGTGTGAAAAACAATATGCTTTTGTTTTTTGTAATTTAGTAAGCCAAATTGGCCATGACAAGAGCGTAGAACATTTATTTCTGTTTGGAAAAATGAAAATAAGGTGATTTTAATATCTAAAGATTCCACATAAAATCTAAATACATTCTGGCTTCTCTTCATTGTGCTATGAAGCAAATACAAATTACAGGTAGGAAAATTGTAGTTTTACATATTTGTGAAACTCAGATTATAAATACATTCACAAAATGCCACTACAGTTTGCAAGGACTCTGCAACAGGACTTCTGCTTTTCCACCAATAATACCTGCCACTGACTGTATGTGTTTCATTGTCTTCCAACTCTCCAATCCAAATTAAGATGTTTTTCTCCCATGCAGCACTTTGTACATGTCGCTGGTAAAGAATATATACCTGGAAATAATTTGTGTTTGTATATTTCCAAGTATCAATTAAATTCATATTTGCACCCCTGTCCTATGCGTAACACACTATAAGCTCTCAGTATATTTTACCAAATTGCTGGTAAATCTAACCATGATGAACCTTATCATTTGCTTTTACCTGAACACTGCCCATAAGCAGTGCTGAGATCTTGGGCAACTAACTCATTCTTTTTAGACCAAACTCCTGATCAGCAAAATTATGATGATGATGAATGATTGATTGATTGATTTTGGAGACATAGTCTTACTATGTTGCCCAGGCTGGTCTCAAACTCCTGGTCTCAAGCAATCCTCCTGCCTTGGCCTTCCAAAATGCTGGGATTAACCACACCCAACCAGCAAAATTAAATGTTTGAACCAAAACTATAATTATATGGTTCCAAGTTTAGAACACCAAACGAATATGTAAAGAATTTTTTTTTTTTTTTTTTTTTTTTTGAGACGGAGTCTCGCTCTGTCTCCCAGGTTGGAGCGCAGTGGCGCAATCTCGGCTCACTGCAAGCTCTGCCTCCAGGGTTCACGCCATTCTGCCTCAGCCTCCCGAGTAGCTGGGACTACAGGCGCCCACCACCACGCCCCGATAATTTTTGTATTTTTAGTAGAGACGGGGTTTCACTGTGTTAGCCAGGATGGTCTCGATCTCCTGACCTCATGATCCACCCGCGTCTGCCTCCCAAAGTGCTGGGATTACAGGCGTGAGCCACCGCGCCCGGCCAGGAATAATCTTAATTTCAAGCTAAATAGAATCATGGTCTTTGGAAAAAGTATTCAAGATTAAGAAAGACATAGTTTGTCTTCGAAACACCAAAGAAAATCTATCTCTTTAACATGGGCACATAAAATCAAAGGCCTAGTGATTATTCTTTTTTTTTTTTTTTTTACTTTTTTTTTATACTTTAAGTACTAGGGTACGTGTGCACAACGTGCAGGTTTGTTACATATGTATACATGTGCCATGTTGGTGTGCTGCACCCATTAACTCGTCATTTACATTACGTATATCTCCTAATGCTAGTGATTATTCTAACTAGCAGCTACACATGCACTAGTTAGCACCACAGTGAAGGGCTAATTGGTTTGGGAAAGAAAGAATTACTCCGAACTGCCAAATGCATATGATATATACTGATCGGTGAAACAAACCTAGTGCATGATTTCGCCCCACTGTTTAGCTGTAGTTATTAGTGGCTGCCTACCTCTCCGCCTCCAGCAACATCCTTGTCTCTAGAGCTCCTGAACCCATTTAGTTTCCATTCGCTGCTTGCCTTACTGCCTGCAGCTGTATTAATACATCCCAGAAGAATTCCTTCCCATCAATTACAGCGGAAGTTGTAGTCACTATTCTGTGACACATCAGCACGACCGTGAGCCAACCGGGAAAAAAACAAAAAAAGTCAGCTCATGAGTCATTGCAATTAAGATACTGAGATATAGGAAGAGAAGAAAAATAAAAGGTGCTTCTACTTTGCAAGATGAATTATTTGATACCTAAGATGTTGCTAGACACAGAGTACAATAACGCTCCTGGAATGATAAATGTACTTAGGGTTAGTTAAACTTTCAGAATGAGACTAAATGGTAAGAATAAAAGGAGGTACAACATTACAGAACCAGACTAATTATTTCAAATCCTTAATTGTGACTCCCTTGGGCTTTAGTCTTAGAAGGTTAGTTTTCCTCCTAGGAATCTCTTGTTAAATGTTTATTCGTGCTACTAGAAATTATGTGAAATGAAAAATGCCAGGCACAGATAAACATTGTGGTGTTACTAAGATTTGAATAATAGTGCTAGAAATGAAAGATAATATTTTCTAAATTTTTTATTATTATAATTACTTCTGACTTACATGGTCTTACAAAATTTTAAAGGCAAATGAATCCCTGAAGATCACACAACTACATCATTTCATTCATGAGAGCACTGAAATGCCTTACCTCTAGACTCAAAGTACATTAGCGTAAAAGTGAGAATAGAAAGCTATGCAAATGTTTATTGTTCTTTCTTTCGAATTTTTGTATGATAATTTTGAAAATAAACATTTCAAGGGGAAAAAGGCTGCTGAGGTTGGGCTCTGCCTCTGTGTGTCGTGCCCACATTATATTCTAATAACATGACTTTGCAAGAAATCACATGAGATACTTAGTTGATAATGGAACAAAGTATTTTATACTTGGACCATGTTGAAAATCTAGGACATGCAGCTAACTACAGGGGGAAATGTTAATAGGAAGATGGTATGAGCTATATTGATTTTATAGCCAGCTTAAGAGGAAGAGGCCCACAGCCAGTGGATGTCTCAAATAGATGGGCCTTCAGGTCCACATCTTGATCTTCAGGCTTTTACAGCTCACTAAAATCCTGCATTTTCTTATCTATGGATCAAGTAATAACCTATATTTCTTTGGATATTATTTCTGCTGTCCAGATCAGTGCCCAAATTTTATCCCATAGAACACTAACTCCAAAGGCTGAGAACAGTGAAAACAAGGGTTCTTAGTTAAACACTGAAAAATAAATCCTTTTGGAATACATAGTTCCTATTGCATACTGAAGATTCTGGAAGGTCCTGAGACTCCAATTTAACTGTATTTAACTCAGCATTCCCAAACTCTTCAGCATACCTGTCAATCTCCTACAGAGGGCTCTTCCATGGAACATCAGCTGAGGATAGATTACTTCATTTTAGCATTTCTAAGATAAATTTTTTTTTAACCTTTCAATGTAAGATCTGTAAAATTAGAGCACATCCGACAATCTGGGTATGGTGCCTGTCAATCACAGTCACTCAGGTGGTAAGCATGCTATTGCTGTGGACCTGTGAACCCATTCAAAGCTGTTCATATTATCATTTTAACTGAGTTATGTGTATTATTGGTATGACACAAGTTAAATTTAATTGCTATTGGATATAGCCTCAGGAAGACTTAAGTGAGTTTCAGAAATGAAACAATAAGTTTATGTGCATTCAAAAAGTCATAGAAGGAGAGCAGCAATGTGTAGGTGATATTAGTGGAAAAAAAACACTGCTGGAGGAATTCCTATTCAGGTGATAAATATGAAGAGTTTTAGGAATAAGTGAATCTATTTTTAAATTAATCTTAAAATTTCTATTAACAAATATAAAACTAAAATTCTGAGTATAAAAACAGGAAAGCTAACATTTTACCTCCCATTTCAGAGGCTCCTTCCTTTGCATGTTGGTATAGATGGTGATAGTCTCACTCTCAGAGACTTTATACTCTAAGTTCATAGTTGATATACCTGAGACAATTATGATAAAAATACCAAGTTGCATATTTTCAATGGCTACCTTATGTAATACACTAAATAAGTGTGAGGGCAGAAAGATCTGTAGGACAGAGTGAGATACAAGAGATGTGGAACAGTCAGCAAAGGTGTCAGTGAATGTCATTAATTGAGGTCAGTATTCATGTCACTTTCTCAGGGAACCTTCCATCATTCAATGTAAAGTAGACTCCAGGTCACTTCCTATCCCAAACTCGGTTTTAAATTCTTAAATAGCACAGAAGCACTATTTTATACTTTCTTGCTAAGGCATTTAGAATGCAAGCTCCATGAAAGAATAGACTTTGCGTGGTTTGTTTAAAACTCTCTCTCCAGCACCTAGCACTTAGTAGGTCTCTGGCTCTTAGTAGGTGCTTAAAAATAATTTACAGAATGAGTAAATGACTCTGAATCTAAGAAAAAGAGTGACTGCAATAGAAATAAAAATAAAGAAATTAGTGAATAAGACATTTTAAAATATTTGTTTATAGGGCTTGGTAAAGGGATCTGGAAACAGCAAAAGCCAGATGAAAGAAATATAAATTACTTATAAGGTTTGGTAAAGGGATCTGAAAAATGCAGAAGTGAGATGAAAGAAAGACCCAGAGTTCCAAACATAGGTGGTTTAGAAAATGTTGTGAATACTTGCAGGGAGCGGGGTGGTGGAGAAGGACATCAGAGCAGTGAGCCTCTCTGGATAGGTAAGTAATGAATTAGCTCAATGTTATATTTTCCAAACGTGTGGTGAGTGGGAAATAGTCATGATAGATCAAGTATGTAATTAGATATGGAGCTGAATTTCAGGTGATAACAGATCTTTTGATTAATTAGGATACATTATTTTATGCTAGCCATTGGCTAGGTCTTGTACATAGATACAGTGACTAAGAGACAGGCCCTGATTTTGAGAAATTCATCAAAGTAGAGATAGACAAGCATATACATGAGATGAGTAAGATTGATTTATACTGATTCAACAAAACACTGACGGTGAATTGTCGGATAGAAATAAGAGGCCTCCTGGAAGACAACATACCCTGAGTATGTCAAATACTGAGTATTTCAAAGACGACGTACCCTGAGTATACAAAGAGAGAAAGCTTGGCCTTTGGTAGAGGGCTATCATTTAGACGTGTCTTTCCTGGATTTATCACAGGAGAAGATGGGAAAGCAGCAAGTAAAAACTGAAAGGCGTCACTAAAAGTGCTGTAAGACATCGAAGCCTAGTGTACCACACAGAGGACAGAAGGATATGTGTATCCACTTTTTTTCTTGCAGGGCTAGGCATCAGTGGAAGCTTATGAAGGACATGGCAATGGCCAGGAAACACTTCACTGTGGCACAGAAGTAAGAACAGACACAACTAACTTTGCAATCACTCCCTCTTGTAATTCCATCCTAGCCATCCTTTGAGTCAACTAGAGTAGGAGTCCCTAACCCTGGCCATGGGTATTTGTGCATGCCTGTTAGGAACTGGGCTGCAGAGCAGGAGGTGAGCAGCAGGCAAGAGAGCATTCCCACCTAAGCTCTGCCTCCTGTCAGAGCAGTGGCAGCATTAGATTCTCATAGGAGAATGAACTCTATTGTGAACTGTGCAAGCAAGGGATCTAGGTTGTGCATCCCTCTGAGAATTTAACTAATGCCTAATGATCTGAGGTGGAACTATTTCATCCCCAAATCATCCCCCACCTCTACCCACTTCACAGAAAAAATGTCTTCCACGAAACCTGTCCCTGGTGCCAAAAATGTCAACCACTACCTTAAAGTCTCTGGTTCAGAGATCCTTCCTTTTCGTGGTCTTCTGTCCCCAAAATGTCCCCTCTCAAATTACATGGCCAGTCATCATAATCCCTGAAGTACCCCTGATACCTTTCTGTTCTTGCTTTACTGGACTTGATATGGTTTGGCTGTGTCTCCAACCAAAACTCACCTTGAATTGTAATAATTCCCACGTGTCAAGGGCAGGGCCAGGTGGAGTTAATTGAATCATGGGGGTAGTTTCCTCCATACTGTTCTCGTGGTAGTGAATAAATTTTAGGAGATCTGATGGTTTTATAAATGGGAGTTCCCCTACACAAGCTCTCTCACCTGCCACCATGTAAGACGCGACTTTGTTCCTCATTTGCCTTTCGCCATGATTGTGAGGGCTCTCCAGCCATGTGGAACTGTGAGTCAATTAAAGCTCTTCCCTTTCTAAATTACCCAGTCTCAGGTATGTCTTATTAGCAGCATGAGAACAGAACCCCTTGGCAAAACCATAATGATGGTTAAATTCAACAATACAGCAACTTCTGTGTCTACTTCATATCTGCATCTATCTAGCAAAGTAAAGGTGAATAAAAAAATACACTGACTGCTGTCACTATAAATTAATAGCAATAGACTTTAAGCAAACCTTTAATGCTGGCAGACGTCACATCACATATTGTCGGTATGTTCATGCCTCCACATTCTTAATAGTATTTGACACGCTCTCTCTCCTCGAGCCTCCAGTATCACACCCCTACCTTTGTCCCAGTTGCTGATTGTGCTTGCTGTTTCACTGAGAAAACTGAAGCAATCTGAAAAGAGCTTCCACATAACCAATCACAACACCTATTCACCCATAAGTCTGCATTCACTTCCCTGCCTTCCCACTTCTTAGAGTCAGATCTCATCTTCTCTTGCCAACTTAGGGATATAACACCAGAATTTTTTCTTTCTGCTTTCTCCTACATACTCAATATTTCACACTCTAATTATTCTGATTCAAATACAAACATGCTGATCATATGTCTCTGATTTGAAACTTTCCCCACTATTACCTGACTTATTTGCTATCCTTTGCAGCAAAACTCTGCAAAAACATTGTCTCCTCTCACTGTTTTTAAGTCCTCTTCTCACAATCTCTCTTAAATTTAACTGAGACTGTGCCCATGATTTCACTGAAACTGCCTTTGATACTATCCCTAACAACTTTCATATTGCCAAAAGCAATGGTACATTTGTGTTTCCTATTCTACTTGACTGATCATCAGGATTTCACTCAGCTGAGCCTTCATAGGCATAGTTTTTTCTCTTGATTTGTAAGATACAACATTCTCTTCATTTTTCTCCTGTCTCACTGATTGCTACTGCTTAGTATCTTTTTGTGTCCTCCTCTTTGTCTCAATCTATCAATTTTGAATGTCCTAGGTCCTTACGATGGACCTCAAGGTCTTATATAATCTGTCAAGCTAATGTTCTCTGTCATCAGCTCCTATTAGTCTCTCTTTAACTGGCCCACACCAGCAACTCCCAGTCCCCTTGCTATTACTTAAACTCATCAGGCATGCTTTCAACTTAGTGTCTTTTCTCCAGCTGTTACCTCTGCCAGAAATGCATCCCTGTATAATTTCATAAATTCTTTATCAAATCATCTTTTTGCTTAAGATTTACATTCTCAATGTAGTCAATTATAATACCCTATTAAATACTGTAACCTTCTCAGCCCTCTTCAAATACCCCTGATTTTCTTTACTGTGATTTACTCTATTTCCAAAACTGCCAGCTTCTAATATTCTATTATCTGTATTTATTTATTATTTATTGTTTAGTATTTATCCTCTCCTTCCCATTATAATTTACCTATCAAGATAAAACGTTGTTTTTCTATTTTGTTCACCAATATATCCAAAACATCTAGTGATGTGTTAATTACACAGTAAGAATTAAATAATTATATTCTGGATAAATAATGAAGGAGAGAATTGACAGAAAAAGTCCCCTAGGCAAGTAAGGGAGGGAATAATTTCAGGCACATAAGTGGAAAGACATTTTTACCGATAACAATGGAAAAATAAATATAGTGTCATTGCGGCTACAGATGGGAGTCTTCATATTTTAATATGAGAAATTGATAGATCTTTTTAACCTAATCTTGTTTTATTCCAAGTGAAGTAGTTGGGCAAGAACATCAGCTAAAAATGAAAGTTGAAAGATCATGGAAAACAACTGTGAAGACACAGTGAATAATTAAAATTGCCACTGGGGAAATAGAAAAAAAAAAGTTCACCAGTTAGCAAATTCTTTCTCAGAACCACTGAGGAAACTGCAGAAGTTATATGTAGACGGTACCAGTTCAAAGGACTCTTCTGTATTTTCCCTTATGAAAGTGGGCATTCTGCTGTTGTAGTGGAAAAGGAGACAGTTTTTATTAACCAATACTCAGAGCTCTGATTTTTTCATGTTGTGAAAATCAAAGGATGCAGATGCTCTAATGAAAATGGTTGAAATGACACAGAAGATCCCACTGTTGTCAAAGGAAATATGCCCTAGATTAAGGGACAAAGGATAGCCAGAAAGGCAAATAGGTTATATTTCGAAAACAAGGTGTTGAAATTTGAGATAATAAGTATAAGAGCCCTAGATAAAGGAGCATGGCCCAACCTAGGATCATTTTAGAAGCAGAGTGAAACTGAAGTGAAAGTTGATGATTTCAAGAGTTATGCTAATAGAGTATTTGGTAGATCCTATTTATGTATATTGAAGTAATCCAATACGAATTTAGAAAAGAAGAAATGGAAGAATCAAATGACTGTTATCCAAGTGTGATATTCCTCAATCTCTTTGGAGAAATGATCAATATATTATGACAACAAATACCCACAGCTGGTGGTATTATTATTGAGCATGAACTTCCAAGAGATTGTGCAAAATGTTGCACCGAAGTGTTTGAAAGTAGAAATAGGAGACCAGCAAAAAAAAAAAAAAAAAAAAAAAAAAAAAAAAAAAAAAAAAAAAAAAAACAATGCTGAAATGATTTAGTCCCTTCATTGAAGATGGGACAGGAAAATGAGTAGCCACAATAAAAAGGTTTAAGGGAAATGCCATTTTCAGGATACATTTGGAGTTCAACTAATACACAATGGTTCAGAAAGTACTCTATGAAAATGTGGAAGAAATTGAAGTATTTTGTTTTTATATTGACTTTCATTTTTATATTTATCAGAAAATGTGCTTCCAGGGAGTATAATAGGAATGATCGGGAAGGATGTTAACAGTGGAAGGGTAAGTGTTTTAGAGAATGAAGTGCATTATAAAGTAACATTCAGCCGAGGCCATTGGTGACTTGCTTGCATTTTGTTTGTTACCAGAGAGCAAGAAAATGGAAACATGTTCTTCTATGAACTGTGGAACAAGGAGGGATCTCAGAAGACGTGTAGTAACTTCTTTTAATAACTACCTGTGTCACTTTGGGCAAGTTGCTTATCCTCCTTAAACTTCAATTCTCAAGTTTTCAAAATAATAATAATACCTCACAGAGTTTCTATGCAGAAAAAATAAGATAACCTATGTCAGTATTTTTCCTGGAACAAAATAAGAGTTCATTATATGTTAGCCTATAACATTTAACACTATGATACTACTAGCAATACTTTAAAAACTTGAGTCCAATCCTAGAATCAAATGGCTTCCCCAGGAATTTCTTTAAAATACTTAAAATGGAAATAACACAGATATACAGAATTTCCAAATGTTTTTGAATGATCTTCCGGAGTTACAAAAGTTCATGAAGCTATCATCTTGAGATTAATATCTGAAAAGTTGTGAGACAAAAGGACAGTTACAGATCTGTCTTAGAAACAAAATATTACTCAATTAGGCCTAAGAATATATATAAACGATAGGATTTGGCTGTGTTCCCACACAAATCTCATCCAGAATTGTAATAATCTCCACATGTCAAGTACGGGCCCAGGTGGAGATAATTGAATCATGGGAGCAGTTTCCCCCATACTGTTCTCATGGTAGTGAATAACTCTCACGAGATCTGATGGTTTTATAAATGTGAGTTCTCCTGCACAAGCTCTCTTGCCTGTCACCATGTAAGAAGTGAATTTGCTCCTCGTTCGCCTTCTGCCATGACTGTGAGGCCTCTCCAGCCATGTGGAACTGTGAGTCAATTAAACCTCTTTCCTTTATAAATTATCGAGTCTTGGGTATGTCTTTATTAGCAGTGTGAGAACAGACTAACACAATAAAGAATTACAGTAAATTATGACAAAATATGGCTTGTTTCAGGAATTCAAGGGAAGTTAAGATTCATAAGTCAATATTATTCACCATGTCAAAAGAATAAAGAAGAGAAACTATGTAATTATTTTGACAGATGCTGAAAAGTCATCTGAAAAAAATTTTGTAACTATACATGATTAGAAACAACCAAAACAAACAAAAAAGATTACTTAGCAAAAAATGAATAGTGTGAAATTTCTCTAACCTGATAAAAAGCTATCTACAAAAGGCCAATAGTTAATATTACACTAAATATTAAGAGTATTTCCCGATGACATCAAGGATGAAAAAAATATTTACTATCACCTTGTCTTTTCTACATTGAACTGAGGGTCTTAGCTAATATAATAAGGCAAGAAAAAATACATAAAGATTGAAATAAAGAGGAAAAAACTATCATTATTCACAGATGAAATTATTTGTGTACATAGGATATTTATTAATTTAACAATTTATTGGATACAAGTAAATATGTAAAAGTAAATGGTATTCATTTTGTTTACCAATTACAAAGACATTAGAGTAAAATTTTAAAAGATAATCTTTATAATAGCAACAAATACCAAAAAGATCATAGTTTTAACAAAACATGTATAAGAACTATATTAAAACATTAAAACACAAATAACAAAAATAAAGGACTTAACTCAATGAATTAAAACAATCAGTATCAGAAAGGTGACAGTTCTACCCAATCTGATTTTTTAAAATCTCTTATTCATGAGGAAAATGAAAATTTGATTATAAAATTTATGAATTAATGCAAGGAGCTAAGGACAGTTAAGGCAACCTTACAGAAGAAAGATAAAAACAGAAAAAATACAGTGGCAGATATTGGATAAACCTGTAGTAATTAAGACAATTTACCAATGATGCTAGGTAATTATGGAAGAAAATAGAGAGTGGGAACAGAATATAGAGCACAGAAACAGATTCACCCATATATAATCACCTTATTTATGACAATGAATTCTTTATTAAAAGATAATTCTTTTTAATAAATGGTACTGTGGCAACTGGAAATCCAACTAGAAAAACATAATGTCCTGATCACTACATATATAAAAGTATGCTAGTCTGCATATATAAATAGAAGGTATAAAAAAGAACAGATGAATGAATGAATGAATGAATAAAAACTTTTTTTTAGTGAGAAGGAAAAGATCAAGGTTAGAAGGAGACTTGTAGCCTATTTTTCTCCCTTTAATGTGGATACTTGAAAAGGAAATAGTCTGATTAAATCCTTCCACAATTATGCTACTAAACAAATACCCTAGCAAAAATATTGCCTAAACTTTTTATGTTAAACTTAAACCAGAACATGGCCTAATACAAGAGATAAAAGGCATTGTGGGAGTAGCATTGACAGTCATGGACCTCCTTAAAGACTAAGCTTTTGTTTTGCTATCGTATCCTCTGAATTGTGAGTAAATTCAGTACTAGAATTAAAAATGTACTTACATCGTCTGACTTGACATTTATTTTAGGAAACGATTTCCTAGTTTACCAGAAAGCAAATACATTCTAAGAATAACTAAATAGATTGTGGTATGGTTACACAATGGAATACTGTAAAGAATGAAAATAAGTAAACTACAACTCTGCAACAACATGGATAAATATTACAAAGGTAACTTTTTGAGGAAAAGAGGGCACCTAGTAATGTATTCTGTGTGATTCCAGTCATATAAAATAAAAAAATGAGGATTACTAAACAAGATCAGTTAATCTGTTGTTTAGGTGTTGGCATATTGGTTATCCATAATTCTCAGTTACTGGAAGTGGACACAAGAGAAGTTTCTGTGATGCTGGTATATTTTCTCTGTTTGATTCTGGTTACATTGGTGTAGTAACCTTGTGAAAATTCATAAAGATATGCATGATGATTTGTGCATTTTTTGTATAAATGCTGTACCTTAAAAATATATTTAAAAGTCTAGAAAAGTGAGATGAGTTGTCAATTATCACACAATTACTTCAAGGAAAAATGTTGAAATAATATCCAGATATATTTCTACTATTCTTATTATGTATACAGCTATGAATAATGCACACAGACATATTAGACAAATACCCAAATCTCTAATCAAGGCTTGTATTTGTAATTTTCTGAAGGAATTTTACAGGTTTGCCAATAAAAATGTTACGCTATGTAAACTACAAAGGAAGAAATTACAGCAAACACCTTTACAGATTTGCCCTGGGTCTCAAAAATATCATGGAGTAGCAAATGTTAAAACCAAAACTCTAATGTTAGAACCAAAGGGCTGAATCACAAGCAGTTGCTGAACTTCAGAGTACAATCTATTTCAGTTGAGAAATAGCCCAGGGTGTAGAGAACCGAACTGCTGTCTGGAAAAATAATAAATAGCAATGGCAAGGAAAGGATACCCATGCCTTTTCCCTGCTGGAAACTCACATTTTATCTGAACTCAGTGTGCTTTGATCAAAACTAAAAGAAGCAAAGGAAAATATACATTAGAAATTATTTTTGAGAATTGAAAAGGAAATTGTTACAAGTAAAATGATAGGGAATGTAGAAATTTCATCTAACAATTCTAGTGAGGTAAAACTGGAATTTCTATGATTAAATCACATATGAATAATATAGATACTAATAGTATTCCACTAATCACAGCTGTTTGGAAAGAATAAGCCTTGCACCTGGGACCCAGTAATTTAACAATAATCTAAAAGAATGGAAGCAAAGAGACAAAGAGGTTATAAAGAAGTCTTGTTTAACTGACTCTCAGTAAGGAAATGGTTACATATTAATAGATTCAAGAGCACTAGGATAAAGTAAGTTAGAAAGAGAAAGTAAGCTAGATAAGTTAGATAAGATAAAACAAGTTAGAAAGAAGGTGTTTCAGTTGAATTGAGATTTCCTAGACTAATATAAGGAAAAAAGCACACCAAGGCACAGACAATTTAAATAAGCTTCATTTGGAATTTTAAAAAATCACACAAAATATTTTCCTCAATAGGTAAAATCATATCATTTCTCCTATGTATACCCTAACCAATATAGCAATTACAAAAAAAAAATTGAAGGAATATAAAATTAAATAAATAAAATTAGGAGAAAACTAATTTTATTGGTACATAATATTTTACTTATTTATGGGGTGCATGTGGTATTTTGTTACATGCATAGACGTGTAATGATCAGTCAGGGTATTTGAGGCATCCATCACTTTGAGTGTTTATCATTTGTATATTTGTGAAAAATTCAAGTCTTCTCTTCTAGCAACTTTAAAATATATAATATATTGTTGCTAAATATAGTCGCCATACCCTATTGTCTAAAGAAAACTAATAATTTTAAGATTACATGCTTATTTGAATATATTTTAAGATACTATTTTTAGAAGTGTAAAAATTCTGATTTAAATGTATAAAGTTTTTGGAAGATTTAATTCTCAGGAATTTCATCAAAATGGGTGTTCATATTGGATAATGTTCCTATTCTCTCTATCGAAATTATTTATATTATAATTTAAGTTGGTTAATATGATGAGAAGAAAATGAAAAAAGTGAAGCAATACAATAAGTATATTTAGAAAAATTAGAAGTGAAGATGTATATAAAATAATTGAAATAATATATCGTAGATAAAATTATATTAATGCTAATGTAATTGCTGAAGTAAAGCAAGTGAAAGAACTGTAAGACAAAAATTATTACTATTCAGTCATATCTGAAGAAAAATGTTTTCCTGAATCTATGAAACAAATATTTCCTCAGAATTTGCTTTCATGTTTTCCTCCTGCGTCTATTGTTTTTGATTATATAAATTAAGATTAATTCCCTCAGAAAACAAATTTGACTTGTGGTTGTAAAACTTTGAAATAGACTTTTGATTAAAGGATGTTTTTAATGTATTACCTACCTATTATTGCTATGCAAAGATTAGGAGAGATCGTTTTAGGTTAAAATAGGAGAAAGGAGTAAAATGTAATTTTACTCCTTAGTAAGAGAGAGAGTTTTACTAATAGAACTGCACATGTGGCTGAAAATATGTAGGTGATTAGGACTTGGATTTTTTGTTTATCTCAAGATAAAAATATTTATTTTCTAATCCGTCTTCTGTAGGTTTTATTTTTGACATTAATAATTTGTGTACAAAGTTTAACGTGCAATGCCCCGTGCCCCTGACATCAAGCATGCATCAGCAAAAGATACATCACGTCGCAACATAAATTGTTTTACAACTGAAAATTATGTTTAACATGATAAATCACATGTTCACATTTTTATTTATTAGGGAAAAACAAATTATGTATAACACCTCTATAACCTACTGAATAATAATAATACTGTGGGTTGGAGTCTTTGCATACATTATTCTGTTTTATCCTGACAACACTCAATTGAGGCAGTCAAAGCCAGTAATTCGCAAGTGAGCCAACAGAAGCTCAGAAGAGTTAGGAAAATAGATGAAGTCGGTGTACCTGTGATGAAATAAGGGAGGGACTCTTAGGAATAGTACTTTATAAATTGGGAAACGAAGTTCCAGAAAAGTTAAATAACTTTCCAGAGGACACAGTTGCCAAATGGTAGAGTCAGGATACAAATCCTAGTAATCTGAGCTTGGATTTCATTGTATCAGGCATTACTCTGCCTCTGGTTTCAAGTTTGATTCCAAGACCACAGTATTTCAGACTTGTTTGAGTTCGATTAGTGGAGTTATCAATGACTCAATGTTGATTAGAACAAGTTGTTCCCTTTTGCTCTTTCGTTATGCTATCTTTTTGATTAATGTCAGTCTCATTTTCAGAATAGTGACTAGCTAGGCAGCCTCCAATGACCCTTAGTAATACAACAAGAGCCACATGAAGATGGGACAAGAGTTAATATCTTTTATCTTGTTGACTTGCTTTGAGATTAGTATTTATGAAGCAGAGTCATGAATTTAAATTCCCTTTGAGTCACATAGATTTTTTTTAGATTTGATAACTACCCATTGCTTAGATTTAAGGTAGTCATTTTCTCTGACAAATAAATCATGCAGGTCACCAGGGAGGCAAGGTGAGAGCATATAGGTAAGTCTGCATCATCATGAGTACCCTGACAAAAGAACTCAAAGTCCATCCATTTAGAATGTCCAGTCATTTCATCTTTACTTACAAACTAAACTTGCCGGGTTTGGTAGAATTTGATGCTGGTTTAAATAAAAAATATGTTTGTAGATGCCTTCAAATATTGGTGCATATACAGTTCACATGACATAATCTCACTAAACCATGGCCTGGGTAGATTATAGAAAGTCTACTAAAATCTCCTGGAGACTATATTGTAAGAGAGTCTTTGTCAACCTACAGCACCACCTAAGAGAACGTGAGCTGGTTGTTTAAAAATCCATACATGAACAAGACTAAAAGTTTTCCCAGGATGAGAGAATTCAGATACTAAAACCAGCATAATACTGTGCAAACTGTGATGACTGGCCATCGTATTATTAGAACAGATATTTGAAAGAAATATTCAGCTCCCACTTATGAGTGAGAATACGTGGTGTTTGGTTTTCTGTTCCTGTGTTGGTTTGCTGAGAATGATGGTTTCTAGCTTCCTCCATGTCCCTGCAAAGGACATGAACTCATCCTTTTTCATGGCTGCATAGTATTCCATGGTGTACATGTGCCACATTTTCTTTATCCAGTCTGTCATTGATGGGCATTTGGGTTGGTTCCAAGTCTTTGCTATTGTGAACAGTGCTGCAATAAACATACACGTGCCTGTTTCTTTGTAGTAGAATGATTTATCATCCTTTGGGTATATACCCAGTAATGTGATTGCTGGGTCAAATGGTATTTCTAGTTCTAGATCCTTGAGGAATTGCCACACTGTCTTCCACAATGGCTGAACTAATTTACCATCCCACCAATATTTTAAAAGCATTCCTATTTCTCCACATCCTCTCCAGCATCTGTTGTTTCCTGACTTTTTAATGATCGCCATTCTAACTGGTATAAGATGGTATCTCATTGTGGTTTTGATTTGCATTTCTCTAGTGATCAGTGATGATGAGCTTTTTTTCATGTTTGTGGGCCACATAAATGTCTTCTTTTGAGAAGTGTCTGTTCATATCTTTTGCCCACTTTTTGATGGGGTTGTTTGTTTGTTTGTTTTCTTGTAAATAACATATTTTTCTTTAGTCCCTAAAGGCTGGAATTGACTGTGAAAGAAAATTGCCATGATGCATTTGTGACTCAGAACTATCCTATTGACTATGATGCCCAGTTAGGTAGTAAACAAATTTTAATCACCAATGGCCTGACAGTCTTTCACAGAGAAAAGTTTGGCTTGATTATTAATACTATCATTTCCTAAGTTTTGGTGAATTCTGAATATGCCACATTTGACATTAAAATTAGTGTATATGCATTTGTTTATGAATGTATGTATTTGTTTGCATGTATGTGTAGATTCCAATCACAGGAACTTCCAACTTTAAGGGCCATGGACATATGAAAGTATTATGCAGAAAGAAATCTTAGCATTTTTTTAAACCTGATATATACAGATTGAACATTCCAAATCCAAAAATCAAACACCTGAAACTTTTTGAGTGGGAATATAACCATCAAATGAATGCTCACTGGAGCTTTTCCAATTTCAGATTTTCAGATGTGGGATGCTCAACCAGTAAGTATAATGCAAATATCCAAAATCCAAAAGAAATCTGACATATGAAAGAGTTCTGTTCTCAAGTATTTGGAATAAGGAATATTCCACCTGTATATCTGTGAGAGTCTGGAGGGTGTTGAAAGGGGAAATAGGAATTTTATAGTTGAGAAATAGAGAAACATGGTCAAAACTATCTTAATCAAATTGTAAAGGTTAATCTCACCAATAATTTTATGTTGACATTGTGTGTTCCCTCATAAAATGTGAGAAGATTGCTTCACCTCTGACATGTTCTTTCCAAGAATATAACCTCAATCTAACCATGAGGAAAACATCAGACAATTCCAAGTCTGATGACAAGGAAACAAGGGAAGACTGAGAAACTCTCACAGATTAGAGGAGACTGGAGAGACATGACAAGTAAATGCCATGTGGTACTCTGTATCAGGTTCTGAAACAGAGGATGTTTGTGGAAAAACTGGTGAAATCCAATTAATGTCTGGAGTTCACATAAAATAATCCACCATTGTTGAAATCTTAGTTTCGATGAATATACCAGGGTACTGTGAGGTGGTAATAAAGGGTGAAACTGGAAGAGGGGTACAACAGAACTTTCTGTATTACCCTATTTATTTCTGTAAGTATAAATGAATTCCAAAATAAAAAGTTGTCTGAAACAATCTGATACCCTAGAGGCTAGAATAGAGAAGGATTAAAATTAAAGCAAGGGACGAACAGCATAACCAAGATGGGAGATAATCAAACTGGGTAGGGACGGTGTAGATGGAGACATGAAAATGATTCATTTGAGATTTAAGTACTAAAAAGGAAACATGCCTTAAAACTAATTTCCAAAGGCTGCTTTAACGTTTCTAGCTACTGCATCATGTAGTCAATGTATATTGACTTTACTCTGGGAAAAAACATCATTTACCTTTCCATAATCATGATTAAGAGATTTCAACCTCTTGTATATACACAGGGGCACTTACGGACCCAAGGTAGGATTAGTTATTGACTTTTATGTATTCGATTCGTCACAGATGACTTTATAGATTTAAATGGCCATAATTTACTTTTGCCACCTCAAGTCCCTTCACTCTTGGGATTAAGGAACCTTTCCTAATTGTGGGTGATAACCACATTTTTAAACACAGGATTGGAGTCTAAATCTATTCCCATGTCTGAAAATGGGCATATAATTGGATCTGAGATAAACAGCCTAAAACATTGCTACAGTAAGGGTGATTATTCAGAAAGGAATTATGAACAACATATAGTATATAATCTTCAATCAGACTCTTCAGTAAGTGAAAGTAAACTTTATATTTTCTCTAGATTTGCACTTTGATAAATGCCATCCTGGAGCTCCTAGAAACCAGTGCCATGAGTAAAGCCAGCCTGGAAGAGAAAAGATCTAAGCCCAGCTATGACTGTGTCTGTCACTTGAGTTTCTTAATAAGACCCTACATGACCTGAATTACATGAGTCCCTTCTCTACTCCTTTTCTGTTCAAGCCAGTTTCAGTTAAATTTCCATGTTTGTTACTTGCAACTAAAAGCCCTAAAGGAGAAATGATATCTTATAATAATGGACTCTATCATTTGTATGAACTTTCTATCTATAAATGTGATGGCCTTTGATGACTTCTAATTGTTATTTCAAGTCACACGAAAAATGCAGAACAGCCTAGAGTTCAGTGAGAATTCTGAAATGTATGATTAGAGACCTTACTCCAATTCATATCCAGCCGCTGGAAGTGAGTCACAATTGGTATAACGCAGTAATTCTCAAACATTAGAGTACTTCAAAATGTTCTGAGGAGCTTGTTAATCATCTGCAGGCTCCACTGCCAGTTTCTAACTCAGTAAGATTGGTTTGGAACCTGAAAATTTGGATTTCTAACAAGTTGCCATAGATGACACTTTAAGAGCCACTGGTCAAGGCGTATCATATTAACTTTTGCCCTCATTACTCTGCAAGTCAGATAAGCGCTTTTCAGAAACACTTTTCACTGTTTAAAGAAAAATATAGGGTAATAGAGTTTCCCTTTTCTACTCTTTTTTCTTCCAGTGTTATGCATTGTAATGGGAGAATGTGGCATTTGGAGTTAGCACAGCCTTATTGGAATAAAAAAAAAAGAGAGAGAGAATTGCAGAAGTACCCACTCACTGCACTGACCAGCCCTGAGACTGACTTCTGCAAATTAATGGCATTATTATTATCTAACCATTAGTCAAGTACTATGCTACTTTACTGTGCCTAGAAATCCTTATAAGTGGTCTACTATAATTGGTATGAAAGCCTTTTCTTGTAAGTTATTTTTAATGCAGCAGTGTTTTTCTTTAGGTTCTGTAAACCCACAGCACGGAGCTGTGATGACATGGGTATATGGAAATCCATCTATCTACATGGATATATATGACATATATGGATATATGAAGAGTTTCTTAAACACAGAGATGCCCGATAAATATTTGCTGATTTTGACAGTTTCACTTTAGCATAAAATAGTTCGTTTCAAGCACAAAAATGTTTTCATGTATTTTTTATTTCTCCTGTTAAACAGATTGCAGAAACCCCCCAAAAGCTTGTCTCTTTTTAATATTATAGTTCATTTCCCCTTTAAAGAAATATTTCTCTTGCACAATGATTTGAAATACATTTTTCTACCAGAAATCTAAAAATATTTCAATAAGGGAAAAAATCTAGGGTTGCAATTTGAGGTCATAAAATAACACATGCTAAAAATTGGAGTAAATGTATCTTTTCTTGTCAAGAAGTATTTATAAATCCCACTTAGAAGGACATCATTTCTCAGGATATTCTAAAGCCCTAAGTCAGCTGTTTAATAGAGAAGAATACTAAGAAATATGATTCAGATAAAATAGTTTTATGGCATATAATTTTTTTTCATATATGATTTCTTAATGCTGTTAGAATGTTCCTATAATTCAGACTCATAAATATTATGTCAAACACTTCTTTGGCTCTTGGAACACAGTAAAATACAATTCTCATTAATACTTAACTTACCATATTCTGCATCACCCAGCCCTTGGCAATTAATGTAGCATTTCTATATTTCTGTCAATAAAATTAAATCTTACATTTAATAAATGTAGATAAGGACATAATTTTATGTGAGAAAATAAAATCTGTACAAAGTCCAAAAGTGATCTTGTTAGAGAAAAAATAAAGTTCAAAGCACTACAAGCTTTAAGCCAAAGTAATTGCTCCCTTGTTTGTACTATGTGGGCTTTGTCTCTAAATTATAGCACATGCTAGTCGTGACTAATGAAGCGAGCTTAAAGGGCAGTTTTCAGCCAAACAACCTATATCATTTATTCAAAATTAACAGGAAATAATCAGCATTTTTATTGAAATCTCCTTTTATTTCTCCCTCTTTTTGAAATGACTGGGAGGAAAAACTTTCAATCAAAGAAGAAAATTTTTTGAGACAGAGTCTTGCTCTGTCATCCAGGCTGGAGTGCAGTGGCATTATCATGGCTCACTGCAGCCTCAACCACCTGGGTTCAAGTGATCCTCCCACCTCGGACTACCGAGTAGCTGGGACTACAGGCCCGCGACACCACACCTGGCTAATTTTCGTATTTTTAGTAGAGATGAGGTTTTGCCATGTTGCCCAGGCTGGTCTCAAACGTGTGTGGCCTCAAGCGATCCTCGCACCTTGGCCTCCCAAATTGCGAGCCACTGTTGCCTGACTTGTTTTTTATTTCTTTATGTTTCATTACATCTGACATTCTAAAGATAGACTTTTTTTTAGCTCAATCTTTATATCAGTTTTAAAAGCTAATAGAATAGGAATCAACTCTGAAAAGGAGTAGTTTGGGATTGGCATTTATACATGACTGAAGTCAAATAAAAAATCGAATCTCTATTGGATTGATACATTACTGCATAATAATTTACAGCCTCTATTGGAAAAAAACAAAACAATGGGCTTAGGTCCCAGCTGTCCTAGAAATAATGTTAAAAGTGTCATTATGAGGGAGAATACTGAAGTGGGGGCGCTCTATATTATGGTCTCACATCTTCCTAGACCACGTAGCTGTATAATCTCATCTAACTCACATGAAGTAAATGTCTTTGGGGAGGCTGATAAATTCGTCATGATTCTAATAATCTGAGATTGAGCTCTTGTACCTGTGTCTGAGCTCCATGACCATTGCCCCACTACACAGAAAATAAAGACAGGTTTGTGTAGCCTCAGTCAGACTAGGATAATCTGACCGCCTTTTCTATGAAGTAAATAATTGGAAGGGAGAAACATAGATCTTAAGAGTACTAGAACCCAATAACATCTTTTGTTCTGATCTTCTCAGCTTTTGGCTATTTAGCTCTTACTAGCTTCTTTGAAGAATTCTCTTTGTTGATCATAACAGCCACCTTGCATTTCATGCACTTTATTCATATATAAACATGGCAAAATTTAGGCCAGGTGCGGTGGCTCACACCTGTAATCTGAGCACTTTGGGAGGCTGAGGTGGATGGATCACCTGAGGTCAGGAGTTTGAGACCAGCCTGACCAACATAGTGAAACCCCATCTCTACTAAAAATACAAAATTAGCTGGGCATGGTGATGCAAGTCTGTAATCCCAGCTACTTGGGAGACTGAGGCAGGAGAATCACTTGAACCCAGGAGGCGGAGGTTGCAGTGAGCAAAGATTGAGCCATAGCACTCCAGCCCGGGCAATAAGAGTGAAACTCCATCTCAAAAAAAAAAATAGCAAAATGTATATCTTTTTTAATATCTCTGCCTACTTATCTACCTATATGTATCTCTCTGGCTATTGGGTGTATAGAAATACACATATACGTATAGATGGAGATATGAGATATGGATATAGGAATACCCACATACAGAGATATATGGATATATATAACATATATGGATATATATGCAACTTTATATTATAAAAAGGATGACAGTGTAGTGAAAAACTGCCCCTTTGAAAGTAGGAGCATTGAATAACTTAATGATCACTAGCTTCTAGTCTTTGTTTAATACCATCTGTCTATTTAATACCATCTGTAGTCAATCACATACGAATGAGACTGACCAAGACAGGACAAACCCTTGATGGCAAACTAGCTGAAACAGTTAAGAAAAAGTGAATAGTAAATTATATCAATAAAGTGAATTTTCCTGTTCATTAATGAGAAAAACTGCATTAACAAGGAGATTATAACAATGTATTTTTAAAAAATCTCCTTACTTAATAATGAATTACAATATGCAGGCAAAAACATAAAAAAGAAAAATTAGAAGTTGATATTCTTAGGATGTGAATGGGTGGTATTATCAGTTGCACAACTAATTTTACCTTCTCTTTTAGAAAAAAATACTTCTCAGGTCCAATTCCCTAGAGCTGCTATAAGAATCCTTCTTAAATATTTTATTCTGAATATTTATGTGAAAACAGGTAACCTTGTGAATGATTAAAATAACACACATCAACTTATAATGGGTAAAATAAAAAGAAAGGTAGTAAAGTAAAATATTATAGGATTGTTCTAAGAAAGGTCAAAGTTGGACCTGTTGCCTGTTCATTCATATATTATGAGGTTCTTTTTTGATCTATTTAGTATGCTTTTCCTGATCATAATCGATACAACTGACTGGCCTTGGTCATGGTTATGGATATAACCTGCAGATTTCATTAATAAATGTAAGGAAAAATTTCAGGGTTCTAATAACCAAATGCAGATTTTATAAAATAACATTCTACTAACTAAATTTTAAAATAAATCATACTATTTTTCCCTTTGGCCAATGACCTCCCTTGTCTTTTATCCAGATACTTATTAAAAGGCAAGGAGAAACTTGTACTTTGAAAAATCCATCCCAGCATAAAGAGCTTCTGATTTTTATGCTACTCCAGGAACTCAGCTTTAGATAAGGGTGCTTTGTTATTGCATTTAACTTATTTATTACCTCTCTCCCTTGGGATTTCAAACATTGAGCTAGGACAACAGCTTGAACAGATTTCTTATCCTAGTCCTTTGAAGTGATTCTAATGGAATTCATTTGGATACAAACAATAACATCCATCTTGTAGTAGTTATCACTATAATCACATGCCTTATTAAATGAATCTTACCAATCTTACGTGCTATTATTGTGCCTTCTTATTGGAATAACTACCTACTGTTCACATTTTCAACAAGGTCATTGATACATTAAATAATTATACTGCAGTTTTTCTTATAGCCCTAACTTCAAATATGTCCATTCATTGATTTTAGTAGCTACTCAGTTTCTTTTTCTTTTCCCACTGATTTGCTGTACTTAAAATTTTAATGTATTTTAATTGCATCACTGGGCAAATATTTCCTTTCTAATTCTGCTCTCTGTCATAGCCTCATTTTTTGCTTTCTTTGGACCTGTACCAATAATTTAGACTCATCAAGCACTTTATTTATTGTAGTGATTTGTGAAATTATTTTAAGCTAGTTCTTTGAATATCATGAAGTTAATACAAACCTAGCCAATTAAATGATTATATATGTGTGTGTATGTGTGTGTATATATATATATATATAATTCTTTTAGCTTTAAATTTGCACCCTTACTATGTATCCTGTATTTTTAGAAATATCACTCAAATAATTGGCTACCTGAATTGAACCCCATAGGCTAAAAGGGAGAAGTTCATTTTTAGAACATACATTTATTTAATTTCAGGCTAGTTTGGTTAAGGTATGACATGCACACTATGAGACTTATTTATTACTTCTACCTCCAGCCTCTTTTCTCATAGAACAAAAAAAAATTTCTTTTTAGTGATATGAAAATAAAATCACAGGTAATCCTTCTTAAAGGTGTATGTTTTTCTGATGCAACAATTATTTCTTAATGTTTATATAACCTAAACTTTCCATCTTGATTTTGTTATTTATGTAATGAGATCTTCTTCTAAAGCAACTTCTGACTGAAGCCATTTCATCTTGAGAAAAAAATGGATTATTCTGTCTCTCCCTATGATTTTCCTTTTACTTTCCATTTAATCAGTTTGCTTCAGCCGACTGTTACACAAAAAGGCATGTCCACACTCTCTTGCTCTTCACCCTCACCTCATCAGGCCAACCACCGTGAGTGTTGATTCGCTGATTCCCTTCATGTTATTGGCTGTGGTGAATTATCTTGCCTTTTTTTTTTTTTTGCCTTCATCTGTGGCCAAGCTATAAAACCATTTCTAGTTTCTAACTGGCAGAGAAAGGAAGCAAAGATCTACAGGAGCAGACAACTTTTTGCATTGATTTTGCCTATGGTATGGGCATGCAGAATTTTAACACTGCAAGTGATTTTGCCATTTGAGTGGCTGGTTGCAAAAGTTTCTATAAAAATTATCATTAAGTTTTCAAAAATATGGATTATTTATAGGATTGTGTAAGACACTGTGTCTATCCCACATACTCATTCTTTGAGGTATCCTTATTTCTGCACTGCAGGTTTGCCAGCTTGAGCAAACATTACTTAGGCTTTAGGAACCAGGAAAAACACCATATTATGCTGTTTTTTTTTTTTCAAAACTGAAAGATTAAGAAGACAGCAATCCCTCCAGGAATTACAACAATAAATGGTTACAGATTTAGACCATTAACTTTTATTTGGTTGTAAAAAGTTCTATATACTAAACACAACAGCTAAGATAACCAAGAGAGTGATGGCTAAGTAGGGGAACAATAATGCATCTAACACTATAGCAACATATATACATACTCTTGATAGAAAAAATCATAGATATGAAATTACAAATCTGCAAATAGGACATTCTTTTTGTTGTTGTTGTTGTTGTTGTTATTATCAAAACCAGCTTAATTTCCTTTTAGAGACATCTTGCAACCTTAATACAGTTCTATTGAAACCCCAAATTTCTGCCCTTGGCAAGAAAAAATGAGTGAACTATCTCTGATAGTTCACTTTGGAGTTTTGTTTCACAGTATAAAATGGTGTTTCAGTGACATCTTTCATATATCAACTATCATGGGTAATAGAGATGTAAGAAGTATTGAAAAAAATTATCCTAATTTTTACGTATCTTGTGATTTTTCTATTTCTAGACTAATCTTTTTAAAGATACAAAAATCAGTTCCCCAGACAATCATTCTATGGATACTTTTTTCCACAAAGAGGAAAATATCTTCATGGAAAAACTTCATTGTATAAATTTAAAGTTTTTTATACTATATTTTGAGGCTCTCTTGTTTTCTGAAATGTTGAATATTCAGAATAAGATCATATGCCCTCTCTATCTCCCATTTTTTCATATTTCCTTTCCTCTCTTTCTAATGGCACAGTAAAATAAAGTTTATCTATTGATAATTGCAACAACAAAGGAAAGAAAACAACAAAGGAGAATAAAGAGTCTGTGCAACTCAACTGAGATATACATGAAATCTCTGGGTAGACCTTGCCAACATAATTTTGAAAAATAAATTTTAAAACTTTCAGATATTCTTATACTGCTTCTTTTATACACACTTACCATCACCCAGAGTATCAGAGGGGGAAATAACTCAGCATTTGCTTATAATTCATTTATTTTCGGTTGGGGTAAGAGTTCTTCGTGTCATCTAGACCTAGGTATACAGTATAATTGAGTAGAAATTTGTAGTTCATAGACACTTTGTGCAATATTCTTGACAGTTTGCAAGGACAGGGAGGCTCCTAAAAAGCATACTATTTTTTTGTTTTCTGTATTGATAGGGAATATAGGAGGGTCAAGTACATGGAATGGAATAGTATGCAAGAAAAAAGTTAACTAAGGAAGATGTGAAGGCCCAAAGAAAAGTTGGAGAGAGATGACGGAAGTAGAGATTTCTTGATGTCAAGGCCTTAGTAACACCTTTACTAAAAGAGAACAAAGGCTATTCTCAAAGTAATCCTGACTTGCTCCAGTATTCCTGACTCTATAGTATTCATGACTCTAGTGGATTTGTTCACCAGAAAATTTACCAAAAAAACTAGGCTATCTTTCCTTTGTTTTAGACCCGAGTAAATAACAATGTAAAATATATTTAGGACAATTTATGAAATTTACCAAAGGTTAACAATGATTCTATTACTATTTCTGCTTTCAAGGTAATTGAGAAAATTCAGAATCATTTACTTATTGGAAACATGGAAAAAGATAGAGCTATTTTTGACTTTAATATAGGTACAAGACTATTTAATAAAGACAGAAGACTATTTGCAGAGATAGGCTACAATAATGAGACAGTTATTTTTATGGCCAACAGAAATAGGGTGAATTACTTACTGCATATTTGTTTGTCTTCCCCACAAAATTACAAATCAGTTTACAGGAGGATCCCCAAAATAACTTTGCTCCTTAATTATATTAACTCCCCACTAAAATCTATCATAATATCTGGCTCTTGTATTGTATACTTTCTTCCTGATTTAAATCAAAGTTTGAACAATTGTAATGAATATTATAATAATAGTTTATATGAGGAGCAAGACAATATAAACCAGAGGGGAATTGTCTGATGATTTACTACAAAGCTTCTAGAATTGTCCCAATCATTTTCAGAAGCTAAATATAAAATTTAATATTTTTATATCCTAAAAAACAGAGCATATTAATAATTTAGGTAATTCTTTTGTGACAAAAAATGTTGCCTGAAGGCCAAGGGCAATAAACAGAACCTCAGGAAAATTCTAAAATGGAACACATCAGATTGCATAATTAAATTTAGATAAGGAACTATAAACCATAACTTTGTAAAGCCCAAAGCCTAAATTTAGGCATTCAAGCACTTAAGAAGGAAGTGATCTCCTTCTTTTATTACAAACATTTATTTACATCCAAAAGAATTCTATAATATACATGCCCTCTTCCTGCCTCCAAACTGTAATTGAAAAATAAAGGAAAACTGCTGGCAGTGCAGCTGTAGTTAGGGCTGCATACATTAGCCAGGTGGACATAAGAGCCAAGGCTTTCAACAGCCAGCTGCAATTGCTTTTTCCTCCGGTATTTATGTTAAAGCATGTGATTTTCTACTTTATATACATGCAAATTTTATTAGCACTAGAATGATTTCTTTCATTCAGAGGAAGTCGTAACTTATGACTATGCCTGCGTACTCCACATTTTGTTTTGCTTTTCTAAACTGAAAGTTATTACCAGAACATATTTTTGAAACCTAACAGGGTGCAGCTTGCACCGTCAAAGTAGAATTACATATGGTACCACCTGGAGGTATGATAGAGGGTAAATTAAAAGGCAGGGGACAAAGTGTATACCCAAAGTACAATTACTCGTTTATTGCTAAATGAAATAAATAAAACATTGGGTGTGGGTAAAGAAAACAATTATTCTCCTTTGAAGCTTTTCTTGTATTATGTTTTTGAAGCTGTGGTTCATTTCTCAATTTGTAAATCAAATATAAGACTTCTAAATGTATATAATAAAAGTTTGTAGAAATAATTGATGAAGCAAATAAAAAAAGGCAAAACTTTTTGTTGATTTTTTTTGTTTGTTTGAAAAACCAAGTGCTTTCCTGGATTTCTCTCTTCTGTTTATGCACCAGAAATTAGTCTCCAGAGAGGTCTAAGGAGGCTGAGCTAGTGAAAGACATTATAGATAATGAATAAACAAGAGAAGTATCTTCTTCAGTAACCTGCAATTGTATATCAATATTATACCAACCTGAATTGGCTGATGTGTCACCATAATTGAAATAAAGCAGTTGTCTGTTTGGCCAGTGTGATGCTGTAGTGGGAGAATAGAGGAAAAGCTATAGCACTGAGGTTAAATCATTCACTGATATCACAAAAGGAGCCTCTCTGTTTCTTGTCCAAAAATGAGTGGGTTGAAATAGGGATTGTCAATAGTCATTGTAAGCCTTCCAAATCTCTAAGGACCTAAAAACAAACATAAGACCTCAAAAGTTGTAATCCTTTTGAATATAGAAATCTGTAGAGTTTAAATAACCAACTATATATCCTATAATTTTGTAATTTTTATGTAAATATGGTCTCTTCAACTTTTTGTGGAACTTTCAAAAGTTCTCTTTCTCTTTTCCTCCACTGTCTCTCTGTCTCTCCTCTCTTGTCTTTCTTTTTCTCTTCTGTTTTAAAAAACTAAAACTAAAACTACACAAATACACTTTTTGACGTACTTTCAGTTTCTCTCAGGTCATGCAACCATAATCTCCCATTTATTTTCACTCCACTAGCTTCTGAGATTCGTTTATTGGTAGCATCCATAGGACAATATTATAAAATATCTTTATCATATTATCATTCCCACAACAAAAGTCTTAGGTCCCTCGTTCTAGCTCCTGATTGGGCCCCACCTTCCTCTTTACACAGACACACAATTTTCCCCCACTGATTGAATCTGTATATTTTAGATTTAGGAATTCTACTTTATTTCTTCCCTTTTCATCTCTTCCCTAAAACATTTTTCCAAGTCAGACAATTTTTTAAACTCTGATATGTTAGGTATTTTTTAATAAAATAATCAAAGGTAAACCACTCTATCTGCTATTTTCTTCTCAGTATTGGATTTATCAAGACTTATTACTCAAAAGAATGCATTCTTGTCCTCAAATTATAGCTCCATGATAGGCAAGTAGGAACTTAGTTTATTATTATTATTATTATACTTTTCATTCTGGGATACATGTGCAGAACGTGCAGGTTTGTTACATAGGTATACACATGCCATGGTGGTTTGCTGCACCATCAACCCATCATCTACATTAGGTATTTCTCCTAATGCTATCCCTCCCCCAGCCCCCTACCCATCGACAGGCCCTGGCGTGTGATGTTCCCCTCCATGTCCAAGTGTTCTTATTGTTCAGCTCCCACTTATGAGTGAGAACATGCAGTGTTTGGTTTTCTGTTCCTGTGTTAGTTTGCTGAGAATGATGGTTTCCAGCTTCATCCATGTCCCTGCAAAGGACATGAACGCATCCTTTTTTATGGCTGCATAGTATTCCATGGTGTATATGTGCCACATTTTCTTTATCCAGTCTATCATTGATGGGCATTTGGGTTGGTTCCAAGTCTTTGCTATTGTGAACAGTGCTGCAATAAACATACATGTGCATGTGTCTTTATAGTAGAATGATTTATAATCCTTTGGGTATATACCCAGTAATGGGATTGCTGGGTCAAATGGTATTTCTGGTTCTAGATCCTAGAGGAATCTCCAGACTGTCTTCCACAATGGTTGAACTAATTTACACTCTCACCAACTGTGTACAAGCATTCCTGTTTCTCCACATCCTCTCCAGCATCTGTTTCCTGACTTCAATGATCACCATTCTAACTGGTGTGAGATGATATCTCATTGTGGTTTTGATTTGCATTTCTCTAGTGACCAGTGATGTTGAGCTTTTTTTCATATGTTTGTGGGCCACATGAATGTCTTCTTTTGAGAAGTGTCTGTTCATATCCTTTGCCCACTTTTTGATGGGGTTGTTTTTTTCTTGTATATTTGTTTAAGTTCCTTGTAGATTCTAGATATTAGCCCTTTGTTAGATGGATAGATTGCAAAAATTTTCTCCCATTCTGTAGGTTGCCTGTTTAGTTTGACGGTAGGTTTTTTTGTTTTTTTTTTTTTTTTTTTGCTGTGCAGAAGCTGTTTAGTTTAATTAGATCCCATTTGTCCATTTTGGCTTTTGTTTCCATTGCTTTTGGTGTTTTAGTCATGAAGTGTTTGCCCATGCCTATGTCCTGAATGGTAATGCCTAGGTTTTCTTCTAGGGGTTTTTTGGCTTTAGGTCTTACATTTAAGTCTTTAATCCATCTTGAGTTAATTTTTGTATAAGGTATAAGGAAGGGATCCAGTTTCACTTTTCTGCATATGGCTAGCCAGTTTTCCCAACACCATTTATTAAATAGGGAATCCTTTCCTCGTTGCTTGTTTTTGTCAGGTTTTTCAAAGATCAGATGGTTGTAGATATGTGACGTTATTTCTGAGGCTTATTTCCTGTTCCATTGGTCTATATATCTGTTTTGGTACCAGTACCATGCTATTTTGGTTACTGTAGCCTTGTAGTATAGTTTGAAGTCAGTTAGTGTGATGCCTCCAGCTTTGTTCTTTTCGCTTAGGATTGTCTTGGCTATATGTGCTCTTTTTTGGTTCCATATGAAATTTAAAATAGTTTTTTCTAATTCTGTGAAGAAAGTGAAGGGTGTCTTCATGGGAATAGCATTGCATGTATAAATTACTTTGGGCAGTATGGCCATTTTCACCATATTGATTCTTCCTATCCATGAGCATAGAAGGCTTTTCCATTTGTTTGTGTCCTCTCTTATTTCGTTAAGCAGTGGTTTGTAGTTCTCCTTGAAGACGTTCTTCACATCCCTTTTAAGTTGTATTCCTAGGTACTTTATTTTCTTTGTAACAATTGTGAATGGGAGTTCACTCATGATTTGGCTCTCTGTTTGTCTGTTACTTGTTTATAGGAATGCCTGTGATTTTTGCACATAGATTTTGTATCCTGAGACTTTGCTGAAGTTGCTTATCAGCTTAAGGAGATTTTAGGCTGAGACAATGGGGTTTTCTAAATACACAATGATTTCATCTGCAAACAGAGACAATTTGACTCCCTCTCTTCCTATTTGAATACCCTTTATTCCTTTCTCTTGCCTGATTTCCCTGGCAAGAACTTCCGACACTGTGTTGAATAGGAGTGGTGAGAGAGGGCATCCCTGTCTTGTGCCGGTTTTCAAAGGGAATACATCCAGCTTTTTCCCACTCTGTATGATATTGGCTGTGGGTTTGTCATAAATAGCTCTTATTATTTTGAGATATGTTCCATCAGTATCTAGTTTATTGAGAGTTTTTTGCATGAAGGGGTGTTGAATTTTATTCAAGGCCTTTTCTGCATCTATTGAGATAATCATGTGGTTTTTGTCATTGGTTCTGTTTATGTGATGGATTACAGTTATTGATTTGTGTATGTTGAACCAGCCTTGCATCCCAGGGATGAAGCCGAATTGATCATGGTGGATAAGCTTTTTGATGTGCTGCTGTATTCGTTTTGCCTGTATTTTATTGAGGATTTTCGCATCGATGTTCATCAGGGATATTGGCCTAAAATTTTCTTCTTTTCTTGTGTCTCTGCCAGGTTTTGGTAAAAGGATGATGCTGGCCTCAAGAAATGAGTTAGGGAGGAGTGCCTCTTTTTCTATTGTTTGTAAGAGTTTCAGAAGGAATGGTACCAGCTCCTCTTTGTACCTCTGGTAGAAATTGGCTGTGAATCCATCTGGTCCTGGGCTTTTTTTGGTTGGTAGGCTATTAATTACTGCCTCAATTTCAGAAATTGTTATTGGTCTATTCAGGGATTTGACTTCTTCCTGGTTTAGTCCTGCAGGGGTGTATGTGTCCAGGAATTTATCCATTTCTTCCAGATTTTCTAGTTTATTTGCATAGAGATGTTTATACTATTCTCTGATGGTAGTTTGTATTTCTGTGGGGTTGGTGGTGATATCCCCTTTATCATATTTTATTGTGTTTATTTGATTCTTCTCTCTCTTCTTTATGAATCTGGCTAGCAGTCTATCTATTTTGTTAAACTTTTCAAAAAACCAGCTCCTGGATTCATTGATTTTTTTGAAGGGTTTCTCGTGTCTCTATCTCCTTCAGTTCTGCTCTGATCTTAGTTATTTTTTGTCTTCTGCTAGCTTTTAAATACGTTTGCTCTTGCTTCTCTAGTTCTTTTAATTGTGATGTTAGGGTGTCGATTTTAGATCTTTCCCACTTTCTCCTCTGGGCATTTAGTGCTATAAATTTCTCTCTAAACACTGGTATAGCTGTGTCCCAGAGATTCTGGTACATTGTGTCTTTGTTCTCATGGGTTTCAAAGAACTTTTTCTTTTTCTTTTTTTTTTTTTTGAGACGGAGTCTCACTCTGTCACCCAGGCTGGAGTTCAGTGGCACGATCTCAGCTCACTGCAAGCTCTGCCTCCCGGGTTCATGCCATTCTCCTGTCTCAGCCTCCCGAGTAGCTGGGACTACAGGCGCCCACCACATGCCCGGCTAATTTTTTGTATTTTTAGTAGTGACAGGGTTTCACTGTGTTAGCCAGGATGGTCTCCATCTCCTGACCTCGTGATCCACCCACCTCGGCTTCCCAAAGTGCTGGGATTACAGCCGTGAGCCACCGCGCCTGGCCAAAGAACTTCTTTATTTCTGCCTTATTTTCGTTATTTATGCAGTAGTCATTCAGGAGCAGGTTGTTCAGTTTTCATGTACTTGTGTGGTTTTGAATGAGTTCCTTAATCCTGAGTTCTAATTTGATTGCACTGTGGTATGAGAGACAATTTGTCATGATTTCCATTCTTTTGCATTTGCTGAGGAGTGTTTTACTTCCAATTACGTGGTTGATTTTAGAATAAGTGTGATGTGGTGCTGAGAGGAATGTATATTTTGTTGATTTGGGGTGGAGAGTTCTGTAGATGTCTATTAGGTCTGCTTGGTCCTGAGCTGAGTTCAAGTCCTGAATATCCGTGTTAATTTTCTGTCTCGATCTCTCTAATAGCGACAGTGAGGTGTTAAAGTCTCCCACTATTATTGTGTGGGAGTCTAGGTCTCTTGTAGGTCTCTGAGAACTTGCTTTATGAATCTGGGTGCTCCTATATTGGGTGTATATATAGTTAGGATAGTTAGCTCTACTTGATGCATTGATCCCTTTACCATGAGGTAATGCCCTTCTTTGTCTTTTTTGATCTTTGTTGGTTTAAAGTCTGTTTTATCAGAGACTAGGATTGCAACCCCCGCCCCCCGCTTTTTTTTTTTTGCTTTCCATTTGCTTGGTAAATATTCCTTCATCCCTTTATTTTGAGCCTATGTGTGTTTTTGCACGTGAAATGGGTCTCCTGAATACAGCACCCCGATGGGTCTTGACTCTTTATCCAATTTGCCAGTCTGTGTCTTTTAATTGAGGCAATTAGCCCATTTACATGTAAGTTTAATATTGTTAAATTAATCATGCTAAATATGTTAAAAAAATTATGTGAGAGATTTGACAAAGTCTCTCAGCATTTACTTGTCTGTAAAGGATTTTATTTCTCCTCTTATGAAGCTTAGTTTGGGTGGATATGAAATTCTGGATTGAAAATTCTTTTCTTTCAGAATGTTGAATATTGGCCCTCACTCTCTCTGGCTTGTAGAGTTTCTGCTGAGAGATCCATTGTTAGTCTGATGGGCTTCCCTTTGTGGGTAACCTGACCTTTCTCTCTGGCTGCCCTTAAAATTTTTTTTTCCTTCATTTCAACCTTGGTGAATCTTAAATGAGTGATTTTCTTGATGCTCTACAAACCGAACTCTTTAGGCAAGCAATTTTTTTTGAAAGCCACTTGCACAACTGTTTTCTTGCTTGCACTTCTGCTTTTTATTTTTCATAGGCCATGTTCAAATTCTCAATATCTTAAAAATATTTTTAATAAAGTCTGCTTAAATGTTCCAAAAGTTTTATTTTATTTTATTTTAACAATGTTATTCAAATATAATGGTGTTCCTTCCTTATATATGGCCATTTACAAACACAATATTTGCTTGATTATGTCTAATAGTGATTTATCTAATTAAATAAATTTTCTTCTAGGTGTAATATACCCTCCTGAAGTAAACCTTTATTGGACAGGTAGTTAAAAAAATAGCAATTCCAAGCATAAATTACTAGTCTACATCACACTTTCTTGTATGTAGCAATGATTTGTAGAAACAAACAATTATAATTAATTATAATTTACCACATTGTGTTTTCATATTGCTATTATACACAATCTTGAGTAATACTTGAATGCAATTTTTAGTCTTCTTTCAAGATTTTATTTCTCAAAAGACCAATTAACTGTCAGCATTCCGTGACCTTGAGAGCTAAGAGTTTATCTCTTCTCAAAATATGAAATATATTTTCTACATGTTACCAATGCTGTGCAGTAATCTTGGTTGTGCCTCTTCTTTCATTACATGAAAATTTACAGTCACATTAGGAAGGGTAAATTGAAGTCACATCATAATCATCATCACGTGAAGAATACAATAAAATTAGTCTCACAAGCGGTGAAAAACTTAACTTTAAAAAATTTAATATATGCTGATCAAGGCAGTTTTTCTAATTCTAATAACCAAAGACATAGAAAGAAACTCCTCCTCCCATAAAGGAAGATTGTGCCTATTTTATAAAACATGAAGTTGAACTCAGGGCAACTATAGTATCCAAAGATCGTTGATAACTTTTAAAAGGCACTGAAAATAAATCGACTTTAAGTTATGACAAAAATTATATAGTAAATAGTTAAAAGGAGGATGGGGAAGTGTCTAAAGGAAACATTATTGTACAAAGAAATTTAAAACTATGAGGTTCAATTTTATTTCATAAACTATTCCATAAAATTTTGCTTATAACATAAAATGTGTAGTATTTCTTAGAATGAAAACTGTATTGTAAGATATTGATTTTCCCTTCCTGAAAAAGGTTATGTGTGGGGACTTTAGTTTTTCTTAATTCCTTGCTATTCATGCTACAAGATTCATACAGTACATTTATTTTTTTTAAATCCTGCTTTATTAAGTTGTTACTGAAACACTAGGGATTTTGCTCACCACACAGAAAGCCAATCACTGAGACAATGAGTATTTCCAAGAAAGAAGGCTTTATGTGAGTGCTACAGTCAAGGAGAATGGAAGATTAATCTCAAATCCGTTTCTTCAAGTGACTAAAATTAAGGGTTTGTAGAGCAGGGAAGAAATGTAACTACATGTCGAAAAACAGAAATTAGGGAAGTGTACGAAAGAGGAGTTGGTCAATGGGTAGCAGGTGGTCTGTTAGGCAATCGTGATGGATGGAGATCTTACGTCTCATTGGCCAGATGCAGTGATCTGGTAAGTTTCAGTTCCTTGATACTGTCAGGAAACCTGATGGTCGATTTGCTGAGAAAGGAACTAAGATAAGACAAATGTAATTTTTTCAAGCTCTAAGACAAGGAAGGTAAATTTCTATGTTCATTCAAGGAAAACCATAAACATCAGTTCTATGGGGAAATCAGGCTGATTTCAAGGTGAACTGTCAAATAAAAATAGTATATAATTAAAGTGTAAAACATGGTGAATTCACAGCCATTGAAGGAAATAGCAATAATATGTGTGGTTAATTTTAGGTGTCAACAGTGCCCAGATGTGTGGTCAAAGATTATCATGGATGTTTCTGTGTTTTTAGATGAGATTAACATTTACTCAGTGAACTTTGAGTAAAGCATTGGGTCCTTCATTATGTGGATGAGTCTCATCCAATCAGTTGAAGGTGACTGAATAGAACAATAGATAGACCTCACATGAGTGAGAGGAATTCTACAGCAGATAGTCTTTGCCTTTGAACTGCAGCATGAACTCTCCTCTGGGTCTCCCACCTGCCAGCCCACCCTGCAGAGTTTGCATTTGCTAGCCTCCACAATCGGGTGAGCCAATTCTTTAAAACAAATCTCTTTCTACAGACACAAACATTCTATTGTTTCTGTTTATTTGCAGAACTCTGATTACTGCACAGTACAGATAAATAATCGAATAACTTAGGTAAAATATTATGGGTACTATCATACGAGTTTATTCAATGAACTGCTGAATGTACTACATAAATAGAAAGAGAAAGAAAAGTCTTGTGTTCCACTCAATAGAGAAAGAAAAAATGACTAAATTTAATAATTCAGAATAAAACTTATAAGCAACTGATACAACAGAAGAAAATGGTATCCAAAAAAAAAAAACCTACTGTTAAGACTACATTTAATGGTGAAATATTGAACTCATTCTCATTAACACTGAGAATATTTTCTCTGACAACTCATTTTCCATATTGCTCTAGAGGTTCAATCCAATGCAATGAGGCAGAAAAATATATATAAGCCATAAATACAGGAAAGTGGCAAAATTATATCTCTCTCAGAGAACGTGATAATCTACATATAAAAAAGAAATTACCAAGAAACTACCTACATAATGAGTAATATTTAAACATAACAGAATAAAATATCAAAATATAAAAATCGATAGTATTATTATAAGCTATTAATAAACTACTGGTTTTTAAAAATTCATGTATTATAGCATCAAACAACATTCCTAGAAATAAATTTAATTAATTATGTGTGAGACCTTTACACTGAAAATTACAAAACTTCTCTGAGCCAATTTTAGATAATCAAAATAAATGGAGAGATGTATCATGTTCACAGAGAAGTAACAAGTCTGAAGAATCAATAGTTCTTCTTAGATTTATTGATATATTTAAAACAATTCCCATGAAAATACCAGCATACTTTGACAAGTCAATTGTAAAATTTATATGAAAGGTAAACATTCTAGAATAAGACCAAAAATTATGAAAATAAATCAACACATTTGTAGCATTTTAATTATTAGACATATGCATTTGCTTTAAAGAAACAGTAACCAAGACATGAGATATTGACTTAAGAGTAGACACATTTGCCTGTAATCCCAGCACTTTGGGAGGATGAGGCAGGTGGATCACTTGAGGCCAGGAGTTCGAGACTAGCCTGGCCAACATGGTGAAACCCTCTCTCTACTAAAAATACAAAAATTAGCCAGGCATGATGGTGCGCCTCTGCAGTCCCAGCTACTCGAGAGGCTGAGTCATGAGAATCACTTGAACTTGGGAGGCAGAGGTTGCAATGAGCCAAGATTGTGCCACTGCACTCCAGACTGGGTGACAGAGCAAGACTCTGTCTCAAAAGAAAAAGAAAAAAAAAGAGAGTAGACCTGTTGAAAACTGGAACAGATTAAAGAGTTCAGAAATGGATGCACCCTTATAAGATAAGTTGATTTTTATAAATGCATCAAATTAACTGGGGGAAAATTTATTGCAACCATAATGCTGGAGTAAATGAATATCCACATGGAATAAAACTAAACTTGACCTTGTACACTTTATATACCTATACACACCATATACATATACAAAAGCACAATCAAAGACACATCATTGACTTAAACGTAAATGCTAGACTATGAAGGTCCTAGAAGAAAGCTAACGAGAGTATCTTTACTATCAAAGAAACAAGACAAAGAATAAATAACAACAAAATTAAAAAGATAAATTTTATTTCATGAAAATTAAAATGATATAATCATCATAAGATATATTTTTCACTTTAGAAAACTCACATGATCAAAAGAAATAGTTGCTCATGGTATTTTTGGCAGCTGTGTAGCAGTCTGCATGTGTTCTCCAACCAGGAATTTTATTTTGGGAAAAGTACCATGGGTCTGTTAGGGTTGAGATTCTCTTCTACGGGTGTTATGGAGACATTGTTAGAACTAACGCTTAATCCATTCTGTGGCTGTGAAATACATAGTTTTTGCAGTAAAATGTTGACTCTAATATTTTCTATTGTTAGTGATAGGCTCATCTCTCACATGTCTAGCAGCTACCCCGTGTCAGAAATTTCATGAATGGAAACACTTTGTCCGACCACTTTGTGAAAACAACCGTAACTCCTCTGGAGTTCTACTTCTGCCTTTGATTAAAAGATATCCAGCAACCATTGCTGAATTTCATCTATTTGAGAACCACTTGAGATTCTTGAAACCTCAAAGACCTAACACAGTTCTGGCATAGTGTGCATTCAATATGAGTAAATTGACTAAACTGACTGAATATAGTCTAAAAGAACGAAAATTTCCCACCCTGAAGATAGATGCCAAAAGTAAGCTTTGTCATGCCTTCCCAAATATACCACTTTGTGACTTACCAAAGAATGCTTGAGCTCCCTAATTCCTCAATTATTTTTTTCATTCATGCACAAGGTTCCAACAGCTCCTTCCAGATGGTGTCTGAGTTAGCTAAATGACAAAATAAATGTGAAGAATGCCTTAACCTCAATCCTCCTTATACCTTAATATAAGGCTATCAAAAATTATGTCATTTTATTTCTGATTAGTGGACAAAGAAGGAAATGGTAGCACCAAGCACACTTACACTAACCTCCTGGCCTTCGTCTCAATGCAGTATACGCTCAGTCTGAATAAGGATCTCTCTTACTAAAGGGTATAACAACGGATGGAGATGATGTTCATTTTTCTAGAATTATGCTCAAAAGTTTCTGGGCTCCCAAAATCAGTTGGTTATTCAAAAGTTATCTAAGTGCTCAGGCCACAGAATTTAAACAACAAAAGTAGATTATGTCAATTATGTGTCCATCTATTGATAAGGATTCGGCCATTTTTAGTGGTTTTTAGAAATCGTCACCTCCTTCTTACCAACAAATATTCCCTAGAAGTAGAAGGCTTAGGTTGTTGCCTTCTTGCTGAAATCAAGGACTTCCTATTAGAAGTGGGAGCCCATTTCTTATTAGCCCAACTGCTTTATCTTCTTGCAGAAACAAAATTTTTTGCTACAGGATTTTAAACTCTATTGCATTATTAATAACTACTATAAGATTGTTAGTTTCACAAATCAAACATTATACGTCGCTTTGCATTCCTAAACTTCCTGGAAAGATAATCACACATTGAAACTTAAGTGATCTCCTGTACATAGCATACTATCTAGGGTTTTTAATGACAAGTCCCCATCAGCACCCACTCCAACGTAAGAAGTTGCTTTTCCTTTATAAAGAGGTTTAGCACAACTTCATTTCTCCCAAGGAAGTTGGGGTAGGTGAGAAACGCACGTGTCTCCAATATTTTTTCTGGCCTAATTAAATATGAAAGCCTCAAATATTTTAAGACTGACACCATTCACATGCTGTCTTTCATTTTTCTTGTCTAAGTCTGTATGAAAAATTACTATGATAATAACAGACCGCATATGTTAAGATACTCGGTAAGCACTATGCTGAGCAAGTTACATATAATTATTTCAATTATTTCAACAATCTACCAAATTGTTACAATTACTATGCATTTCACAATAGGAAATTGAGGCTTAGATAGGTCAAGTACTTTACTGAAGGTCACACAGTAAGGGGCAAAGAACAAATTCAAATGTCTCTCTGTCTAATAACAGAGTCCACTTTTTTAAACCTAACATTCTATTGCCTAAATGTTATGGAATTCACTATAGAAAATTTAAATTTGGGTATTGACTGCTGAATTGAGGCTCTTTCTACATCTTATTTTCTAGAACAGCGTATCTTACCTAAAAAGGAAGTTACCTGTCGTTTGAAATAATTACTCATAACTTTGTAAAAGGAAGATATACATTTCTGAAAATCTTTATTGAGTTTGAACATATGTATCAAGGATAATACATTTATTCCAAGTGTATGCTTTGATTACTTTTATAATCAGTAGTAGCACTACTTATGTATTAAATTATTTATATGTGATTTACATTAATGAATAATATACAGCTCTAATTAACTATTCTAACTAGCTTCATAGTAAGAGTCTTGCTTAATATTTGCACTGTTTCCTCATGCTATTTTTAGATTATCTTAATTTAGTGGTTTAAATATCTTACTGAAATTTAGGAAACTAGGTAGCCCTCTTCAGATCTAGTCTCAAATTCCCTCTAAAACTTGTAGTTCAATTGAAATGTCCTGAATATTGAGAAATGTAACTGGCAAAATAAGTGGGCTTTGTGTGTATGTGTTTAATTAACATGAATTATAAATAACATCATTTTAATAAGTAACTTAAGAACCTATGCGAGTAATTATTTCACTTCTTAGATAAAAATAAATTTGCCTATGTAGTTGTTCAGTGAAACGCTGACATTAGACAATCATTCTATTTTAGGATTTGTAAATGAAGGCTGAAGTTCTAAGGAATCTCCCAAAGGAGAAAGTTAATCCCTGAATCCCCTGTAAATATTTTACTCACTACTTAAATTCCTGCCTTGTGGGCACCTTAAAATTATCTATTAAATAATTCTGTATTATCTATTCAAAAAAGTAATTGCAGTAATTTCATTTCTTTGAAGAAAAATAATTATTTGACTTTTCTAATTAAAGGATTTACTTCCCATGTTAATTAGATTCATATAATTTTACTCACGGAATTTATTTTACTTTAAATCATTTGCAAGAGCATTGGTTTAGTCATCTTAGTAACCTACAAGGTGCCAGAATTTAATTGTTCTGAGGAAACCAAATCAAGTGTTATCTAGATTGCTATACAATACTATGCAAGGAGGGACATTTTCACTCCTATTTCCTTTTTGATTTGGTTTCATCCTCGCAATTGTTAAAATTAGTTACAATTACTTGTTATCCCTTCTCTTCTAAAATAGTTTTAGGGAGTTAATTATTACACGTATTTCCCCCAAACTCGCTGATTGTCACTGTTGATAGCTAACCTAAAACTAGATTTCTTTGCTGAGGAACTCAAGGAGGTCTTCTCCTCCCTGACAACAGGAATGAAGGGTAAGTAGACATTTTCCTTGTAAAGAGCAAAGTTCAAAACCTCTGCAAAGAGCTAATGTTCAGAAGTAAAATTTGATAAATATATAATTCCCACATCTAGAGAGCTTATTAATAGGAATTTAGAAACTGAAGGCCTGATATTTCTTGCAAGTACAGGTCCTAACTTCATCAGCCTAAATATTTCCTAACTGCAGATATATTTTTCATGTAACTCTAATGTTGATGAAAAAATACCTAGAACCTGTGTAATGGCTTTCCATAAAGGACTATGATTATGTCATTTCATTGACAATAACAGAGCTTTATCAGAACATTAAAATTTGTCTATCTCCTATGCCCCTAAGAAAAGCTATGTATTTTCACACTGTATTAGTCCATTCTCATGCTACTAATAAAAACATACCCAAGACAGGGTAGTTTATAAAGGAAAGAGGTTTAGTTGACTAATAGTCCCACATGGCTGGGGAAGCCTCATGAAACTTACAACCATGGTGGAAGGGGAAGCAAACAGGTCCTTCTTCACATGGTGGCAGGAGTGAAGGGAGGAAAAAACCCTTATAAAACCATCAGATCTCATGTGAACTCACTCACTATCACAAGAATAGCATGAGGGTAACTGCCCCCATGATTCAGATACTTCCCACTGGGTCCCACCCATGACACACGGGGATTATGGGACCCACAATTCAAGATGAGATTTGGGTGGGGACACAGCCAAGCTATATCACATACTGTGATAGTTAAATTTGTGTGTCAACTTGACTTGGCTAAGGAACACCAGATAGCTAATACAATATTATTTTGGGATGTGTCTGTGAGGATGTTTCTGGAATAGATTAGCTTTTGAATCAGTAGATTGAGTAAAGAAGATCTGCCCTTACCAATGAGAACAGGCATTATCCAATCTGTGAGGCCCAAGATAGCACAAAAAGGCAGAGGAAGGGCAAATTCATTTTCTCCATCTTCTGCTCTTGGACGTTGGAGCTTGTGATCCTCCAGCCTTTAGACTATGGCACTTATACCAGCAGCCCCTCCCCTCTCAGACTCTTGGCTTTGTACTGGGACTAAGAGTTACACCATTGGCTCCTCCTGTTCTGAGCCTTTGACTCAGACTGAATTATACCACTGGCTTTCCTGGTTCTCCAGTTTGCTCACTGGCATATCACGGGACTTCTCAGCCTTTGTATTTGCTTGAACCAATTTCAGAATGAATCTCCTTTTATATATCTCTATATATATCCTATTGGTTCTGCTTCTCTGCAGAACCCTAACTAATACACATATTAAAATGGCTTCGGGGCAAAAGAAAATACTTCTTTCTATTTGAAGAACTTAGTTGGAATCCTTATGGAAGGAAACATCTCATCAGTGTACAAAAGAATATCACGTTAGCAAGGAAGAAATGATGCATTCAACATCTAGGCAATTTTTCTACAAAAGCATTTTCAAAATGTCTACATTTCAAATTAGGGGTTATATTACAAGCATGAGTATCCTCTGGAGCTTTATAAATTGAGTTTCTTATATGATATTGTCTCCATTGTTGCAAAATTAAAGTTTAAATTTTCTAGTATTTAATTTCCAATATTCACATATTGTCCTTTGACAACTAGATCTCAATAAATCAAAGTAAAAATAACTATGAATTTGCTTGTTACCCTTAGCCCCTGGCAAATATCATATGCTCTGCTCCCATGAGTTTAACTCTTACAGATACTTCATACAGGTGGAATATTGCAGAATTTGTCCTTCTGTGATTGGCTAATTTCATTTAGCATTATGTCCTTCAAGTTAATCCATGTAGTCTCAAATGGCAGGATTTCCTTCTCTTTTGAGTCTTACTCATATTATACACATATATACCAGATTTTCTTTGTTCATTCACTGTGATGGACCCTTGGATTGTTTCCATATCTTAGCCATTGTGAATAATGTTGCAATGAATATAGGAGTGCAGATATCTCTTAGAGATCTGAATTCCAATTCTTTTGGATATTTACCTGAAAGTGGGATTGCTGAATCATACAGTAGTTCTATTTTTAATTTTTTGAGGGAGCTGCATAAACTGCAAAATAAGCTCATCTCTAAATCTACAGTCTTGATGGCCTTTAGATGTGAACTGCATCATTGACTCTCCAGGCTGCCAGTGTACCCTGCAGATTTTGTATTTGCCAGCTTCCATAATCAGGCAAGCCTTAAAATAAATATGTTTCTGTATATATGTGTGTATATGCACATGTGCATGCATGTGCACACATACACACATTCTATTGGTTCTGTTTCTCTGGAGAACACTGACTAATACATTAGAAAAGCAGAGATATGGGGTGGAGAGCATGACACGTGTTTATGAATATCTGGAGGGCCCTCATGGAAATATAATCACATTTATTTTGTGCGATTTTTGAGAGATCCAGATGCCTGGATTTAAATTAGAGGCTGGTAGTTTTCAACTTAGAGGGAAGACAACAAAACTGACACATCAATACAAAAAAAATTTTAAAGGGATTGACATGTGACGTTGCAAAATTAAAAATGTGGGGTTGTTTATAAACTGTGGCAGTTGTTCAAAAGATATAAAGTTTCAGTTGTGCTAGATGAGTAAGCTCTAGAAATATGCTGTATAACAGTCCTTATAGTTAAAATGCAGTATTGTGCACTTCAAACTTTGTTAAGATGGTAGATCTTATGTTACATGTTCATACTACAAAAACAATGAGAGGGACACAAGGAAACTTTGAGAGATGTTGGATATGCCTATTACCTTGGTTTTGATAATGTTACCACAGATATTTACCTTCGTCCAAACTCATCAAATTGCACACATTAAATATGTGCAGTTTTTCTATATTAATTGTAACTCAATAAAGCTGTTAAATAAAATGATTTCTATTGGCTCATATTGAAATTGTCATCGATTAGTTCATCTTTATCCATATTCCTATTCAGTTTGTAACATTCCAGTTCAAAATATTGTATTGAATCTCTTTGTTTTTCTTGAGACAGGCTGGAGTGTACTGATGCTGTCACAGCTCACTTCAGCTTCAACATCCCATCCAGGGCTCCAGTGATTCTCCCACCTCAGCCTCTCAGGTAGCTGGGACCACAGGTGCCCACCACCATGCCCGGATATTATTTTTTTATTTTTTGTAGAGACATGGTTTCGCCATGTTGTGTAGGCTGGTCTAGAGCTTTTGGGCTGAATATGTCAGCCCACCTCGGCCTCCCAAAGTGCTGGGATTACAGGCGTGAGCTGCCATACCCAGCCTAATTTTAATATTACATTATGTTTCCTTTGTGTGTTTGCTTATGTGTGTGTATACATTGAGTTATAAGTAAAAAATAACTTGAGAAAGTTGTTTTTATTCCTTAAACCTTTGTGGTGCTAATTTTAACAAACCATGCTTATGAAATTGTAGACTCAAGGAATCCCTAAGTTTTGAGTATGCCTTAAATATGTTACTAACATATTCAACCTCTATGTACTCGCAGGTGCCATCACATAAACATAAGCTCACCTGCCACTAGCTAATATCTCCCCAAGAACACAATGTGGAAGGTAGTTTCTCAGTCCTGCATTGATTTCCAAAAAATTTGGAGGTAGCTATTGATCTCAGGTAAAATCATAATGAATCTTTTTTGAATTGAACCACATCAACTGGAAGCAAGAATCACAATGAGAAAATAAAATTATGCATGCATAAGTTTGCGTTTGCATACATAAAATTATGCATGCATAAAATTATGCATGCATGTCATGCATGTCTTATGCATGCCATGACTGTGAACTTTGACATTGATTGACAATCATCTTTGGCTCTAAACTCACTGAGTCAAAAATGTGTAGTATCTTCTGTTTTCATCTTGGACAGTCATACAAAAACTGAACCTTTTCCACCAGGAAAGTATAGAAAACAGTAGAAGAGAGAAAAAGTAAATTTAATAACAAGTGAAACATGTTAGCTGTTCAAGAAAGCATAAGCTCTTCTCAAAATATATTTTGTAATTGCAGAAAATTGTAGAGAGAAAGACAAACCAGAGCTCATGTAAGCACACAGGGCTCTTCTGCCCTTCTATAATGCTGTCCCCAAAGCAGCTTAAACACCTCAATGCTTCTTGTTGCTGAAACCAAGATTTATCCCTCCTGAGAATTAAATTGGCTTTTATTTTCAGTGTCTCTACATTTTAAAAATGCATGTATTTGTAGTTTTGCACAAAATCATGACTGGTTTTTATATTTGATTAACAACTCAAAAAAAAGGGCAGACAAATCTATGATCAATTCACTAAAATAAAAACAGACATTTAGTTCAGTAGCTTTTTGACAGTTTTTTATTTTTTGGTGAACTGTGTACAGTAAAAATAATTCCATAACAATAGATAAGCTAATAGCAACATTTGTCACATTATGTCATTTTACCCTTTTCATGTTTATGATGGGCTTTTTATTAAGAAATGAGTTTTTACATATATCTAAACTTTCAGGGAACTGAAGAACTGTATTACAATAAAATCCTTAACAAAACACCACATCTGAAATAAAAAGGGAGGATTCAGTGTATTTTTTAAAAAAAGAGAATCTTTTGCATAAATTTGATAGAACATTGCATTGTAATGCTTGGCCAGTGATTAATTGTGGATTATCTTAAAATGGGTAGGATAAGAATAATCAGCCAATTTTTAATGAATATCATACACAACTGAAGAATGTATCATGTATGTCCAAATATTAGAAGGCCTGTCTGGCTTTCTTATTGTTGACGGTGTATATATGAATCAAATCTTTATATTCAAGGCTTGCATTTACCTCTGCTTCACCTGACAGATGTAATAACTTCCAGTATTTTATTTGAAAAGGCTGGAATTTATAGATACGCATGACAATTGAACCCCTGAAGCTGACACAAGGGCATTCCAGGAGAATACTGACATTTAAGGCTGTCTTGGATTTTTTTCCCAAAAGAAGAAGCCTTTAAGTGGGTCATGGCCCACAGGTATTGAACTCCTTCCCTTGCTGACAGCTATTTACCAGAGCACAGTCCAGTAAAGGAAGAGGATTAAGAAGCTCCAATTGATCAGAAAATAGCATTCAAAGTTGAACCTCCTTCTACTCCCAGAACTCGGCTTTTGAAAATCTTTTAGCAAAACCATTGTCAAGGGATGGTATAATCACAGAATAGAGTAAGAAGATTTATAATTCTTAAGCAGAAACAAATGCATTGAGGTTCCATGTTTTCAGGGCTCATAGGAAATCGCCATGTGAAACTGAATCACAGGGAGGAGCCGTTGATCCTTTCAAACTACGACAAAAGGTTTTAGAAGAAAATAGATCTTTCCATTATGCAACCCCAGATGAAATATATGCTAGAAAAAAAAACCATGTAAAACAATGAAATGTGCATGCTATTTCATTTGGAATAATTCCCACAAGCAATAAAAATATGAAGTTAAGATTATTTTTACTAACCTGAAAACTAATGTGCCTTGTATATAAGATAATGCAAAAGTGTACATTGAATGAGCTATATGCTGCGGCCATTTACTTCCCTGGAGTTTGCATTCAAGTAATTGCTTCCATAAGTTGAAAATAAAATACTTAAGTGAGAGCCAAGGGATGGAAACTTGAAGAGCAGATGTTTTCATGAAAAAACTGGGCTTGATCTCATAAGTGCTACATATATTTTCTTTGTATCTTCTTTTTTCTGTGTTTTCTAATTGAAAGGCTATTCTTCCATTTTATATAGGTTTGTGTGTGTGTGTGTGTGTGTGTGTGTGTGTGTGTGTGTGTGTGTGTGTGTGTTTGAGGGAAAGATTCATGAGTTTACTGAGTCGCCTCAGAAAAAGAACATTTCCCATTAGGCCCTAATGAAATGGTCTGAGAGTGATTCAAGGATGACTGTGAAGAGTTGAAAATTTTCCATTGCCAAGATACTCACAATTTTGACAGTTTGGTTTCAAAAAGGAAACGATAATAATAAGATGTGGTAGGTACTGACTGCTGATTGTACTGGGGTCTCGTCTAAACACTGTACATGATTTAGCTCATAGGCAGTCACAAATGCCTACAGAAGGAGGTTCAATTAGTATCCCATCTTACAGAAGAACATAAAAGTTCAATATTCTAACCAAAGTTACATAACCAGTAAGTAATAGCATTGGATATTAAACTCAGGAATGTTAATCCTTAAGTTACACAATTTAAAAAAGAGAATAGAAAGACACTTTCTTCCTGCTTGTTGGGAGAACACACACTAGTGGTTCTGAAGTCAGAAGACACATGTACCACCTTGACATGTAACTTCAACTCTGGGTTCCTTTCTATCTATGAAATAAATTTAAGATCACCATCTCACAGCATACTATATGCATTAAATACGATTGAATATGTGCAAGGTGGGTTTTTGTGAATTGTCATATTCTGTATTTTATATAGAAATTCTATATTGTATATAATGCTACATTTTCAAAAGCTCCTGGAATAAGATCACAATTCATTTGAGAAATATTAAATTTCTCCTTTGCTTTTCCCAAGTGAAAGAACAAAATGAGCAACAGCTTTTCTTGGGTGTGGCCTTTAGGTCAGAAAAGCAAATTGTGTCTGTATAGTTTGATTAGTAGAACATCTGTTCATTATTTACCAAGTGGATTCATGTAACTCACCAATATAAACAGCATTATTGTTCTGATTTATTTTAAGACCCAGTTTGTCTGTTTCAAAAAAAGATATACTAGACTTTATCTCAAAATATCAGGCAACTTTCAAATCATTGAAAGAAATAGTTTATCATTATTTTTACTGAAGTATTATATTTGCTTACTAAGCCTAACAGAAAAGCAATATATAATAGCTCATCAAAGCAATAGTCCTTGATGTTTCTAAATTAAAAATGTGAAACAACTACAAAAATGATAGTTTATGAGATTTGAATATTAGATTAGGACCACAGTATGATATGATATTTAAAATTATATAAATGTATCATATAACAACACTGTTTCCATGATAGGCCATAGAGTAATAAATTCAAGTTGCATACACTCTGTGCTTAGAATATTTCTATTTTAAAAAATCCAACTAAATAAAAGGAAATAATTAAAATTTACTGATTTTTCAAAATATAGTATGCATCTTTATAGTGTGTTTCATCTATTGTCAGATTTGATCATTATAACAGCCCCATGAGGAATATCTTATAATTATTTCCACTTTAAAGGTAGAAGAAATGTGAAGAAAGTTTCCTTAGTTAGCCCATGTTCCCAAAGCTCATGGATATTAAATATATTTAGCTATAAGCTAAAGAAATCTCACTCCAGAGTCTGCATTCTTAGTGATTCTTCTTTAGTAAATTGTATTGATTTGTAACATCAATTAGACACAATGTCATAATCCATTTGTTTGATGCATAACCAGTATTCTCAACACATTCTCAGAAAACCAAATGTATGTAGATCACTGTGGTGACTTTATTAATAAAACAGTTTCAACAAACATAGAAATGTAGATACCTCTTCAACATACTGATTTAATTTCCTTTGGATATACGTTTATTGGTATTACTGGATCATATGGTATTTATATTTTTAATTTTTTGAAGAACCTTTATACTACTGTTTATAATGGCTGTACTAATTTACATTCTCACCAAGAGTGTATAAGAATTCTCATTCTCCACATCCTCACCAGCATTTCCTTTTTATCTTTTTGAAAACAGACATTCTAACAAGGGTGAAGTGATATCTCATTGTGGTTTTGATTTACATATCTCTGATGATTAGTGTACTAGTTGGTTCTCATGCTGCTACTAAAGACCTACTCTACATTAGCTAACTTATGAAAAAAAGAGGCTTAATGGACTCACACTTTAACAAGGCTAGGGAGGCCTCACCATCATTGCAGAAGACAAAGGAAGAGCAAAGCCACATCTTACATGGCAACAAGCAAGAGACAAGTGCAGAATGAAGGAGGGAAAAAGCCCCTATGAAACTATGAGATCTCATAAGAACTCACTCACTGTCAACAGAAGAGCATGGAGGTAACTGACTTCATGATTCAATTACTTCCCACCAAGTCCCTCCCAAACATGTGGGGATTATCGGAACTACAGTTCAAGATGAAATTTGGATGGGGACACAGCCAAACCATATCATTTAGTGATGTTGACCATTTTTAATATACTCGTTTGTCATTTGTATGTCTTTTTTTTTTTTTTTTTGAGTTGAGGTCTTACTCTGTCGCCCAGGCTGAAATGCAATGGCATTATCTGGGCTCACTGCTACCTCTGCCTCCCGGGTTCAAGCAATTCTCCTGTCTCAGCCTCCCAAGTAGCTGAGGTTATAGGCACCCACCACCATGCCTGGCTTTTTAATTTTTAGTAGAGATGGGGTTTCACCATATTGGCCAGGCTGGTCTCGAACTCCTGACCTCATGATCCACCTGACTCAGCCTCCCAAAGTGCTGGGATTACAGGCGTGAACCACTACACCTGGTCCATTTGTATGTCTTCTTTTGAGAAATGTCTATTCAGATATTCTGCCCATGTTTTAATTATTAATTATTTGTTATTTTGCTATTATGTTATTTGAGTTGCTTATATATGCTGTATATTAACCCCTAGAGAGTTGCACAGATTGCAAATAGTTTATCCTGTTCTGTAAGTTGTGTCTTCACTCTATTGATTATTTCCTTTACTGTCCAGAAGCTTTGTAGTTTGAAGTAATCTCATTTGTCTATATTTGTTGCCTATGTTTTTGGGGTTATATAAAAAACAAACAAACAAACATTGCCTAAACCAATGTCATGGAGCTTTCCCCCTATTTTTCTCTAGCAGTTTTGGTCTTACTTTGAGTTCTTCAATTCATTTTCAGCTGATTTTACAACTGATGAGAGATAGAAGTTTAGTTTTATTCTTCGACATGTGGATATTCAGCTTTTCCAGAGCAATTTTATTGAAGAGACTGTCTTTTTCCTTAATGTGTGTTTTCCGTGCCTGTTGAAAATCAGTGGGCTGTGAATGCATTTTGGGGTTCCATATTCTGTTCTATTGATCTATGTATCTGTTTTTATGCAAGTACCATGCTTATTTGGTTACTACAGCTTTGTAGTATATTTTAAAGTCAGGTAGTATGTTGCTTCTAGCTTTGTTCTTTTTGCTTGGAATTGCTTTGGCTATTTGAGGTCTTTTGTGGTTCTGTATAAATTTAGCATTTTTTTCTATTTCTGTGAAGAACTTTCTTGGTATTTTGATAGGGATTGCATTGAATCTGTGTATTGCTTTGAGTAGTATTGTTATTTTTACAGAATTAATTATTCCAATTCATGAACATGGACTATCTTTTGATTTGTGTCCTCTTCAATTTCTTTCATTAGTGTTTTATAGTTTTCCTTGTATATTGCTTTTGCTTCTTTGGTTAAATTGATTCCTAGGTATTTTATATTACTTGTGGCTATTATAAATGGGATTATCTTCTTAATTTTTTTCAGATCGTTTGCTGCTGGCATATAGAAATGCTACTGATTTTTGTATGTTGATTTTGTATTCTACAACTTTATTGAATTTGCTTATCACTTCTAACAGTGGTTTGGTTGAGTCTTGAGGTTTTGCTAAGTATAAGATCATGTGGTTTGAAAACAGGGCTAATTTGACTTTTTCCTTTCCAATTTGGATGCCCTTTATTTCTTTCTCTTGCCTGATGGCTCTGGCCAGTAATTCCAGTATTATTTTGAATACAAGTGGAGAAAGTGGGCATCCTTGTCTTGTTGCATATTTTAGAGAAAACCTAGCATTGATTACTTTGAATAATTTATTTAAAAATATAAATAACTACTTTATAGATTAACTTATATTTGGAGCAAAAGTTTGCAAGAGTGAATGAAAATATATATGTAAGGAGAAAAAAGTACAGAAAACATTTGTCTGGTTTACACAAATAGTAATGTGGTGCCAGAATGTTTTATTACTTATAGTAGATAATCTGCTAGCAAATACGTCAAGCCCATCCATGCCAAAAGCTAATAATGAGCAAAGTAGGATAAACATCGTTCTTAGGAAACAGCCATATCTGATGGAGAGAGCAGACGAAATACAGGATATTTTAAAATAAAATTAATCAAAATAAGACTCAAGGTAACTAAGAAAAAACAATTCATTGATGTTAAAGTAAAACAGTATTATTGGAAAGATAGGAATTTTAACAACACAAGGGACAGTTATAGTAAAGTAGCAATGAAAGAAGAGGAGGAATGAGTAGGAGATTACGTTAAACTAAGGAACAACTTTGATCATCAGAGATTCTTTAAAATAATGTGTCCTGGGCCGGGTGTGGTGGCTCACGCCTGTAATCCCATCACTTTGGGAGGCCTAGGCAGGCAAATCACTTGAGGTCAGGAGTTCAAGACTAGCCTGGCTGACATGGTGAAACCCTGTCTCTACTAACAATACAAAACTTAGCTGAGATTGGTGGCGTGTGCCTGCAGTCCCAGCTACTCAGGAGGCTGAAGCAGGAGAATCGCTTGAACCTGGGAGCCAGAGGTTGCAGTGAGCCGAGATCCTGCCACTGCACTCCAGTCTGGGCAACAGAGTGAGACTCAAAATAATAATAATAATAATAATAATAATAATAATAATAATGTGTCCTAAAGTTGACAATCTTCTTTTCTTTTCTTTCTTTTTTTTTTTTTTTTTTGAGATGGAGTCTTGCTCTGTCACCCAGGCTGGGGTGCAGTGGCACGATCTCAGCTCACTGCAACATCTGCCTCCTAGGTTCAAGTGATTCTTCTGCCTCAGCCTCCTGAGTAGCTGGGACTACGAGGTGCACACCACCACACCCAGCGAATTTTCTGTATTTTTAGTAGAGATGGGGTTTCACCATGTTAGCCAGGAAGGTCTTGATCTCCTGACCTCATGATCTGCCTGCCTCGGCCTCCCAAAGTGCTGGGATTACAGGTGTGAGCCACCACGCCCGGTCTCTTTGTTTTTTTGGTTTTGTTTTGTTTTGTTTTATTTTGTTTTGTTTTGTTTTGTTTGAGACGGAGTTTCACTCTTGTTGCCTAGGCTGGAGTGCAGGGCTCACTGCAACCTCCACCTCCCAGGTTCAAGCGATTCTCCTGTCTCAGCCTCCTGAGTAGCTGGGATTACAGGTGCATGCCACCACACCTGGCTCATTTTTGTATTTTTAGTAGAAACAGGATTTCATCATATTGGTCAGGCTGGTCTCGAACTCCTGACCTCAGGTGATCCTCCTGCTTTGGTCTCCCAAAGTGCTGGGATTACAGGTGTGAGCCACCACGCCTGGCACAACTTTCATAATCCTATTTTTTTACAAGAATTTCTTGATTGTTCAATTGTTCAAATAGCTCATCTAAACAATTGCTGTTAGTAGGTTGATCATTCTGTAACATCAAAGTAATTATACTTTAAGCAGAAAAAGTCCAACAACTATATTATTAACAATCACTATATTACACTAATTTTCTTTTAAATCAGACCTTTAAAGAATGTTATAAAAGATACTACAATGAATGTCAATTATATAAATAGGTCATGATAAGAATTTATTTACATGAACAGGTCATGACAAGAATTTAGCAAACCATTTGTTAAATACACAATTATTCAAAAGTACACAAAATCAATGAATATTTTCTGATTTTTTTAAAATTGAGTAGCTTATAAGAATTTCAAACCTTGAAAATAGGTGCTACTTATAGCATGGGATAATAAATATGAAAAATAAGCCATATGATCCTACAATTCATCCTGATCATCACGTATGACTAAGATTCTGATACACATCGATTTATGAAATAGGGAAGTGGAGGTTCTAAGATTTGTGATCTCAAAGCTTTCTTATTTCTCGTTACATAGACTCTTTATATTGATGCCAATGAAAATACACATCACTACAGTTTTGTTTTGTGTGAGTTCCACATAGGTAAAATGTGTCTACAACTTTCCTTGAGAATTTTGCCTAGTCATCTATGGTCCCATGGTACTGTGTAATTATAAAACTTATCCACAACAACCCCACAACCTTTACAGGTTTCCCTCATGAAAACATTTTGTGCCTTTGAAGTCATTATCTAAGATCTCTGCTTTCTGTTCTCAAGTGATTTCTAGCTTTGGATAAATCTCTCTGAACTGGGTTACACTGCTATCTACTAAAAATATTTTACATTTCAATAAGAGCTTTAAAGATGGTATCTAGTCTCTCTTTGTGCTATAATTTTCTGCCTCTAAATCTAACTAGTCTCTTTTTTTTCCATCCATAAATCCAATTTAATTTATACCTCTCCTTCCCATTATTGATTCTTGTCACTTTCATCACGATGCTTTTGTAAATTCTACTGTCTAGTGTCAAGAGATAACACTCCCACATTCAAAACTCTATTTCTATAAAACACGATGACCAATGCTATTTGAATTGGAAAAATAATGCAGTTAGTATAAAAGTTCTGTGCTATATATTTTATATTCTGGTGACCATAATACTTAAATGTTGTATGTTTAAAAAACTCATTCATTACTTTTATAATTCATTCAAAACTTCATTTTATACTTAGAAAAGACTGCTTTGAGTAAAGAATAAAAACTGCTTAAAAATAGGTTATTCTGCATTGTTATCATCAACTAAACTGTTATCTTGATGAATATCTATGGGTAAATCTTTTAAACTCTCTGTGCTACAGTTTTTCCATCGATTATATGATCATAGAAATTCTTGCTCCTTTAACATGAGGTATTAGCAAAATTAATTGAAATTTTTAAATATAATGAACTACTTCAATGCAAAGCATTATAACAAAAAAGATCATTTTCCATGGGTAAGTTTGTAAAAGCAAATACAGAGATGAATATGTGTAAACCTCAAATGGCCAGCAGTAATTTCTGAGGATCATTTGGGAGACATTATCAGGAACTGACTATAAAGAGAGAATTGACTTTTAGAGTTGATTGTTTTCAACATTTTTAACTATAAGAAAGAAGATTTATACGAAAGAATTCAGAGCCCTGATTAATTAAAAGATTTCGAAGAAAATCATGTAGACTACTGGGCTTCATGATTTTATGGAAACCAAAAGAATGTTCTACAATGTTTAGCATTAAAGCATTATTTTATAATTATTTGAAGTCATTAATTAAATCTACATAAATTGATATACAGTCATGTCTAACAGAAAAGTTTTGATTCATAATTTTCACAATAAATAAGTACATACAAGCATATACACTTTGCATATAATTAAATTAGATTATTGTTTGTTATCAGGTATTTGTTGCTGCTGATTTTCCTACTGTGACTCAGGGCCAGGTATAGCTTATGGTGCTGGCAGTTATTCTTACTGTGAAATGATGAGACGGTATTTGTGATAGAGAGTATAAAGCACCATACAAATATGAAACAATATTAATTACTGTTCCTTAACATTTTTTAAAAAGATGTATTTTAATTTTACCATTTTCTGGTATAAGAGATGATCTAGAAAGAAATTAATAATGTTTTTTTTTATTATTATTATACTTTAAGTTTTAGGGTACATGTGCACAATGTGCAGGTTAGTTACATATGTATACCTGTGCCATGCTGGTGTGTTGCACCCATTAACTCATCATTTAGCATTAGGTATATTTCCTAATGCTATCCCTCCCCCCTCCCCCCACCACACAACAGTCCCCAGAGTGTGATGTTCCCCTTCCTGTGTCCATGTGTTCTCATTGTTCAATTCCCATCTGTGAGTGAGAACATGCGGTGTTTGGTTTTTTGTCCTTGCGATAGTTTACTGAGAATGATGATTTCCAATTTCATCCATGTCCCTACAAAGGACATGAACTCATCCTCATCCTTTTTTATGGCTGCATAGTATTCCATGGTGTGTATGTGCCACATTTTCTTAATCCAGTCTATCATTGTTGGACATTTGGGTTGGTTCCAAGTCTTTGCTATTGTGAATAGTGCCGCAATAAACATACGTGTGCATGTGTCTTTATAGCAGCATGATTTATAATCCTTTGGGTATACACCCAGTAATGGGATGGCTGGGTCAAATGGTATTTCTAGTTCTAGATCCCTGAGGAATCGCCACACTGACTTCCACAATGGTTGAACTAGTTTACAGTCCCACCAACAGTGTAAAAGTGTTCCTATTTCTCCACATCCTCTCCAGCACCTGTTGTTTCCTGACTTTTGAATGATTGCCATTCTAACTGGTGTGAGATGGTGTCTCATTGTGGTTTTGATTTGCATTTCTCTGATGGCCAGTGATGATGAGCATTTTTTCATGTGTCTTTTGGCTGCATAAATGTCTTCTTTTGAGTAGTGTCTGTTCATATCCTTTGCCCACTTTTTGATGGGGTGGTTTGTTTTTTTCTTGTAAATTTGTTTGAGTTCATTGTAGATTCTGGATATTAGCCCTTTGTCAGATGAGTAGGTTGCGAAAATTTTCTCCCATTCTGTAAGTTGCCTGTTCACTCTGATGGTAGTTTCTTTTGCTGTGCAGAAGCTCTTTAGTTTAATTAGATCCCATTTGTCAGTTTTGGATTTTGTTGCCATTGCTTTTGGTGTTTTAGACATGAAGTCCTTGCCCATGCCTATGTCCTGAATGGTAATGCCTAGGTTTTCTTCTAGGGTTTTTATGGTTTTAGGTCTAACGTTTAAGTCTTTAATCCATCTTGAATTAATTTTTGTATAAGGTGTAAGGAAGGGATCCAGTTTCAGCTTTCTACATATGGCTAGCCAGTTTTCCCAGCACCATTTATTAAATAGGGAATCCTTTCCCCATTGCTTGTTTTTCTCAGGTTTGTCAAAGATCAGATAGTTGTAGATATGCGGCGTCACTTCTGAGGGCTTTCTTCTGTTCCATTGATCTATATATCTGTTTTGGTACCAGTACCATGCTGTTTTGGTTACTGTAGCCTTGTAGTATAGTTTGAAGTCAGGTAGTGTGATGCCTCCAGCTTTGTTCTTTTGGCTTAGGATTAACTTGGTGATGTGGGCTCTTTTTTGGTTCCATATGAACTTTAAAGTAGTTTTTTCCAATTCTGTGAAGAAAGTCATTGGTAGCTTGATGGGGATGGCATTGAATCTATAAATTACCTTGGGCAGTATGGCCATTTTCACGATATTGATTCTTCCTACCCATGAGCATGGAATGTTCTTCCATTTGTTTGTATCCTCTTTTATTTCATTGAGCAGTGGTTTGTAGTTCTCCTTGAAGAGGTCCTTCACGTCCCTTGTAAGTTGGATTCCTGAGTATTTTATTCTCTTTGAAACAATTGTGAATGGGAGTTCACTCATGATTTGGCTCTCTGTTTGTCTGTTGTTGGTGTATAAGAATGCTTGTGATTTTTGTACATTGATTTTGTATCCTGAGACTTTGCTGAAGTTGCTTATCAGCTTAAGGAGATTTTGGGCTGAGACAAGGGGGTTTTCTAGATATACAATCATGTCGTCTGCAAACAGGGACAATTTGACTAGACCACAGTGCAATCAAACTAGAGCTCAGAATTAAGAAACTTACTCAAAACCGCTCAACTACATGGAAACTGAACAACCTGCTCCTGAATGACTACTGGGTACATAACGAAATGAAGGCAGAAATAAAGATGTTCTTTGAAACCAACGAGAACAAAAACACAACATACCAGAATCTCCGGGACACATTCAAAGCAGTGTGTAGAGGGAAATTTATAGCACTAAATGCCCACAAGAGAAAGCAGGAAAGATCCAAAATTGACACCCTAACATCACAATTAAAAGAACTAGAAAAGCAAGAGCAAACACATTCAAAAGCTAGCAGAAGGCAAGAAATAACTAAAATCAGAGCAGAACTGAAGGAAATAGAGACAAAAAAAAAACCTTCAAAAAATTAATGAATCCAGGAGCTGTTTTTTTGGAAGGATCAACAAAATTGATAGACTGCTAGCAAGACTAATAAAGAAAAAAAGAGAGAAGAATCAAATAGATGCAATAAAAAATGATAAAGGGGATATCACCACCAATCCCACAGAAATACAAACTACCATCAGAGAATACTACAAACACCTCTACACAAATAAACTGGAAAATCTAGAAGAAATGGATAAATTCCTCGACACTCTCCCAAGACTAAACCAGGAAGAAGTTGAATCTCTGACTAGACCAATAACAGGATCTGAAATTGTGGCAATAATCGATAGCTTACCAACCAAAAAGAGTCCAGGACCAGATGGATTCACAGCCGAATTCTACCAGAGGTACAAGGAGGAACTGGTACCATCCCTTCTGAAAGTATTCCAATCAATAGAAAAAGAGGGAATCCTCCCTAACTCATTTTATGAGGCCAGCATCATCCTGATACCAAAGCCGGGCAGAGACACAACAAAAAAAGAGAATTTTAGACCAATATCCTTGATGAACATTGATGCAAAAATCCTCAATAAAATACTGGCAAACCGAATCCAGCAGCACATCAAAAAGCTTATCCACCATGATCAAGTGGGCCTCATCCCTGGGATGCAAGGCTGGTTCAATATACGCAAATCAATAAATGTAATCCAGCATATAAACAGAACCAAAGACAAAAACCACATGATTATCTCAATAGATGCAGAAAAGGCCTTTGACAAAATTCAACAACCCTTCATGCTAAAAACTCTCAATAAATTAGGTATTGATGGGACGTATTTCAAAATAATAAGAGCTATCTATGACAAGCCCACAGCCAATATCATACTGAATGGGCAAAAACTGGAAGCATTCCCTTTGAAAACTGGCACAAGACAGGGATGCCCTCTCTCACCACTCCTATTCAACATAGTGTTGGAAGTTCTGGCCAGGGCAATTAGGCAGGAGAAGGAAATGAAGGGTATTCAAGTAATGTTTATCTTTTTAAAAAAAAAAATTGGTGTTTTTTATATTTTTATCTGAAGTAAGTGAAATAAAAGGATGGATATAAATACAAGGTAGAGGTTATTGCTTCCTCCAAGGACTTCTTTCCTCAAGGAACGTCAAGGATGGCAAAGATTTAGAAAAGATAATATCTATTTTTAAAGTACTTAACAAATAAATTCTAAGTACACATGAAAGACTCAATTTGTCCAATCAAATTATAATTATATAAGGCTAGATAACTTATGCATAATGTTTAATTTATGAGCAATAGATGAGTTTTTAAATGTATTTATTTAAAAGTAACTAATAGTGCCTTTTAATAATCTTTCTTCCAAATATGTAATTTCTATTTCAAATATTTCTAAAACATTGTATGGATTAAGATGTTTATCCAATGATATAGCTAATATATACCTCCTATTCAGAAGAAGTGAGAGATTATTAGAAAAAAATATTTTAGAAAGCTTACAAAGCAGTTATGTTCCTGTATGGTAGTAATCCAAAATACAGTAATTGTTCTGCAAATAGCTGTGTAAATACACCAGATTTATGACTATTTACATAGATATTTTTAAAAATCGCTATTCTGGATATGTGTCTGCTTCTGTCATCTTCTCTAAGAGAAATGGGTATTAAATTACCTAGGAAAAGAGCATCTTAAAACTGAAGATAGAAAAAGACACAAAAATGGAATATTTAGCTCTCTGAATCTAAGATATATAATACATATATATGTAATTGAACAGTAACAATAATATAAAAATATTTATACATGTTTATACTTATGTGTGTACATATATAAATGTGTGTATATATGTGCATGTATCTCTGTGTGTAGAGATATAGAGATTAGCTATAGATATGAGTATACGTGCAATGTAGATGTAGCTGCAGGTATAGATTATGGTGAGTCTTCCTTTTATTGAAGTAGCTGGATGTGCGAACACGTATATGCTATCTTTTTAGAAGGTTGATACCAGCCAAAATAAAATATTTGAAGCCATTTCACATGAAAGAAAAAACAAAGGAGAGGTTAATTTAATCTTGCACCGCAGAGCAGTAGTATAACAAATGGATCCATGTGAAAGAGCTCCTTACCCCTGTATTGGACCTGCCAAATTGGCAACAATGGCTTTTCAGAGTAAGTAGTGAGTATCCAATTGTCAGATCATTTATTTTTTAAAAAACAAACTGGACAAATTCCAGAAACTGAAGGACAGATATTTTTCAACTTTTCAAAATAAGAAAAATGTTAATTACAATTTGTCTGCAAAACTCCAAAACAAATTACTCATCATAACATTTTAGGAAAATGTATAAAGTTAATAATAACAGCTAGAAGGTACATCTGAACATAATCGGCCCTTACCAAAATCTGAAATGAGTATTCTTTATATCCTCAAACTATGTTATTTTCATTTTTTTTTTTTTTTTTTTTGAGACAAGGTCTTACTTTGTCTCCCAGGCTGGAGTGCAGTAGCACAATCATGGATCACTGCAGCCTTGACCTCTCAAGCTCAGGTGATTCTCCCACCTCAGCCACCATGCCTGGCTAATTCTTTTGTATTTTTTCTAGAGACAGGGTTTCTCCATGTTACCCAGGCTGGTCTCAAACTCCTGGGCTCAAGCAATCTGCCCTCCTCTGCCTCCCAAAGTGCTACAATTACAGGCATGAGCCACCATGCCAGGCCTAAACTCTGTTATTTTTAAGATAAATGAGGCAGAAGTTCCAGAAATTTAATCAAAAAGTTTTTCCTGCTCCTTTATTTTCAACACAAGAGTTGCACAAGATGTGGATAATACCAATTTGGTTTTAATTTGCTGTTCCTGAATTATTCTCATCAGTCAGTGTGGATTAGGCCATTTTTTTCCATCTTTTGAGACACTAAAATGTTTTAAATACTTACCAGGACAAACATTGCTAGCAGTGGTCAGGTGCAACAATGACTCCATTTCCCCCATTTAAGGTATGTTCAGTGTCAGCATATTGACTGCTAGTTAGTATTAACATGAAAAAAGTAAACTCATACACTTTCTAAATTGGGATTTTTCACCATGTTACTTATTAAATGTTCAATTTTTTGCCATGATACAAAGTTATCTTTCCGAGAAAGGTACACAGGAATCTTTGCATTACTTACTTGACAAAAATAGTTAACTCTCACAAATAATTAGTCCCAACTTTTTCGGAGAAGAAAAAAAATCACATCATGATTGATGAGTATAAAAACTAGAGAAGAATTTTACTGTTTCCCAAGACATCTAAAATTTCATGACATCAATCAGTTTCCTAGGGTTGCCTAAACAAAGTGCCACAAGCTGGTGGCTTTAAACAACAGAAATTTCTTATCTCCTTGTCCTTGAGGCTGGAAATCCAAAATCTACGTGGGCCGGGCTGTGGTCTCTCTGAAGCCCCTAGGGGAGGATGCTACCTTGACTCTCCCGACTCCTGGTAGCCTGATGCTTTCTTTAGCGTATGGAAGCATAACTCCAGTCTCTGTCTCCCATTTCACGGTTCATTCTTCCTGTATTTCTGTGTCTTCACATAACCTTCTTTCCTATAAGGATACCTTTCAGATTTGATTAGGAGCCCACCCTACTCCATTATGTCCTCCACTTAATTTCACTAGTTACATCTGCAATGACCCTGTTTCCTAACAAGGTGGCAATCTGAGGTACTGAGATTTAGGACTTCAACATGTGTATTTTGGCGAGGCACAATTCAACCCTTAACATGACACAAAAGTAAGATTCTATTATTTTCATAATGTTACTAAATATTACATAAATAGCTCAGGAAATTGATAAAGACATAGTGTCTCAAACTACAAATAATAGAAGAGTTCAGAGAAGTATTATCAGAGGAGAAAACTCTTGGAATATGGCTTAAAGGATAAATAAGAGGCCTCCAAGTAGGAAAGAGGAATGGAGGAAATGATAATCCAGAAACCCAAGTGTAAGAGAATACTTTATATGAAGGGATGAGTTCATGACAAAGCAAAATGTATTCAGGAAGCTACAAATTATTCAGAATTAAAGTTTTCAGTTCAGTGCAAGGATCTGAAGATGAAGATAAATGTAAGAAAACTGTATTAAAATTCCTTGAATATTCACCCAATAATTTTACTTATTTTCTTAAAAGTAAAAGAAAGTCATTGACACACTTTAGTAAACATATATACTTTTTCTGTTATAGAAATCAATATGTGGAAGTAGCATAGAAGAATTAGAAAGTGCATTTACCAAAGGTAATTTGGTACATTTCATTTTCATTTCAGAAAGAGAAAAGCTAAAAGGCTCTAGTAGGCATTTTTGATTGCATAGATAAATCCTATATTTTCTAAAGTGGAAAAACTTGTAAAAGTAAATGGAAATTTTAGTAAGAAAAATTTTATGCATATGAGAAATCATTTTAAATTAAACTATTCAAGTTATTTAATTATAATTGCTTTAGTGGACTCATAGTTTGAACACAACTATACTTTGGAAAAAAGTTCTTATTGGAGAAAAGAAGGAAAAATATATACAATAATTTAAAATGAAATTTAAATTGCCATACAAGCTATTGTTTGAATCAACATATTTAACTACTATCCTTGAATATCATCTTTGAAAAGACAAAGAAAGAAAAGAAACAGGGGAGAAATTCCGAAGTTTCAATGGAAAACAGAAAGAATGGACCAAGAGACCCAGAATCAAGGGATAGGGCCATGATAAAACTTTACATAATATGGTCAATGTGAGACCATATTAAGAAATATGTCAACCTGCATAAAATACAGCAATTACAAAGGAAAAACCTGGCTGGAAAGTAAGTACACAGGATATTTATTATAATATAAAACATTTCAGGATAAAAGCAATAACATCCTTGGGCTAGGCTGGTTCTTAAGACATTTGTAGCCTTGATGGAGCACAAATTTTTATTCTATAAACTAACACAGCAAGTATAAAATTCTTTTTCTGTTTTTACTGGGAGACTTTACAGCAAAGAAAAATGGTGATCTGGACAATTTGCTAATTTGCTAATAACAAATGAACTAATGGTCTTGCTAGCTGGAGAGTTCCTTCCTATGGATTGCTTTTAGTCAGATATATCTGTTCTAAGACTGTACATGCTAAGCAAACTAACATGTGTAGAGTTTTGGAGCACATTTGCCTGGAAAATGTCACAAAAGCTGTATAATTTATAAGAATAAAAAGAATGTCTTTTAAGACCAAAAGAACTCTCTTCTATGTAAATAATCTAGCTGCATACATTATTACACATTTGATATATTGTGGACCAGAGTGCATTCCACTGCTGCAAGAAGGGAATATCAGAGCTACATTGATGGGCCCAGACCTCTCCTTGTTTTCCCTGTGTCTCATGATTACTTGTATCCGGAAATGATTGGAAAACCTTGATCACAAACTTGCATAAGATGAATTTGACAAGCTAATATTTGGTGTTATTGCACCAGCATACAGAGCAGCAGATTGTAGTAATTCTGCTCTTCTTTTATTGGATATGTATGGCATAAGTGATGATTTCATCAAAGAAGTTTCCTAATAACAATTGCCACACTAGTTGGACAAGCTGAAAAATGCCCAGTTTTGGTTGAGCAACCACCACCAAGATAAAGAATGAATCTATCCCCATAGAATTGAAGCTTCATTCTAGGTGAACACCTTCACCAATATATTTTCTGCTGCCAAAATAAGTAACTAGATCTTTGATCAAGCAACATAAAATTACCCAAGGCAAAACATAGTTTCTTTTTTATGGGACCAAATGTTTTGGACAGATACTACACATCTTTTGAGTGAAACCATTTAAACTATCAAAAACAGAATGCTATATAACCTTCTTCAAGCAGATAGAAAAAGGTGTCACTAATTGTGAAATATGATTATTCACCAGCATTGATACACATCTAACAGTGACTTTTTTGTGACCCCAAATTTTAATTTTAATGCAATATTTTCAGATATTTACTAAGAGGTACAGCTTTCACAAAGACTGACGCTAACATTGTGAAAAGGTGATAAGTGCTAACATGCATCAACCAGTAATAGTAAATATAATGGGAAGATTCATGAGCTGAACATACAACATACATATTTTTAACTACTTGGATTCATGCTCTGGTGAATTAAAACTATATTTAAATTAAGAAATTATTTGAGCAAAAATACATATCTCTCTTTAAAATTCTTAATGGATGTGAAATATATTAAGGTACTCAATGAGAGTAACATGTAGTTGAACATTTTAGGAAGAAAACTAGGCAAAGCTGCAAGTATAGTATAAGTAATCTCAAATTACAAACACTAGAACTAGAAACTTTGTTCATACATCTAAGTAGGCATGTTAATTTGTCTTCATGCTGCTAAAGACATACCCAAGACTGGGAAGAAAAAGAGGTTTAATTGGACTTACAGTTCTACATGGCTGAGGAAACCTCAGAATCATGGCAGAAGTTGAAAGGCACTTCCTACGTGGCAGCAGAAAGAGAAAATGATGAAGACACAAAAGTGGAAACCCCTGATAAAACCATCAGATCTCATGAAATTTATTCACTACCGTAAGAACAGTATGGGAGCAACTGCCTTCTTGATTCAAATTATCTCCCACTGGTTCCCTCCCACAGCACGTGGGAATTATGGGAGTATAATTCAAGATGAGATTTGGGTGGGGACACAGAACCAAACCATATCATTCCACCCCGGCCCCTCCAAATCTCATGTCCCCACATTTCAAAACCAATCATGCCTTCCCAACAGTCCCCCAAAGTCTTAGCTCATTACAGCATTAACTCAAAAGTCCACAGTTCAAAGTCTCATCTGACACAAGGCAAGTCCCTTCTGCCTATAAGCCTGTAAAATCAAAAGCCTAGATACACTGGGGGTACAGGTATTGAGTTAACACAGCCATTCCAAATGGGAGAAATTGGCCAAAACAAAGTGGTTAGGGGGCCCATGCTAGTCTGAAATCCAGCAGGGCAGTCAAATTTTATAGCTCCAAAATGATCTCCTTTGACTCCAGGTCTCACATCCAGGTCACACTGATGCTGATGCAAGAGGTGGGTTCCCATGGTCTTGGGCAGCTCTGTCCTGTGGCTTTGCAGGGTACAGCCTCCCTCCCAGCTGCTTTCATGAGTTGGCATTCAGGGCTTGCAACTTTTCCAGGTGAACAGTGCAAGCTGTTGGTGGATATACCATTCTGGGGTCTGGAGGAAAGTGGCTCTCTTCTCACAGCTCCACTAGGTGGTGCCCCAGTAGGGCCTCTGTGTGCTCCAACCCCACATTTTCCTTCTGCACTGCCCTAGCAGAGGTTCTGCATGAGCGCCCCACCCTGCAGCAAACTTCTGCCTGGACATCCAGGTATTTCCATACATATTCTGAAATCTAGGCAGAGGTTCCCAAACCTCAATTCTTGACTTCTGTGCACTCACAGGCTCAACACCATGTGGAAGCTGAAAAGGCTTGGGGCTTCCACTCTCTGACGCCATGGCCTGCACTCTACATTGGCCCCTTTCAGCCAAAGTTGGAATGCAGAGCACCAAGTCCATAAGCTGCAGATAGCAAGGGGGCCCTGGGACCGGCCCACAAAATCATTTTCTCCTAGGCCTCCAGACCTATGGTGGGAGGGGCTGTCATGAAGACCTCTGACATGCCCTGGAGACATTTTCCCATTGTCTTGGTGATTAACATTTGGCTCCTTGTTACTTATGCAAATTTCTGCAGCCTGCTTGAATTTCTCCTCGGAAGATGGGTTTTTCCTTTCTATCAAATTGTCAGCCTGCAAATTTTCCAAACTTTTATGCTCAGCTTCCCTTATGAAACTGAATACCTTTAACAGCACCCAAGTCACCTGACTACTATAAGGACTCCACAGTCAAATTTGAATTTAAAATTATGCATAGTAGATTGTCAAATCTTATTTGTTGTCTTGCCTTTAAACAATTCTAAAAGAAAGGCTTCATATCTTGCAGAATTTTTAATTGTTAACTAATATTAATAACAATAACCCAGGAGATTAGTGAAAAGAAGTTTCCTATTGTAACTCTTCATCGAGCAAAAGACTTCTGTCAGTCAATTAAAAACATCTCTATTGCTGGAGAAATAATGGTTCTTTCACTTTCTTATGAGTTGTGTCCATTTCTGTGACTGCCTTACATGATATGTGAATGAATCATAAGTTATTCCTCAAACTCTTAGCTGTGTAGATCAATAATTTAACTACCTGTGTAGAAATAAGAACTTATCAAAGCTTCAAATGTTGTGAATAATAACATAGTGGAAAATTCTTTTGCCTTATCCACATTTGGGAAAAAAATGTTTTAAAAAACTCCCAAATTCAGATTTGAAACACTGAGGTGTTTTTTTCTCTAAAAAGTAGAGAAACACTTTCCTGGTTAGAAGAATGATTTGAATAAGTATATTTCTTAGGTAAACAATGATAAAATATAAATCCTCAGTCATGTTTTGATCGGTCAGCCTTTGTGGAAGTAGGTCGGTCCTGAGCAGGTCTATTTCAGATGGTGAAGTAGTAATGAATGTTTTTGCCTGCAACTAAAGTCCCCTATTAACTGTGGCTAAAATAAATAGCTTTTTATTCACAAAGCATAGACAAAAAGGAGAGTTTACATGCATCAGAACAGTTGTTAAAAGAAATAAACAGTTAAGAATTTTATTTATCCATCTTCAGCATGTTGACTTTTATTCCCTTAAATGTCAGTAAGTAAGGCAAGGAGAATGGAAAATAAGTGTGTGTGGCTTAGAGGGTTAGACTGACTATAATTCTAAAAAAGCTGTACACTTTCACAATCTGATAAAAACTGGGGCTCTGTTGGCAAAGAGCAAGGAGTGGGTAGATTTTGGGCTACGCAATTAACACTGCATGCTTCAGACAGACACAAATGAGCTAGCAAAGGAGAGAGAATTGAATCTGTTCTCAGAGGGCTGCTGCCTTGTACAACTTACATAAGTTGATGCCTAGAGCCAATCATTTCCTTCGTAAGAACAGCTAATAACCAGCGATATTAATTACAATGAAATGGGCTTCTAATAACATCAATAACATGTTTTTTAACAAACACCAAAAGGGATTAATCACTCTAAACCAGGCATGGCGGAGGGAAGAAATGCAGAGGCGAACACTTCCTTTATGTGTTTGTTTCATAAAATCCAATTGAGACATTTTTTGTTCTTTTTAATGCCTGTGGCAAAAAGAAGTCAGTTAGATTATGACATGTGCGTCATCTAGGAAGAAATGAAATATGTGATCACTAAACTATTAATTGACAAACCATTTGGCAACACATTTTTTCCACATTCTTATTTTTCAAATGTTATCAATGAAAATGCATAATTTTGAAATAAACCAAATCTTTGACAATGCACGAAATATTATAGGTGAAGTTCAACAGACTTTCAAAATGGAACCAATTTTGTTGACATTACTAAAGTCCTCTATTAACTGTGGCTAAAACAAATAGCTTTTTATCACATAGCGTAGACCAAAAAGAGGGTTTGCATGCTTCAGAAGAGCTGTTTAAAGATGAAAACAGGTAAGGATTTTCTTTCTTCATCTTTAGCATATTGACTTTTGTTTATATTTTGTTGACATATCATGAAGTTTTAATAAAATCAAATAGTTTTCAAATCAGAAAGTGGAGGTAATTGAGTTAAGCCCCTTATAAAGTTTCTTCTCTTACATATCACAATATTTTACATGAGAGCTTCATTTTGTAGCCAGATCATGTGCCTGAGCTGGAATTCTGAATCTGCCACTTATTTGCTAAGTGACAATAGATAAGTTAATTAACTATACTACTCCTTGATATTTTGCATAAAAAGTAGATAATAATAATTCCTACTTCACAGAACACATGAGGATTAAGTGAGTTATTATCTGCACAGTACAACTACTTATGTTGTTTGTCACTGTGAGTGTGTGTTGTGTATAGTTGCTAAATAAGGGTTTGTAAAATAAAGTAATTGTGGGCCCTTGAAGCTGGAAAAGAAAAGGAAGACATCATTACAGAGAAAGGTATGCAGGATATAAAAGAGTTCTTACACATATTTAGGAAGCAAATAAATAGGTGAATAAAAAGATATTTTATTAATATTTTGTTAATAATCATAGCACAGAGCCTGGCACAGAGCATAAAATCAATGTTAATGTTTTTCTATTTATCTTTTGCCACCAAATAATGTATTTTTCTTGTATTGCATTTAGGTTATTAAGGGTTTTTTACACCAAGAGTGCTTGAAGCCCAGAATACTGATGCATCTGAATTATCAAAATATCCATGAAAAATGTGTAGAGATATATTTGGGAGATTTTTTTAAGCACTTTTTCCCAAATGTGGATGAGGCAAAAGAATTTTCCACTACGTTATTATTCACAACATTTGAAGCTTTCGTAAGTTCTTATTTCTACACAGGTAATTAAATTATTTATCTACACAGCTACATAAATACTTCTTAAGAGTTTGAGGAATAACTTATGATTCATTCACGTATCATGTAAGGCCATCACAGAAATGGACACAACTCATAAGAAAGTGAAAGAACCATTATTTCTCCAGCAATAGAGATGTTTTTAATTGACCGACAGAAGTCTTTTGCTCAATGAAGAGTTACAATAGGAAACTTCTTTTCACTAATCTCCTGGGTTATTATTAATTATTGATATTACTTAACAATTAAAAATTCTGCAAGATATGAAGCCTTTCTTTTAGAATCGTTTAAAGGCAAGACAACAAATAAGATTTGACAATCTACCATCCATAATTTTAAATTCAAATTTGACTGTGGAGTCCTTATAGTAGTCAGGTTTGCTGATTGCAACAAAACATTAATGGCTAATCAATGTAAATGAAAATTTCCATAAGAATAGTCTTCTGTTGGCATGCAACTACTCTACCAGAGTTTTCTGGAAGACATTTTGGTGTTGACACACCAAATATATATTCTTTTAAATTTTCACTTCTTAAGTAATAAATACTATTCTGTATCATATTATTTATCCATTGATAGGGATTCCTCTTTTCTTAAAGTCTCTGGCATCTTGAATTAATATATATGTATATTAATTCATACGTGTTCATATATTCATAAAATTATTATATCATATATATTCATACATATGAATTCACACATGTATGAATATATAATATTCATATATAATGTTATATATGAATTAATATATATGAATACATATATTCTCTTAATTCGCATTTAATGTCTTCATTCTTTCTACTGCTATATTTACATCAAGAAAACACAACAAATAGCATATAACTTACTAGTTGTTGTTGCTTTCTTCTAATCTCTTTGCCTAGTTGCAGATGCCTAGCTCTTTTTTAACCATTACTTTATGGCTCATAACTTTTTTACAAAGAATAATGCATTCATTTGCACAGTCCTTTTTCCCCCAGCTCCTTTTGTCGGTTCTTTACACGAATCTGCAGAGTTGGCATTACTTTGCTCTGATCTGAATTAAACCTATCAAGGACTTGCTTATTTTTTGCTTCTTATTTTAAGCAAAACAACATGATGGCTTTTATGAATCAAAAGACTAATGAGCCCATCTGTCATATTTTGCAAGAATGCCACAGTGAATCACTTTTTCTGACTTTAACTGGCACTGGGAAATTACTACATGTAAATAGACTCACTGAGATGTCAAAACAAGAGTGTTGCAAAAAGGAATTGCTGTATAGTTTCTCCACAACGTTTGGCTGGGCTGAGAGCTTTACTAGACAATTGGGAGCAGTCTGGGCACTGGAGTTTAAGCAAGATATTCAGATTTGAACGGCATGAAAAAGGACCATTCAGTAACTGGAAAATAGAATCTTCTCTCAAGTTAGCAGAGGTGATGATTTTTGGAAATTATTGTTGAGGTAAATGTAAGCCTAAAGAATAAATGTAGGACCTCAGATAACACTATGAATCTACTGATAAAAAAACATTTAAAACACTTGTTTTCAGATGAAAAGAAAATGACTTTTCTTTTGAGACCGTGTGAAAGCATTCTCTTTCAGTTAAAATATTTAGGCAAATTATTGATGCCAGGCTGAAACTTCTCTTTCTTTAAATAAAGCACACTTGAATGTCTCCTTTATGTTTTGCTTTGTGATCATACTTCAGTTAATTTTTCAAGGAGAAAAAAAATGAAGATGAAGATAAGGATGATACCGAACATTACTAAATGATTATAATCTCCCTGGCATTATGCTAATCACTTTGGGCTATAATCTGTTAATATCAGGGAATATTTTATTTTTTAGAGAATCAGTATTTTCTCAGTTTCATAGAGATGCATATGAATTGAGTGTATCACTAGGAAAGCGGAACCACTGAGCAATACGAATTAGGAATGTATTTTAGGCCGGGCGCGGTGGCTCATGCCTGTAATCCCAGCGCTGTGGGAGGCTGAGGTGGGCGGATCACGAGGTCAGGAGATCGAGACCATCTGGCCAACACGGTGAAACCCCGTCTCTACTAAAAAAAAAAAAAATACAAAAATTTATCCGGGTGTGGGCGCGGGCGCGGGCGCGGGCGCCTGTAGTCCCAGCTACTCGGGAGGCTGAGGCAGGAGAATGGCCTGAACCTGGGAGGCGGAGCTTGCAGTGAGCCGAGATCGTGCCACTGCACTCCAGCCTGGGCGACAGAGCCAGACTCTGTCTCAAAAAAAAAAAAAAAAAAAAAAAGGAATTTATTTTAGAGATTGAACTCTCCACAATTATGAGTGAATACACGGAAGCAAAGAACAAAAAGGGTATGGTTAGAGGATCAGAGAAAGGTCACTAACAAGGAATCAAGGACAAGAGACAGCGAAATCTATAGCAGGCTGCTGCCTCTGCATTTGGGAGTGGGCAGGCAGTTGGTGGGGCAGGCAATTGTGAATAAAATCTGGACCTAAAGAAAGAGAAATCAAAAGCAAAACCTCAGAGGAGACGCCACAAGAGTAAACTATAAGTCATATTTGCCAGTCTCTGCTTTTCTTATCATTTGTAAATCCACATCTAGCCTTGAGTAACCTGCCTTTGGTGAACTGCAGAGGAAGCTAAGACCCTCCACACAGGCACTGCATATGAGCCTGACCTAAGATTTAAAGAACCTGAAGGAAATCTGCGCTAGCTGAGCCCCATGCAAATGAGATGAGCTAGCAGATCAGCATCAGCATTTGAGACCTACAGTAATTCGGGAGCCCTGGCACCAACTTCCTAGTTTCCTGACTGCTATTTCCCATCTGCCTGCTAACCCTCACAAATTTCTCTTATTTGCCCAACCTAGCCCAGAGCTATACAGAAAAGGGTATTTGAAGAATGAAACCAGAATTCAGATAAATTGACACATGCAAAACTATTGAATTTAGTGTTAAGATCCAGACTATCTGAATTTATTTTCTGAAAATGGCAGTTATCCGCTTTGATACCTTAGGCTATTTATTTAAATGCTTTGTGCCTTGGTTTCCACATCTCATAAATGGGAATAATTGTAGCACCTGCCACGCTACTACTGTTTAACATCATAGGGTTATTGTGAGAATAAGTAAATGCATGTAAAATTCCTAGAATTACACATCACACATAGTAAATGATCATTAACTGCAAGTAATTATCATTATATGTTTCATATCATTTTATCCTGTTTTCAAAATAACATCATGAAGTGATGTTTTGGGATCCATTGCTCAAGTTACATGCATCTTCAATCAGAGGTAAAGCACATTGTGATTTTTTTAAAAAATAAACATAATAAGGTAAAGTATCAAGTCACCAAAGGTTTCACCTTCCGTTTATTTTTCATTAAGAGTAATAATTGCCTTCAGGGCTGGGGGCGGTGGCTCACACCTGTAATCCCAGCACTTTGGGAGGCTGAGGAGGGTGGATCGCCTGAGGTCAGGAGTTCAAGACCAATCTCGCCAACATGGTGAAACCCAGTCTCTATTAAAAATACAAAAAATTATCTTAAGCATGATGATGCACGCCTGTAATCCCAGCTACTCAGGAGGCTGAGGCAGAAGAATCGCTTGAACCTGGGAGGCAGAGGTTGCAGTGAGCCTAGGTCATGCCACTGCACTCCAGCCTGGGTGACAGAGCCAGACGTAGTCTGAAAAAAAAAAAAAGAGTAATACTTGCTTTCAGCCCTCTGCCTGAAGACAGAAACTCTCGTAGTTTTAGCTGTCCCATGCCCAAAGCTGTCATTGTAATTTTCAGTGGACATAACCGAAGGGGTGTATCAATAATCATTTTTCTCAGAGCAGTGAATGATGAAGTTATAGAAGATAATAAAATCTACTTAAAGTCTCCATAAGGCTTAATCCATTATCTTCCTGGGGAAACTTTTATATCAGAAAAATCTTATTCATGTCTTACATAAAGGAGCAAACTATTCCATAAATAGATTAAGGAGAAGAGCATTCAAAAGACAGAGTACAATCCTCAAACAAAGGAATAGAAATTGCATATGTCAAATATTTTTCTTTAATGAAACCATACAGTTATCTTACAAAAATATATACTGACCTTTGGCATTCCTAAATTAAAACACTGGTTACAACTTCATTAATGAACCCTAAGAAAGAAAAAATTGTTAACTGACCAGGGATAGAAACATCTGGTCTCAAATAACTTTTCTAAAGATTTTCCTTAACTATTAGGTAACTATTATCCCTATAATGTTGATGAGAAAATAAAGTTCAGGAAAATTAAGTAAAAACTATCCACAGTTTTATACACAGTAACAAGACGCCAAGGTTTTAGCTCAAAAAATTAGACCCAGAACCAATACTTTCAACCTCTATGCAAACTGCCTTCCCTTTACAATCAGAGTGGAGTACTGAAAACTGTGACCAAGATCTTGAAACACCAAATCAAGATTCTTACATAATATTTGAAGATTGAGAATCCATTTGAAATATGCTGCATATTTTTACATCATTGCAAGTTACATTGATCCTATATTAGTGCTATGATATTTTCCAATATTAGTGGTATAGTGTTTAGTGATATAGTCCTCCATGTCATATATGTAAAATAACAGCTACAAAAGAGAATATCTTAGTTTCTCCAAGCTCACCCTTTTTAGAAATGTAGTGTACATATAAGTCACCTGGAGATCTTAAAATGCACATCCTTATTTAATAATTCTAGAGTGATTCAACATTTCTAACAAGCTTCAGGATGATATTTAGGAATGATGTTTTAAGTGTTAAAGCCATACACTTTTGAAATCCTCCCTAGATACTTCTTGGGGTTGAAGTGGAGAAAGCCTACATAGCAGAAAAGCATCTGACTCTATATTGCTGTGACTCAGTGCAGTGATACCTCTTATCTGAGTAGAGCCAAAGTGACATCTACATTGTGAATCTCGCAGGCAGTATCATCCTCAGTGCCAAAGCCTGGCCATGCTATTTGGAAAACTCTCTTAAAGGAACTTAACAAAGTCCAAGATAAAAAGCTTATTTTATACAGCAGTAAGATCAAGTGCTTTTGTTATCTGTTGCATCTATTGACCTAGTGTGACAGCTTTAACAATGACAAATATCACTAAGTCAAAGGCAAATTACTAATTGTTTTAGGTAACATGCAGGTTTTACTAAATCCAAGGTATGGCTAGTGGTTAATTTAACCTTCGCTACAACTTGAGAATTTTTATTATACCTTCCAAATATTGAAGATCTTTCCCTAGCCACATAGAAACAGAAAATTCAATAGACTTTGTGTTCTATTCTACCACAAAGTGCCACCTAGCTACCTAATAAGGAAGTAATAAAAAGAAGGAGATTTCAGCAAAACTAAATAATGGTGACTTTAGCCATGCTTTGAGGTTTACTCGAATCACAGACTCAAAGGATGTTAAAGGTGGCTAACATTGTCTCATCCAAACCATTCATTGCATAGATGCAGAAGCTAGCATTGGAGGAATTCAATAACCATTTAAGGTAACACTGTTAGAAAAATGTGAAGAAAACTTAAAATTTTTCATGTCTAGTCTAGTGCTGAGGAAATTACAGCCCTCCTTTTCCTACACATATTTTTAAAATTACCGTATCACTCAGGCTAGGCTACGGTATGCTACATTTAAAAAAATGACTTTCAGGTCCCAGTAGCAAACAAAAACAAATGTCAATTTCTTGTCCACATTGTGCGTCCGTTGTTGATTAGCTGTTACTCTCCTTCACATATCTTCACTTTGCAACCCATGTTGACAGAACAATTGTATCCGGGAAATTACTTTTCTCATGGTAGAAGGGGTAAAAAGACATAACCAATCACATTCTGATTTGCTTGTATTCCCATTTCTTTATCCAAAAACAGTCACATACCAGGGCAGGATGTATTTTCCACCTACAGGAAGGACTACAGATGCATGGCTAAGTTTCATGTCAGTGAAGCAGAGAAGGATACTTTTCTACCAGGGTGGTGTCAAAGTCAAATAAAATGTAGAGGTGGATCTCCATAGTTAAAATTTCGGGGAGGAAAGCAAGAATTGCAATTTGGGACATACACACACACCAGGTGGTCTTTGGTATGTCCAAAGAAGAAAGAGAAGGTTAGAGTTTTTAGAAAAAGAGGAAATGTCGGCCGGGCGCAGTGGCTCACACCTGTAATCCCAGCACTTTGGGAGGCTGAGGCGGGTGGATCACGATGTCAGGAGATCGAGACCATCCTGGCTAACATGGTGAAACCCCATCTCTACTAAAAATACAAAAAATTAGCTGGGCGTGGTGGCGGGCGCCTATAGTCCCAGCTACTCAGGAGGCTGAGGCAGGAGAATGGCGTGAACCCAGAAGGCCGAGCTTGCAGTGAGCAGAGATAGCACCACTGCACTCCAGCCTGGGCAACAGAGCGAGACTCCGTCTCAAAAAAAAAAAAAAAAAAGAGAGGAAATGTCACATATTGCTTATCAAGAAAGTTCACTGGCACTAGGAAAGTTTTGGGGAGCTGGCAAGTTTTAATCGGTAAGTGACAGCAATGAGTAAGACTATTTTTGGAGTTGCTTCAGCAGCTATTAGATAAAACTGGTTTCAGGTTAAAGTTGGCTGTTTCTACCAGGCTTGCAGAGAATTACATTCTTGGAACAATTGCACATTCACTGAGTGATTTTTTCCCCCAGCTCAACACTGATTTAGTTGGGTATGACAAGAATGATCTAACTTGTATGGTCAGCTTTCAGAGCAGTATGACAGCATTTTTTAATGAGGCAATCCCATAATTGCAAATAGTATGAACTGCGTTGTTTTTGCATTGATCTACCATGTATAGCATACGCTGAATCAACAGCCATTGCCACAAAGAGGTGCCCATTTCTTTTCTCTGGAGATTCCAATTTTAACAATGTTTTCTAGCAGAGATTGGTCAATATTATTTTTAAATATTTAAATCACAATATTGTCTTCTGTGAACTAAAAACACAGCTATAAGTAGCAGCTATAACGTTTAATAGTTAATAGATTATAGAGCAAAAGAATACGTAGACCAAATCAAAGAGATGAATGGGCAGGGCTACAGGGTAAAAGATGATTGGGGGGGTAACATTTTCCCTATTTCAGCAAGAGGCCACGTATAGATCAATCCCTAAGGGCAGAAAGGTTGACCCAAGTTTAAGGTTGTAGCCCATCCAGCTGATGTAGAGAGGCAAATAACACCATTCCCACACAGATATGGCCACTGTCGCTTCTACGTATGTGGCTGTAAAATTGTTAGTATTCCACAGTACTGGCAGCAGAATGACATTCTCTTTCCACTTAGCCATCGCTACAACAGATAAAAATGATAAGAGATGCAGAAAGACCACAGAATACTTTTAAAAATAAGGTTCTTAACTCTCTCACCTCTAATCCACAGAAGTAAGGTATCCCTTAGACACTGTATTTTGGGTATCGTCTTCCAGCTAGTAGCAAGCATTAAAGTATCTAATGGGTGAAATGAAACCATAGGAGAGAGCCTGTTTGGAAGAGACAGAGAAGTTTCATTTCTTTTGTTTTAATTGGACATGACAGAAAGAACAAATGAGCAATACATTTCATTACCTTTTAGCTGAAGAAAGAGGCCAGGATCCAAGTGATTTCTTTTCTTAAATTGCTAGCCAAGCTCAACTTCTCCCAGTAGCATAGCTTTTTATATTTTTTTGAACAAATTCCTTGTGAAACGGATATAGCATTTCTGGCAATTATATTCCAAGTATGTGTGTGTGTGTGAATATATGTGTGTTTGTGCTTGAATGTGTATGTGTGTATGTGTGTGATTGTGTGTATACGTGTTTATATGTGTGTAGGCTACCCTTTTGACTGACACATATTGCTGCCTCTGATAACAGCATTCTCCTAATTATTTTCTTAATATGGATCGATTCACATTGAGCAAGATTAGTTCTTGGCAATCTATTTGGATCATTTCACTGAAGAGTTAATTTTATTTTCTAGATCAGAAACATCTAGCAGATACAGACTTCTGAGGGGTTTAGGCTCTATTTTTATCACACGGTTATTGAGAGCCTGAAGTTAATTAAATTGTGAGCACACCAAATCTTGTTCAGCATAGATACTAACTTATGTAGTAGCAGTCTTAAAATGTTTCAAAACATATCTTCTTTTTTCTGTAGTATCTTGACATAGAAAATTGCATTAACTATTTTAATTGCATATTTTAATTAGATTACTGTGTTTTAGGACCTATTCATGCCATCTTTGTTTATTCTTTATCTCCAGAAATCTCAGTCTGGCTGTAATTGCACCTGCTTGTTTGCTGTGGCAGAATGTTTCATATAAGAGAGGGAGACAATCATAGGATTATGTAAACTTCTGGAATGGTTAATTGTTGCTTTCTTACCCTCACAAAGTAGAGACTTCTGATTCAACTTGTAAAAACATGGCTCTTTTTATGTGAGAAAAGGTAATAGACAATTTAAAATAGAAGTGCCAAATAAATAATGATTAGGTTACACATGCTCCAAAATCTTGAAATTACCTTTCTAAGGCCTTTTATGTAAAAATTGGCTGAAATGTTACAATTGACATGATTTTTTTCTTATTATAGTTGGTTTGATATTCAAGCACAGTTAAAATTACTATCTTATACATAAAAATTAATTGTATTATTAGTCAAAATGTAAGTTGACATGCTTAATTTACCACTATCTTTATGAAGAGAGTTGACGTTGACTGCCATGGTTTATCTCAAAATCTGGTATGTATCAGCTTTACTTGAGAATCAATGATTTGTAATCTCGTTAATACAAAGTAAAGAGCATAGAAAATGTGTTATCAATAGATAAGTACCTCTAAGGTGTTAGTAGGGCATGAAATGTATGTACTCTTGAATGAATGAGTTTATCATGTCCAATAGCAAAAGATAAAGTCAAAAGTCATCTGGATAATTTAAACTCATAAACAAGATAACTAAATTTAAAATTCTTTACAATATGCTGCAAATAGTTTGTGAATTTATCAAAGAGTTTCACATTTTGGCTAAGTATTAGAATTTCAAAAATTAACCAATATCATCCCCCTTTGTAATGGTATGGATAAGGCACAAGGGGCCAATGTCTTCAAGAGAATATTACTAACCAAGGAGATCGAACACTGGGCTGTAAAAACAAATGCCTTATGATAATAGTAAGTCTACAAATTTCAACTGTTCAAAAGATATATAAGGATAATATGAATTTTGCTCTAGGATATTCTGAAAAAGTAAAGGTTAAAATGGAGTATAAAGTCAAGAAGTGTGATGTCTCCAGCTTTGCTCTTCTTTCTCAAGATCTCTTTGGCTACTCTGGGTCTTTTGTGGTTCCAAATGAAATTTAGGATTCTTTTCTCTATTTCTGTAAAAAACACCATTAGGATTTTGATGAATATAGCATTTCACCTGTAGATCAATTTGGCTAATATTTATATTTCAACAATATTAAGTCATCCAATCCATAGAAAGCCATGTTTTTTTTCATTTATCTGTGTCTCCTTTAATTTCCATCATCAATGTTTTGCAGTTTTCATTGTATAAGTATTTCACCCCCATGCTTAAGTTTATTTCTAAATATTGTATGATTTTTATGCTATTGTAAATGGAATTTTTTTAGCTTATTTTTAGAATGGTTCCTTGTTAATGTTTTGAAATACAACTGATTTTTTGTACATTGATTTTGTATCCTGCATATTTACTCAATTTGTTTATTGGTTCTAACATTTTGTGTAGGTGGAGTTTTAGGGTTCTCTACACACAAGATGATGTCATCTGCAAACAGAGAACATTTTATTCTGTTCCTTTACAATTTGGATTCCTTCTATTTCTTTCTCTTACCTAATGGTTCTGGCTAAGACTTCCAGGACTTTACAGAATAGAAGTGGTAGAAACCATAGTAATTAAAACAGTATGGTACTAGCATAAAGACAGATATATTAAATGGAACAAAATAAAGAGACCAGCTGTAACTCATACATATATGGTCAACTCATCTTTAGCAACAGTGCTAAGGATACACAATGGGTAAGGAAGTATAATTTCTTCAAAAAGTAGAACTGGGAAAACTAGACACTACCCTCAAAAAAACAAAAGTAGATCTCTGCCTTACATCACTCACAAAAATCAAACAAAAATGGACTAAAGACTTAAACATAAGATCTGAACTGTCAAACTTCTAGAAGAAAACATAGGGGAATACCTTCTTGGCAGTGGTCTTGGCAAAGATTTCTTGACTAGGACACTAAAATCATAGAACATAAAAGCAAAACTAGAGAAGTGGGACTATGTCAAACTAAAAAGCTCCTGTGCAGGAAAGGAAACAACAGATTGAAAGGCAACCTATAGAATAGGAGAAAACATTTGCAAAACGAACATCTGATAAGGGATACATTTCAAAACGATATAAGGAACTCACAAATCAATAGCAAAAAGACAAGTAACCTGAATTTAAAAATCGGCATGCACCCTGATAGACATTTCTCCAAAGAAGACACAGAAATGGCCAGCAGGTGTGTAAAAAAGTGCTCAAAATGTCTAATCATCAGGGAAATACAAATCAAAACTACAATGAATGATATTACCTCACACCTTTAGGGTGTCTACTATCAAAAAAAAAAGATAAGGGCTAGCAAGAAGGTAGAAAAATTGAAACGCTTATACAGTGTTTGTAGGAATGTAACATGATGCAACAGCTATGGAAAACAGTATGGAGGTCCTTAAAAATTTTTAAATAGAACTACCATATGATCTAGAAATCCCACTTCTGGGTATATATCCCAAGAAATTGAAATCAGGGTCACAAAGAGATATCTGCATCTCTGTCCCACGTTTATTGCAACATTATTCATGGTAGCCAAGATATGGAAACAACTTAAGTGTCCTTTGACAGATAAATGGATAAAGAAGCATGTGATATATGCATAAAATGGATTATTATTCAGCCTTAAAAGGGAAGGAAATTCTGCTTTTTGCAACAGCATGGATGAACCTGGAAGGCATTATGCTAAGTGAAATAAGCCACTCACACAGGAAAAAATAATTCATGATTCTAATTATATGAGGTATCTACAATAGTCAAACTCATAGAAGCAGACAATACAATAATGATTGCCAAGGGCTGCAGAGTTGGGCAAATGAAGAATTCAATATGTATAAAATTGTAATTATGCAAGATAAACTGGTTATAGAAATTTGCTGTATAACATAGTACCTAGAGTTAACAATATGATATTGTGCATTTGAAAATTTGGTAAGAAAGAGTTGAAAGCTCAATTTATGTTCAAAAATCACACACTCACACACACACAAGAAGTAAAGGGACACAAAGAAAATGGGAGGTGTTAGGACATGTGTATTCCTTGATTATGGTGATGATTTTACATTATTGGCATTTGTCTGAACTCATCAAATTGTATACATTAAATATGTGCAGTGGTGTGTATCTTAATAAAACTGTTAAAAATGGAGTATAAATACCTTAAATTGTAAGAATTTTTAAAAATTAAAGGAAATAAAAAGCAGAAATAATATCTTAACATTCTAATGACAGTCTATTAAGTTTCTATGCATTCCTTAAGTCTATAATATTTCTATGCTGAAATAGTTACTGGAAGAAAAAGCATGTCATTAAAATATTATAGCTAAATAATTACTACTATCACATAAACGAGTAAGCACTTTGTAAACAAATTACTTTTAAATATTTTTTTAAGTGCATTATGAGCCTGTCTCTACAAAAAATAAAAAAAAGGGCCAGGACTGGTGGCATGTGCCTGTGGTCCCAACTACTCGGGAGGCTGGGGTGGGAGGATCGCTTGGGACCAGTAATTTGAGGCTGCAGTGAGCTATGATCATACCACTGCACTCCAGTCTGGGCGACAGAGCCAGACACTGTCCTAAAGCAAGAAATAAAGAGTTCAGGGTGCGGTGGCTCATGCCTGTAATCTCAGCACTTTGGGAGGCCGAAGCAGCTGGATCACGAGGTCAGGAGTTCAAGACCAGCCTGGCCAGGATGGTGAAACTCCATCTCTATTAAAAATACAAAAAAAAAAAAAATTAGCCAGGTGTGGTGGCGGGCGCCTGTAATCCCAGCTACTCGGGAGGCTGAGGCAGAGAATTGCTTGAACCTGGAAGGTGGAGGTAGCAGTGACCCGAGACCAAGCCACTGCACTCCAGCCTAGGTGACAGAGTGAGACTCTGTCTCAAAAAAAATTAGACACTTAATGCATCTGAAAGAAAGAAAGAAAGAAGAAGGAAGGAAGGAAGGAAGGAAAGAAAGAAAAGAAAGAAAAAGAAAAGAAAGAAAAGAAAAAGAAAAGAAAGAAAGAAAAAGAAAGAGAGAGAGAGAAAGAAAAAGAAAAAGAAAGAAAGAAAAGGAAGGAAGGAAGAGGAAGGGAGGGAGGGAGGGAAGGCAGGAAGGGGAAAATGCATTATGAATTACACTTAAATTTCTAATTCAAACTCATAGTTAAGATTTTATTGAAAAAGCAACCTACACATGACCACATCTAAACTGAAGAAAGATTGAAAACTAGGGCAGCTAGCTTGTGGTGCACAGGTAAAGTTCAGTTAGTTTCGTCTCTAAAAGGAGAAAGGGAAGAATGAATACAGATAGAGAATGATCACCACCACAATTATATTTATTTAAAATTTATCTTATTTTTACACAACGTTTCCAAGGATCTAATGTAAGGAATTTAACTGAACATGTTATTATGCTGTTTAATTCCCTACACCTAACCAACTTTACCAGACTCATGCTTCTGTCGTTGACTTCCCTGTCGTAAAAAAATGACTTAATAATGAAACCTTCCTGGTTATTGTGAGTTATTTTATTTTTAATGTTAATGGACCCAACTCAGCAGCAGCAGCAGCAGTAGGGTTACTAGACACATTAATCAAACACATAATTCTAGGTAAAGTACAAATTAAGCAAAATCACACTACATACCTGGCCACTTTGTTCTCGAAACTGACATCGTTAAAAATAAAACAGCAGCAAAGAAGCTATGTATTTACCTAGTACAAAATATTACCCAATGAATTTATTTGGATGGTGGCTAAAAAGACATAGTCAGAAACATGAAATGCAAATTTTTACTTGGGAATTTAGAGGTCCAGACCATGTCAGGAACTTTTAGTTCTTTAATTCGGTGATCTTTTAATTGGATTTTATTTTTATTCTTTCGCTTAGAAAAGAAAACAGAACAAGCTTCCTGGAATTGTGTTAAGACAGAACTTAGCAAGCGGATGTGGAAAACTGATTCTGTGGACAAAGTAAAGGTTGGTATAACACTTTGGTGATGATAGCAGGGAAATTAGATAAAAGAGCATTGAGAAAATCTGACAAGTAGGCTCACTCTCTTTCAATATCAAATAATCTTTTGACCTCTGGGCACTAGGATTATTAAAGTTAAAAAGTAACATGGTGAGAAGATAAATCTTGCCTGAGCTACAGATGTGGCTGGCACAACAATCTGAAATCATAGAATTGTGAATTGGTTAGGATTCTGGATACACAGGGGATTTCTTTGAAAATGATCTAAACTAGCAGCTGATTGGGAAGAACATGCTGATATTTTTTTCAAAGCTTCCTACTAACCAAGTAGGATGCTGTAAAAAGTGTGGTAACCCCTACGAGGAAAAAGCAATCTTTCCCAGCCTGGTTCGTGTTTCTTCCCCGAAATACAGGTCTATTTTTGAATACTGCCATGAATAGAGTTATTTCCTTCGGAAGAGTTAAGTGCTATGCGGTTCAGCATGTTCTGGTATAATGCCTTTTATTCAAAAGTTTCATAATCCACTTTATAGACAAAAGTAGATTAGGGAAATATGCTTGGTGAGAGTGACTTTCATATGGCAAGGTAAAAAACCACATGTGGAGTGGGAACAAAGGATGAAGGGAGAGGAAGCAAGAATTTGCATTAGCAAAGGGAAAGTAAATATGGTTTCACTGTAGTCAGACAAGAGGAGGATAAAAAGGAATTGCAAAGAGAATTAAAGGTCAGTGGGAGATATGAAGGAAAAGATCTTAAGAAACTGTTTTAAAAGATAGTCTCACATAGGTGATTTTTAGGTGAATATCTGAAACAAATCTCAGGGAAAAAAAGACTTTTTAATGAAAGAGACATAAATCATATACTTTCCTTTGGAAGGAACCATAAAAATCATGAAGTCATAAAATTTTAGAAAGGAAAGTGATTTTAAGATCAATAACTTTGTTCTCCAAAGTAGAAAACTGAAGCTCAAAAAAAAAAGTTTTAACAAAATGCCTAAGAATACCTAGTAAGTGTCAATCCTTATATATACAGCTGGGTCTTCTGTCAACATGTCTAGTGATATTTTTCACAACACACCATCCTTTTGAATGGCAAATACACTTTTTAGCAATTAAAATATTTCAAAAAGAATATTCTAGCATGTATCATACTTAAGGACTTCCTTTACGATTAACCTAGAAGTAGCAGAGGAATGTAACTTCTGTTTAATGGGATTGTAAACAACGCAAGAGATTATTATTAATTTAAAGCATTTTTAGTTTGTGAATTTTCAGTTTTCTTGTATCCTTCTGTAAAGTAGTAATCAGCTAAATACTAGATTTGGTAGTATTTTTAATAGTGTAGATAAAATAACTAATGATATTGTCCATGCATACAATCTTAGAGCCAGTGAGGTTTTATAACATCTATATTAATATTTAGGTATTATTCTGGCTGAATAAAGTCGATATATCCTTAAGTTGAATAAAATTGGCATAGTCTTTAGTTCTTTAGGTCAGAAGTTACATGGACTTTTGAATAAAATTTGAGTGGAGCTGAAGCTTAAAACCTCCTTCTCCAGAATATAATTCAATTTTATAAACTGGTTTCAAACCAGTCAAAAAATCACAAAAACTAATCAACAGGAAAACAAAAAACCAATAGAAAAATAAAGTTGAGGCATACACTCCATCCAATAACAAAAATAGTAGGGAATTCAACATGGCTCTTTTTTTTTTCTATTATTCATCTACAAACTCTCCCCTCCCCATCATTTTGCTGAAAAGAAACTCAAAAAAGTTCTAATTTTCATTAATACTTTGCAGTCTGTAGAAAAACAGGAGACTGGTAAGCAGGCAACCTGAAATAAAGATAGGGAAAATATCTGAGGACTAGCAAACCCTAGGGATCAGTGACTGCTACAGGATCTCAGTGGAGATGGGAGGAGCTATTAGGAGTTTGTCAATTCTTAATGCTACTCATTAAATTGTAGAGAATAGTATGTAGCACAGTGGCATCCCAGTGGCATCCCACACACATTCACAGATAGAATAAACCTCACATTAGTACAAAGGAACCTTTGTACAGGATATTTAACAAAATTGCAGAAAAGAGAAGGAAATATGGGCCATCAAAAGAAGGCTGTATACAGCCTCATGTGAATTTATACTCCTGCCTCAAAACCTTTCTCTAACCACTTAAATTGCAAAAAAAAATGCATATCCAGGTTAATTTCTTCAAAACTGTAGCTCATAATAATGTAAGGACATTAACCTACTCTATGGGAAAACAATGAAAAATAACACAGGTAGGACTACGACAAGCATGAACCAGATGGAAAGAAATAGTGTGGAAGACATGTGAATATACCTAAGAAGGAAAGACAGAAGGAAGGAAGAAAGGAAGGAAGGAAGGGAGGGAGGGAGGGAAGAAGGAAGGGAGGGAGGGAGGGAAGGGAGGGAGGGAGGGAAGGAAGGAAGGGGGGAAGGAGGGAGGGGGGAAGTGGGGAAGAGGGGGAGATTGTATAGAAAATATTTCCAAAAACTGATTTTGGAAGCAAACTCAATCAAAGAAAAATTTTCAACAGTACTATTTGTTACTTTTAAAACTTAATAAATGAGTTGAAGACAATAAGAACCCAGTAACAAAATCCAGAATTTGAATAAAATAGAAAGATTATAATTATGAAAATCAATTACAACAAAGCAACAGCATTACACAAATCTGTAAATTAGAGATGGCAGAGAACAGAAATACACAGTTGAACATTGCATATAATTGAAATGTATGAGGGAGATACAGATATAATGAAATAATTACAAGAAAAGTAGAGATATAGATAAATGACTAAGATAATTCATCTTAAGGAAAATTGGACCCTAACCCCATTATGAATTCTAGTAAATTGAACAACAACAACACAAAAAAAGATTTGAAGCTTTAATAAAGGATTTTTTTCCTGAGATGAAAGGGAAACTGAAAAAGGTACATCACATTCTAAGAAAGATTAATTCAGAATAATCAATGCCAATTTACTCTCTTTTGAACTTCAAGTATGAAAACATAATTCTGTAAGCATTCAGGCAGATATAAAACATGTCACATACAAAAGTAAGAAAAAGGGTTAGCATCATACATTGGCATAATTATGTTCAGTGGCAGAAAGAAAAACACACTATTAAAAAAATCTTCAGAATTCCAAGAAAAAAAAACTTGTCACTTACCCATGCATCAATATATTATCAGTCAAGTATAAAAGAAAGAGGAAGATTTCTCACATATGAATGAACTCATGGAATATGGAATCCATCAGCTCTTCTAAACACACTTTTTTTTTAAAACAACCTGACTGATGATGATACATCCTCAATTAAAATTGAATTGATTTTTACAACTATAACTCTTTTATTTTATAACAATAAAGGAGGACTAGTTCAATATTCAGTACCAGAGAATAGCCCAAATTTTTATATCCAGCCAAATTTTTCAAGGGTCAAAAAAATAAACAAAAATATCCAGTAAGCAAATCTCTTAGATTGCAGTACTTAAGAATCCTCAATGATAAAGACATTTAATAATATTTAAAGGTCCACCTTCTCCTTTGTGCCTAGTTAAGATGTTTATTAAATAGTCCTCAGACTGTGTGTGAATAAAGATGACCACCCCTTTAAAAACCTAAAATACAAAGAATTTGCCAATTAGATCTCAGAATAACATGTTAAAATTATATAGAAAGTCAAAGAAATAATTACCAGTCTTGGAGAAAAGCAAATGTGTATTTCTTAAGCTCATATCAATTTGGAACCATCAATCCTAGGAGTGTTCATTGACTATGGCACTGGTATTTTTGGAGAAAAAAGAAGTCTCTGAAATGTCCAGAAGTATTTTTGATGAAGAATACATATTTTCTTATTTTATATTAGTTTCTAAAAATGTAACTGTATTAGAGATATTTATCTGATTACAACCCAGCCACACAAAATTATTTAAAGGTGAAAGCTGTTTGGGTTTTCTCATCTTGTGTTGAACAGTGAATGAAATTTCACAGAAGTGTTCATGGCTTTAATCTTTAGGAACTCTGCAATTTCTACTGCTACTTCATACAGTCAGAGTATAAAACCACATATTTGTGAACAAATGAACACTATATGTTGTGCACATGGTCTGTTTGCTTCTATAACATTATCAAGAGCTTATCAGACTCTTAATTTTCTTCTCTGTTCTATTCTTACCCTTTTATTTGCCCTAGGCAAAAATAATTATAATCCACCTTTAGGAGTCTCAAAAACTAAAGCATTGGCTACACCCACTCCATACCCAACTATCCTCAAGTCTCTTTCTACTTCATTATTCACCTAACCAGAATATGTCATTCCCATTACCAAAATGGTACACAACAATTTACTCACTGAAATTTTCTTTAAGTTAGTGATCTTCCCTATCTAGAGCTGTATATTCTCTTTATTTGCCATCCCAAATATGTATTCATTTGTTTCCACTTCACATAAAGCGTTTTATCTTATATGGTTAAATGTCTCAAGTATATGTTTAAAATAATTATCTTATTCTCCTATGGGCATTCAGTGACTTGGCTAATGGGGACATTTTTGTAACTTCTACACTTTTCACAATAGAAAAGCTCCTTCAAGACCAGCCTGGACAACGAAGTGAGACCTCATCTCTACAAAAAGAAAAAAGCGGGGGAAGAGAAAATTATCTGGGCATGATGGCACACACCTTTAGCCCCATATACTCAGGAGGCTGAGGTGGGAGGATTGCTTGAGCCCAGGAAGCAGAGTTGGTAGTAAACCAAGATCATGTCACTGCACTCCACCCTGGGTGACAGAATGAGACTGTCTCAAAAAAAAAAAAAAAAAAAAGAAAAGAAAAGAAAAAAGAAAAAGAAAGTTTAGTGCATAAAGTTTCTTTCAATTTTAATAATTATTTGGTAAGATGAAAATTATTAATAATACCACAGAGACTTCAATCTTATGTCTCCCCTTTAACTTTTGATCTATTTTTTTAAAAAATGCAGAATATTAACTCACATGTCCTAATCCTCTAACTGTGTCAAAGTTTATGTGGTTCATTAATGTATTTCAAATATTTTAACAGAAGTAATGCAATACAAATACACCTTGTTGTTCTATTTCTATATTAACCAACCCCTTTTCTGCTCAGAAGTAACCATCATACGGATTTTCTATTTATCGTTTTCGGGTACACTCCTATCCACAGAATTGCATCACTAAACAAATGATTTTCTTTTCTACTTTAGGCTGTGCAACATCACATATAACCCTCTAAACTTGTTTCTTTGCATATAATTTTGTTTTATTATTTCTAGTTTAGTACATACAACTTTAGTTCATGTACTTTAAACTTGTGTATAACATTTTATTCTATAAAAATAATACACTTCACTTTTTCATTTTCCTATTGATGAACATTTAAGTTTTCCCTATATTTTGTAGGGCTTAAAATTTTATTATAATTGTATTATAATGAATATTATCTCATTGTCTACTTGTCCCAGATTTAACTGGAAAGGGAATTTGGAGGTCAGATTGTATGTGTGCATTTAGTTTTTCTAGATATTAACCAAATTGCTATTCAACTTGATTATTTGAATCTTCACTCAGACAAGCAATGAATGACACTGCTAAGTATTGCTAAGGCTTTTAATTTTTGCTTATATGTCTAAGGTCAGTTTTTTATTTTAATTAGAATTCCATAACTACTACTAACATTGACCACCTATAGACATTTGTGTGCTCCTGTTTTCTTTCTTTTTTGTTTGGTTTTGCCCTTTTTGTCAATTGCCTGCTACTTGTCTTTTATCTGTTAGTCAATAGAAAATCTCTTTAATTTCTGAAGAGTGTTTTTTATTTGTAAGCCATAGCAGCTATTGTAAGGATTCTATACTCACAGGCCCTCTCATTCATCTCTGCACACTGAAGTCAGCTTCCCTGGATGCTCTACTCACCCAGAGTAACTCGAAGTGCCAGACTTGACGTCCCAGAAGCTAACCTCAACCAATGAGCATGGCTTTTTGGCAAATGAATATTCCACTCTATTTCCCCCTAAGTGGGATAGCTCTGACACGTGTTCCCACTGTCTCACACAGGTCCCAAGCAGACTTATGTTCCAGATGCCTACGATGGTAACTGGCTTGATCACACCCAGTCTTCACTGGCTTTATCACCCTCCATCTCTTCACTTCCCAGCCCTTCTCATGGAGGTTTCCTGGACTGCCTTTAAAATAAATGTAAGTACCTCATACCAAAATTTTTGCCTCAGTTCAATTCTGTCATAGCTGAATGAAAACATATGCAGTTTGAAAAAAATTGTAAAGAAAAAAACACAAGTCTGTGGCTTAGGGTTTTATTTTTTAGATAAACTTTGTTTTAAAAAAAGAAAAGTCAATGTTACTATTGGCTAAATTTATCAATGTTCTTCATGATTTTTCCTTTTATTTTTGAATCCTTTTCTAAAAATTCCTTCAATACCTTATCATTAGAAAGACATTCTTCTATATTTTCTTCTAAAATTTTTCCGTGCTTTTTATATATGCTTAATCCACCTGGAATTTTTGTCTCTTCACAGTGTGAGATGAAGATCTAAAGTCCTTCATGTGAAGATGGAGAACAAATCAATGCAGCACTATGTATTGAAGAGCCACTCTTTTCTAACCTATTATTAATGCCCTACGTTTTTCATATATGAAGTTTCCATATGCAAATCACACTTATGGGCACTTAATTCCACTGAGACAGTTTTCTTTGCTGGGACTGATACAACACTCTCTTTATATTACAGCTTTGTAATGAGTTTTGTTACCTGATAGGGCAAGTCCTGTTTTATTTTAATAACTTTTCAAAAAATTTCAAGATATATGATTTGATTTTTCACATTCATCTGTTTGTTTAATTTCAGTCTGTCCTCCATAAATTATTGCCTTCTTTAAAAAAGCTATTCTTTCACTCATTTGCTTGATACTAAATATAATTATTTAAAACATTATTTGAGGAGAATTTGTGATCGAAAGTGAAAGTTTTATTTCTGAAACTAAATGCATTATTTTGGGCTTTCAATCTAATATTTTATCCATTAATCCATGGCTATGCTTGAAGCAGACATGTGAACTCACTGTCTTCTGCTTTCCTTCTATAAAGTCAAAAGAAATGTAACTTAAAGCTCTATATGACACTACTAAGTATTGCTAAGGCTTTTAATTTTTGCTTATATGTCTAAGGTCAGTTTTTTATTTTAATTAGAATTCCATAACTACATAGGGTTAGGGTTAGGGTTAGGGTTTGCTTCTGCACTAGTCATACAAAGAAAACAGTCATTGTGCTTTCACTTTGGCTTTCCAAATTCAAGAGGCACTTTTTGTAGGTTCCAATTTTATCAGAGGGTCTGGCCTATTATAATTGTCCCCTAGAATATAAATAAAATAAACTTCTCCCAAGTCCATAAGTGGTGTCTCTGATTTCATATATATATTTCATATATATATTTAAGTCAATTAGCTAAAAATATAAATATTTTCAATGACATACATTTGTTTACTCATAATTCTATTTTTGTCGCAAAAATTCTTGAGTTTGGGGGCAACATGCAATTCTCTTCTTTCATGGGTAAAGAAGAAGAAAAGCAGCTACTGTTCATCTTAGCCCATTATAATATGCCACAATTTCAGTGTGTTAGGGGTTTCCAATCTAAAACTTTCTTACCTCCTGCCAGTTTTATTTACCAGAATAAAAGTCACATTGGTTTACTTCAGAATAGATTCGGTTTTATTTAGTTTTAATTTTTGTGTTTTAAAGTTCCTGAACTCATCATTATTCATGGTGTGAATAATCCCAATGCTAAACTGTAATTTGATTATCAGAAAATGACTTTGATTTTTCCATAAAGCATATATCTACAACTATAACTATGATTATCTTAACCTGTTCTCTTGTTCTAATTGGCATATTTAAAGAAATAAAGTCCAGGGCAAGTGAGCAATGTCTTCCCCACCCAGACTATTTTCTTAGAATAGAAACACATATTTTATTCCTCTTATGACAGGTACTCCCATTCATTAATAACTGCACAAGGCCATAAAGAGTAGCCATATAATGCCTTGTTTAAGTGTACTTTCCCTTATGTAATACTGCCTTACTTTGCATAACTTCACATGGGTGACATAACAAAGTTGGCAACACTTTTGATTGTTTCCATAAGGAATATATGTATATGTATATGTACACAGAGAGAGGATATATATGTTAGGCTTTATATACATCTGCACCTAAAAGTTATTTTTAGAAGGTCTATATCAACATATAAGAGAAGCGTCTTAAGAATCATCTGAGTCAGAGGGTAGAAGGTTGATCTGTTAGGAACTCTCTCTATGAATATCAGATGCATGTGCCTAGTGACTAATTTGTCTGTCATGAATTTCACATTTTTCTTAATAGTTCTCAAAATGATAAAATGTCTTTTGTTTACAACATGAATTTAATTTGATTCACCTTGGCAAATGGCCTGTTCAGGTAGTTAACGTTTACAACTCTAGGCATCTTTACTCATTTATATCTTCTTAAAGATTAACTACCCTTTTAATGATACTTAATGTATACAGACATAATTTTGCCAAAGAGACATACACAACTCACTTACACTGACTGGTATGCATGTAGACAGGTGGTTGTTGCTTTACACATCTTTAAAAATTTGAGAGATTTTACTCTTCAGTTGGTAGAATTATTTATATTCTCTTTCAGTTCTTAAATTAGCAAGCCTTCAAAACCAAAAATGGGGTCAAAAAGAAGCGTATCTTCTAGGCATCATTCTCTCAGCTCCTATGAAATCATGTTTGCAGCTCTCTTTGCCATATTGGTAGTGCTCTGTGCTGGATTAATTGCAGTATCCTGCCTGACAATCAAGGAATCCCAACGAGGTAAGTCACATGGAGTTGGCTCGTGAAGGTGCTCTCAACTGAATGTACACACTTGAGTGTCAGTAATTCTGTAAGTCTATTTTATTCATTGCTAACTAAATGCATTATTTTGGGTTTTCAATCTAATATTTCAAATTAATCTTCATGACAAAATATTTATGTTGCCTTCATGTACTTCTCTGTAGTTCCCTTCAGAGAATATTAGGAAAATTAATTGGTATGTAATTTGAAACTTAATGCAGAATTTAAGCATGAGACTGAGTAGTTTTTAAAATAAATAATGTTAAATAAGTATCTTGGTTTCAACATATAATCAAGTAGATTTCATGGCCCCTGATTTTGTGTTGATATAATTTAAATCACAAACATATTAATGTTGTTGAATATATAAGTAGATAAACATGCAAAGTTAACAGAAGATATTGTTTATTTCTATCTTCATTTTCTTATCAGTCTAACCATTTTAATTCTACTAGTATAAAATAACTTGGATATAAATGTAGACTTAAAAAGGTCACAAACTGAGTAGCAACTTTGATAAACAGAAAAAGCATAAGAAATGATAAATCTTATTTAGAGCTAACTTTGTACCAACAGCTTTTAAAATACCTTCAAATGTATTGTGTAGCTACAACATATGAAAGCTTATTGGTATGCTCGTTTTACAGATGAGGGATCTGAGACAGAGACTAGAAGTAACTTGCTTAAGTTCACATTATTAGTGGGTAGCAGAAGTAAGATTCCAAACTAGACTATCCAGCTCTAGAACTTATAGTCCATCTTACCACTTATTCATTTATAGGGTAAATTTTAAAAATTGAAAGCATAGCAATAACCTACGTATTAACAGTTTATTTTTTCTTAAACAATTTTTTACATTTTTAAAATGATGAACTTTATATATATATGTGCATATAAATTCTCTCTTTTTTTTTTTTTTTTTTTTTTGAGATAGAGTCTCGCTCTGTCGCCAGGCTGGAGTGCAGTGGCGCGATCTCGGCTCACTGCAACCTCCACTTCCTGGGTTCAAGTGATTCTCCTGCCTCAGCCTTGCTAGTAGCTGGGACTACAGGTGCGCGCCATCATGCCCAGCTAATTTTTGTATTTTTAGTAGCGGTGGGGTTTCACCATGTTGGCCAGGATGGTCTCAGTCTCTTGACCTCGGATCTGCCCACCTCGGCCTCCCCAAATGCTGGGATTACAGGCATGAGCCACCGTATCTTTCCATTGTGAGTGATTTTAGTTTTACCTATTAAATTCACAATTGTTGGGTTAGCTATTTTATTCTAGTAAATAAGTAAGTTTAAATTAGAATGTAATGCACATGCCATAGTTTTATTAAATAATTTTAGTATAATTCCTGGTCTATTTAAAAACTATTGACATACACACGGGCTATATTTTAAAGGGAAAAAAGTGTGGATATTTTATAAAATTATACAAAGTACTAAAAGATAATACAGATTGAATTAAACTTTTAGAAAAATGGCTGTTTTGGTCTTATTTAATTGCTGTGAATAACTTGAAGGATCTATAAGCATTTGAAAGTCCATTGGAATCCCTGTTGTTCAATAAACATACAAAGGTTAGTTATTTTACAAGTGAAAGAGAAAATAAATATTTATAAGTGATAATACTGTTTAACAGTGAACAGCTAAATATAAAAAGGGATTCGAGTTAATGCTTTACCAATACATCGGAGATCATAACGCATACTGCTATTTTTTTCTTTTTAAACTATTATTTTAGATTCAGGGGGCACATGTGCAGGCTTGTTACCTGCGTATATTGCATATATTGAGGTTTGGGGTATGAATGATCCCATCACCCAGGTACTGAGCATAGTACCCAGAAGTTAGTTTGTCAACCCTTGCCCCTCTCCCACTTTCCCCTTCTGGTAGTCCCCAGTGTCTATTGTTGCCATCTTTATGTCCACGAGTGCCTGCTGTTTAGCTCCCACTTATGCTTGAGAACATGTGGTATTTGTTTTTTCTGTTCCTGCATTAATTTGCTTAGGATAATGGCCTCTAGCTGCATCCATATTGCTGCAAAGGACATGAGTTCATTCTTTTTTATGGCTGCATCTTATTCCACAATGTATATGTACCACATTTTCTTTATCCAGTACACCGTTGATGGGCACCTAGGTTGAGTCCATAACTTTGCTATTGTAAACTGTGCTGTGATGAACATATGAGTGCATGTGTCTGTTTGGTAGAATGACTTATTTTCTTTTTGATGTATACCCAGTAATGGGATTGCTGGGTCAAATGGTATTTCTGTTTTAGGTTCTTTGAGAAATAGCCAAACTGCTTTGCACAGTAGCTGAACTAATTTACATTTCTATCAACGGTGTATAAATATTCCTGTTTCTCTGCAGCCTTGTCAACATCTGTTGTTTTTCGATTCTTTGGTAATAGCCATTCCGACCAGCATGAGATGGTATCTCATTGTGGTTTTGATTTACATTTCTCTGGTGATTAGTGGTGATGAGTATTTTTAAAAATATTTGTTAGCCACTTGTATGTCTTTTTTTGACAAGTGCTTGTTCATGTTTTTTGCCCAGTTTTTAATGGATTTATTTGTTTTTTGTTTGTGCAATTATTTAAGATCCTTATAGATTTGGGATATAGATGCATCATTTGCAAGTATTTCCTCCAATTCCATAGGTTGTATGTTTACTTTCTTGATAGTTTATTTTGCAGTGCAGAAGATCTTTAGTTTAATTAGGCCCCACTTGCCAATTTTTGGTTTCGTTGCAACTGCTTTTGAGGATTTAGTCCTAAATTCTCTGCCAAGCATAATTTCCAGAATGATGTTTTCCTTTTTTCCTCTAGGATTGTTATAGTTTGAGGTCTTAATTTAAATCTTTAATTTATCTTGCGTTAATTTTTGTATATGGCGAAAGGTAGGGATCCAGTTTCATTCTTCTGCATATGGCTAGCCAGATATACCAGCACTGTTTATTAACTAGCAAGTCCTTTCCTCATTGTTTATTTTTGTCAACTTTGTTAAAGATTAGATGGCTGTAGATGTGTAGCTTTACTTTACTGTGGGTTCTCTGTTCTGTTCCATTGGACTATGTGTCTGTATTTGTACTACTACCATGCTGTTTTAGTTACTATAGCTTTATAATATAGCATGAAGTTGTGTAATGTGATGCCTCTGACTATGTTCTTTTAGCTTAGGATTGCTTTGACTATTCTGGCTCTTTCCTAGTTCCATATGAATTTTTGAATCTTTTTTTATGATTTTATGAAAAATGAGTTTGATAGTTTAATAGGAATAGCATTGAATCTGTATGTTGCTTTGGGCAGTATGGCCATTTTAACAACATTGATTCTTCCAATCCATTAGCATGGAATTATTTCCATTTGTTTGTGTTATCTGATTTTTATAGCACTGTTTTGTAGTTATCCTTGTAGGTCTCTTTTATATCCTTGGTGAGAGATATTCCTAAGTATTTTATCTTTTGTATGGCTATTGACAATGGGATTAAATTCTTGATTTGGCTCTCAGCTTGAATGTATTTGGCGTATAGAAATGCAACTGACATTGTACATTTATTTTGTATCCTGAAACTTTGCTGAAGTCATTTATCAGTTTCAGGAGCCTTTTTGCAGAGTCTTTAGGGCTTTCAAAGCACATACTACTTTTAACATTTTTTATACTTTTTTTGACTTCACTTTAGACTTATTAAAAGTTGCAAAAATTGTACAGAGTTCTCATATAACCCAGCTTCCTTGGATGTTAATATTTCGTTTATCCACAGTACAATTGTCACAATCAAAAAATTAACATTTCTACAGTATCGTTAACTGAACCACATACTTTATTCAAATTTCACCAGTTTTTCCACTAATGCCCTTTACCAGCTTAAGATCCAATGCAGATTCCTATATAAGATTTAGTTATTACGCTTCCTTAGTCTCCTTTAATCTGTTGTAGTTCCTCAGTCCTTCTTTGTATTCTACATTTAAACATGCAAACTTCAATGTAATTTTGAGTATTTAAAATACAAATGAAATAGCATAAATAATATGTTACATCAATTATGCAATTAAAGCTATTTAGACTATATGCACACATACTGCCTGAATTATTATTTCTAATTATCCTCTTAATGGGATAGTTTGGTGTCAATTATTATATAGAGATCCTGGGTTGTAGAGTCAGTCATTTCAATGACCAAATTCCAGATCTGTTGCTTAAGACCTTTACTATCTTGAGAAATTTTCTTAATCATTCTAAACTCCAATTACCCTATCTCAGAAAAGAAGAAACTACGTCTTCTCACACCAGATTATTGTGAGAATTATATGTCATTATTATTATATTTACTAATGAGTTCATTATTGTGAGTTTCAGTTGAAGCAATTCATTTTAAACATAAATCAGTGTCAATGAAAATATGCTGATAAAGGGATTATGTAGGACTTAATGACACATTTTATTATCCATGTTTATATTTAATTCGTTAACCTTCTTTTTTTACATTTTTTTTCCTAGTGAGGTTATCTATTTTCTACAGCATTCTAAATAACGTCTTCAACAAAGACAGTCACCAGCTAATGGCACAAGGTCATGCATGCCATTTTTATAATTATTAGAATGAAAGAAGTAGCCTCAAAGTCATGTTTCAAAGTAACCAAAACACTGAAATCTTCACAGCAATTCATATGTCAAAACCCAGTGGTGTCCCTGGATGCTAGGTGTTCAAGAAGTATCTGAAAGCAACTACAAAACTTTTAATGGTTCACTTCTCACCATGTTTCCCTGAGTCACTTCCCATGATTGGTGGGAGTTCATCAGTCCGTGTATCTTCCAACAGGAATCTCAATAACAATAATAATGAAAACTTGGAAGCTTGGAGTGTGGGTTAGACTTCAAAGAAAAGAAAAAAAATATTGAAAGAATGGAAAAAAAGTTTAGTTTCCAATCTTTTAAAACAATCAGACAGCTGGGGAAAGAAAGCAGCTGATTTTGAAACATGAGACTACAAAGAAAAAGCAAGAACTACAGAGCTAACACATCAAGCGAGAGCTTTACTTCTATGTCTTAACAGATGTGCATATTTTCTCCTACTCATAATCCAAAATCTTAGTGTTTTTTCCTTATTAATTTATCTAGGTGCAACACTTGGACAAAGTCATGAAGCCAGAGGGACATTTAAAATAACATCCGGAGTTACATATAATCCTAATTTGCAAGACAAACTCTCAGTGGATTTCAAAGTTCTTGCTTTTGACCTTCAGCAAATGGTAGGAGACTGACAGCTGGTTTAAAATTTTATAACATAGTTTAACTACTTGCCGAAAACACCATTTTCTCAATGTGAAACAACTAGAGAATAAATGTAATATTCCCAAGATACTCAAATGTATGAGCCCCATTACTATGGAGAAAATTGCCCCAACTCTAAGCAGAACATAAAGATTGCTTTGTATAAATTTTTCAACAAAAGTTAAAATCTTAAATTTAGTATACTCATTCAATCTTTTATATTTTTCTAGATAGATGAGATCTTTCTATCAAGCAATCTGAAGAATGAATATAAGAACTCAAGAGTTTTACAATTTGAGTGAGTATAGCTCAAAAATTTTCTACTGACGGAAAATTAGTGATTTTTTTGCTAATATTTGTAAAATAGCATCACTATATATAGGAAAAGAGGAATATTTAAATTTTTCAACATTTTTTGAGGATTAAGCAAAGTGGCACAGCGTAAACTTTCATTTTAGTAGCAAATAATAATAACTTTTGATAATTGATCTTATGTTAATATGTTTCTCTCTACTGACAATAAAATCTTGCAGAGACACATGGAGAGGGTACAGATGCAGATATAGTATTTGACTTGCTATGAACATTTGGAAAAAGCTTGCTTATCATTTAATAAAATAATATTGTATCACCCTGCTTCATTTATACTATAAATACCTAGAGAGAAGGTACTTGTCCACTGTGTACCCAGAAGGCATAAGATTGCTTAAAGTAAAGTATGTGCTCAATAAACTAACGAATCTTAGATTAATAATGTAATGATGTAATTCCACACTATGAATGTTTGAATCTGTAACATATGGAAATTATGGAAATTTTGTAAGAACTATTTTCTTATTTCTATTGTAAGATCTATTTTCTAAACTATTAGCTTTTGTATTTGTCACAAAAAAAAATTGACCTGTGTGTTGTTGTTGCTGTTGTATCATGAAGGAGAGTTTGACAATCTTGCTGACATCTCTCTGAACCTAAAGTTTTCTAAACTACAAACTACCAAAGGGCTTTTGGAATAGAGATACAAGTCAACTGGAAAGTTAAAAATACATATAATATAAAAGAAAGAAAAATGTAAATTTATAAAATTAAGTTAAAAATGAAAAAGACAAAGGGAGAGGATTCCAAGAAAAAAAAGTTAAAGACTGATCAAGACCTGGGGTAGCTGAAAAAGGGAAGAGAGCAAAGCCTTCACAATAATTCACATTTAAAAAGCACAGAAAGAAAGACAATATTCCAGAAGGTTAGGTAAAACAGAGATCCTATGACAAGCTGGCAAAAAGGAAACTCACTGGTTGAATCTCTATTTCAGGCCAAGCCTTTTGTGACTTAAGATAGATAGATAGATGATAGATGGATAGATAGATAGATAGATAGATAGATAGATAGATAGATAGATAGATAGATGATAGACAGACCGATTTTTTTTTTTTTTGGAGACAGAGTCTCATTCTGTCGCCCAGGCTGGAGTGCACTGGCGTGATCTCAGCTCACTGCAAGCTCCATCTCCCAGGTTCACGCCATTCTCCTGCCTCAGCCTCCCGAGTAGCTGAGACTACAGGTGCCTGCCACCACACCCGGCTAATTTTTTGTATTTTTAGTAGAGATGCTGTTTCACCATGTTAGCCAAGATCGTCTCGATCTCCTGACCTTGTGATCCGCCCACCTCGGCCTCCCAAAGTTCTGGGATTACAGGCATGAGCCACAGCACCCAGCTGTAAGATGTATTTTCTTATTCACTCCTCACCAAATGACTGTGAGGGAGATGCAATTATTCCGCCTTAAACAACTACGACACCGAGGCTTGGAAAAATAACTTGCCTCAAATCACACAGCTAGTAGGTGTTGGGGAATGTGTTTGAATGGAGTTTTGTTGTTCTGATTCAGCATGTGCTCTCCTTTCATATGAGAATGTTAGAGTAGCAGAGCCCACAGAATATAACAACTTCTAGGGAGGGTGGGTTTGCTTTTCACCATAGATGGGTGGGCTGAAGATGCAACGGAAAAGGAAACTTCTCTTTTTCTACAGAAATAAGAAGGATGACAGTAAACCTGGAACAGGAAGGAGAACAATGAAAGCCAAGATGAGCATGGAGAAAAACATCTAAGTAAGCTAGACTGATGGCAATATTCTTTAGTTACAGCTGGCCATCTTCCATACTCCTTTACCGTGAGAGTAAATATGTCTTAGTTTTTAAGCAGCTGCTGCACTGCAGTTGAAGGTAGCTGAAAGCTCCAAGCCCACAATTTGAAATGAAAGCACAATGTACAAGCTCAATAGCAGAGGACAACAGCCTCCCTATGGGTTTTCAAGACACTGCGACCTATAAAACCTGAATATTAATTTTACTTTTATTCATGTATTATTTATTATATTCCAGGGCCTTAAAATTACATATTTTTTGTGCTTTTGTGCAGCTGACAGTCTGATAGAAATTATTACAGTTTTCTTGTCTACATTGTCCATTGATATTTAAGGTTTATGTCTTCAATTAGATAAATAATAAGGCATCATAATAACACTAAAAAAATTCAGATGTTTTACATTTTGCTCCCTAAAAATTAAATTATTTTTGAAAAGGTTAAGATACTTTAGCCCTATTTTTAAAAAGAAAAATGGCAAGTATATATGGACTGATGGTGTTCCTGGCATACCAATTCATTTAGCAAACTAAATACTCAGTACTAATCAGAAGATCACCACAAGCTTGTCAATTTGTTCCGTGTAACATTACTACCATGTATTTGTGTATGTCACCCAATGCTTTCCTCACTAGGGGTTTGTGAAGTTTTAGATTATCAGCCTGTCGTGAATTATTAAAGTGTGGTTCAGAGAGGCTAGGTTACTTTTCCAATGTCAAGCTGCCATTAGTCTGTCTGTCTAAAACATTCATGCTGTCCTCTACTACTAATTTTTATATTAAAAAAGTACTCAAGACAGAGTGAAGCAATGAAAGTTAAGGCTAAAGAGTCACATATTCAGGAATTGTCCAAGCAGTGTTTGCTGTATGTTTCTCAGTGGCTACTCTCCCTCTGGGTGCCTTATTTTGTTCATTTGCTAAATGGCCATAGACCTTTTTCCAAGCAAGCCCTGTGCTTGCACCTTTAGTTTTCCTTGTTCTCCACTCTGATTTTTAAACTTGTGTAGGTTAAAGTGTTCGTTAACTTTATGGGAAAACTGATGGGATAATCTATACTCAGACTAGGGTAAACAGTACCTAAGTTTACAATCTTTTTATTCTCTTATTTTTTTCCTTTTTAATGGTTATGCATGTGTTACTCTTCTATGAATTGACAATGCTAGTTGCTGGAGTTAGCATATAGAAAAATACTCAGAAAGTCAGAGTGGAATGAGTTAAACGAGTGGAGAAATAACCTTTATAAGAATCTGTCACTGGATTTAAAGGTGTACTGATCTATCCAGAAGTCTATAAGGGGCTTTTTTATCATTTAGATTGTAATACTGTTATAATTTAGTAGGAATGTGTTTTTTTTTTTTTCATAATGACCTCATTGTTGTTTTAGTAAAAACTGGAGGCAAGCTGAAAATGAGGTAGTCTACAGTATCTCTGTACAGTTTATATGGTTCATAGATACATCAAAAGTATCAAAAGTAAGTGTGTGTTTGTGTGTATGTGAGAGAAAGAGAGAGAGACAGAGTGAGAGAGAGAGAGAGAGACAGAGAGAGAGAGAATGCCATACATGAAGATTTAAACATCTATTTGGTTAGAATGAAAATTATCATTATTTACTTTTTCTTTACCTCTTCCTGAAAAATGACACATTATTTTTGTTTGTTTCATCTGAGGCTTTTAAAATCAGTTCTTCAAATGTGATATGATAGAAACAAAGTTACCCTGTAGTTTCTGTAATTTTAGAAAGCAGAATTTTCCTTATCTTCCCAAAATAATCTTCAGTTTGTTCAGGGTTAATATCCCTAAAATTCTATGAGAGATAGAGCATGCTTTGAAATACAGCATAACTTAAAATCCCCCTATAGTGGAATAAAGATAAAGACGAAAATATAAAATATTGTTCTGTGCTTTGCACAAGGGGAGAGTAGAATCACTAAAAAGAGTACTTCAAAAAATAGGCAAAACATATATTAAAGAGATACTGGAAAACTGAAGCAAATATTTTTATCTTGTCAACATAGAGTTAAATAAATGTTCAGGTAGTCATCCATTCATTTGCTCGCTTATGTATTTAACATACATATAGGGCTTACTTAGAAACAGACATTTAACTAGGTTCTGAGAATACAGATATTAAGAGAAAGTCTTTTATTAAAGAGCTCATTCAACCACTATCATTAAGACATTTTAATTTGTATTGGTATATTTAGAACTGGTTTTCTCTCTCTGTGTTTTGATAGGCTATTTGGTTTTTAATTGCCTACTTACAAAGGGCACCTCTGGGTTAAGTGACTAATATATAACAGACATTAATAATAAATTAGGCATGAGTAATTTATGTGATGATTAAGGTATAAAATCTCTGCTGTGAGGAATTAAAAATATTGTTGGGGAGATATGACAGAGTCAAGAAATTTTTACTAACGTTATTAGGCATTACATGTCAGGTTGTATATACAGTTTGTGTGATAGTGCAAGAAAAAGTTTTTTCTTTTCTTGTGTAGTCTAGCCTTTGCTTGACTGCTTTGAGCTGGAATGCTCACAGACTAAAGAAAATTCATTCTAGTCCAACAAAAGAAAGAGATTCATACTGCTTAAATTTAATTTTCTCATATAATGTGACTAACAAAAATTAGGAATCTTTTTTCAATATTGCTGTGGACATCCTACAAACAGCCTATTAAATAATCATGATTATTAGTATATTTTGTTTATTATTTATAACTTTAGGTACTAGAACATGCTTTATTATTATCACCAAATTCTTTCTTTCTTTGATTTTCATCCACTGATCCTGCTTGTAGTTACTAGTTTTTTAGAGAATAAATGTCTCTCCATCTTCATATCTCACTCCTTAAATACCTAAAGACTTTTTCTAGTGCTATCATACTAAATGCAGGTGTACTGCATGGCTCTGTCACCAAAACACACTCTGGCCTTCTGTTTCTCCTCCCCAACTCGACACAGCCTTCTACCTCAGTCCTGCCACATCATCTGTACACCCTCAAAACCATCCTGCTTTCTCTCTTTTATCTATGTTTTCGTTACTGGGTGATATGGCTCTGTGTCCCCATTCAAATCTCATCTCAAGTTGTAATCCCCACATGTTGAGGGAGGGACCTGGTGGGAGGTGATTGGAATGGGGGCAGTTTCTCCCATGCTGTTCTCATGATAGTGGATGAGTTCTCATGAGATCTGATGGTTTTATAAGTGGCAGTTTCCCCCACTCTCTCTCTTCCCTGCCACCTTGCGAAGAAAGTACTTGCTGCTTCTACACCTTCTGCCATGATTTTCAGTTTCCTGAGGCCTCCCCAGTCATGCAGAACTGTGAGTCAATTAAACTTCCTTCCTTTATAAATTACCCAGTTTTGAGTAGTATCTTTATAGCAGTGTGAAAAAAGACTAATTGGCACCAGGAATGGGGTACTGCGATAAAGATAACCGAAAATGTGGAAGTGACATTGGAACTAGGTAACAGGCAGAGGTTGGAATAGTTTGGAGAACTCAGAAGAAGACGGGAAGGAGTCTCCTCAGAGACTTGTTGCATGGATTTGACCAAAATGCTAAGAGTGATATGGATGATGAAGTCCAGGTTGAGGTGATCTCAGATGGAGATCAGGAACTTATTGGAAAAGGGACCAAAGGTTATTCTTACTATCCTTTAACAAAGAGATTGGCAGCATTTTGCCCCTGCCCTAGAGATCTGTGGAATTTTGAACTTGAGAGTGATGATTTAAGGTATCTGGCAGGAGAAATTTCTAAACAGCAAAACTTTCAACAGGTGACAGAATATAAAAGTTTGGAAAATTTGCAGGCTAACTATGTGGCAGAAAGAAAAACCCATTTCCTGGGGACAAATTGAAGCCAGCTACAGAAATTTGCATAAGTAATGAGGAGTCAAATGTTATTCGCCAAGACAATGGTGAACATGTCTCCATGGCATGCCAGAGTTCTTCATAGCAGGACCTCCCATCACAGGCCTGGAGGCCTAGGAGGAAAACATGGTTCGTGGATGGGGCCCAGGACCCCACTGCTGTGTACAGCCTTGGGGCTTGGTGCCCTGCGTCCCAGCCACTCCAGCTCCAGCCATGGCTAAAAGGGCCCAGTGTACAGGTCAGGCCATTGCTTAAGAGGGTGCAAGCTCCACACTTTGGCAACTTCCACATGGGCCTGCAGGTACACAGAAGTCAAGAATTAAAGTTTGGGAACCTCTGCCTAGATTTCAGAGGATGTATGGAAACATCTGGATATCTAGGCAGAAGTCTGCTGTGGGGGCAGAACCCTCATGGAGAACTTCTGCTAGAGCAGTGCAGAAGGAAAATGTGTGGCTAGAGCCCCCACACAGAGTCCCCCCTGGGCTGACTCTGGAGAAGACAGCCACCGTCCTCCAGACCACAGAATGGTAGATCCACTGACATCTCACACCGTGTGCCTGGAAAAACTGCAGACACTCAATGCCAGCTGGGAAAGCAGCCAGTGGGGGTAGGAGAGCTGTATGCTTCAAAGCCACTAGGGTGGAGCTGCCCAAGACCGTCAGAGCCCACCCCTTACATTAGCATGCCCTGGATGTGAGACATGGAGTCAAAGGAGATTATTTTGGAGCTTTAAGATTTAATGACTGCCCTGCTGGATTTTGGAGTTGCATGGGGCCTGTAGCCCCTTTGTTTTGTCCAATTTTTTTTCCATTTGGAATGGTAGCATTTATCCAGTGCTTGTAACCCCTTTGTACATTACTTGGAAGTAATGAACTTGGTTTTGATTTTACATACTCATAGGCAGAAGAGCCTTGTCTAGTCTCAGATGAGACTTTGGACTTTGGACTTTTGAATTAATGCTGAAATGAGTTAAAACTTTGAGGGACTGTTGGGAAGGCATGATTGTGTTCTGAAATGTGAGGGCATGAGATTTGGGAGGGGCCTGAAGCAGAATGATATGGTTTGGCTCTGTGTCCCCACACAAATCTCATCTCTAATTGTAATCCCCACATGTTGAGAGAGGTACCTGGTGTGAGGTGATTGGGTCATGAAGGCAGTTTCCCACATGCTGTTCTCATGACAGTGAGTGAGTTCTTATGAGATCTGATGGTTTTCATAAGGGCTTCTTCCCCCTTCACACTCTTCTGTCTTCTGCCACCACGTGAAGAAGGTCCTTGCTTCCCCTTAGGCTTCCACCCTGATTGTAAGTTTCTGAGGCCTCCCCAGCCATGTGGAACTGTAAGCCAATTAAACTTCTTTATTTTATAAATTACCCAGTCTCAGGTATTTCTTTATAGTAGTGTAAAAATGGATTAATATACTGGCACTCTCATTTTCTCTCCTTATTATTGCATCCTTTCTTATATTCCATCCTCAGAACCCATTAAGAACCAGTCCATGTCACCTTCCCAAGGACACTTAACTGACACTCTAGTCTGGTTTAGGTACTTCTTCCCCCTGTGCATTTAGCACCATGTATCTACATTTAAATTACAATTCTCACACTATAGCATAATTGTTGATTTGTCTATCTCCTTACTAGGATAGGAGCTCTCTTAGGGCAGAGAATGTATCTTTGATACCTGTATTTTCAGAACCTAACTAATGCCCACCACAGCATATGTATTCTATAAAGTCCTAGCAAATGAATGAAAAATTATTTAGCAGCTGTTATTAACATAATGAATATTATGTTAGATGTTATCATTTTTTCATTTAATCTTCATCCTATTAATATTATGTTAGAGATTAGCATCTTTTCATTTGATCTTCATCCTATGGCTATAAAAATAATTATACAGTTACCATGGCTTTAACTTTTTGTTACAAGAAATAAACTAACTTGAGAATCCTTAAATAGTTCTCCAAAAGCACAGACATGTTACTGGGTGAAGGAATCCCTTGACTTGAAAGGGTGGGTCATGGAAAGTTTTATGAAAAATGTGGGACAGTGTCTGAAAAGCATAGATAGGGACTACTTGAGTGGAGAAGACAAGGAAAGCCATTTCGGATAAAGATAAAAAATAATGTAGCATGTTGAGGATATAATAGAGCTGGCATTGAGGGCTACTAAGAAGATGTTGAGACATCATGAATTTGCTAAATATAAACCTAAGAGTGTGACAATGAACTCATGCCAAATTAAAGTCATAGGGGACTGGTAGGACATTGGAGAAACACAGTGAGCCTGACTTTATAGAAAGGTTAGTCTCACATCTCAGATAAGGAACAATTGATTCAAAGATCCTAAGGACAAAATAATTGGTATATGATCATCACAAAAGTTCTGACATCAGTAACAGAATCCTTAGTTTTAGTGACCAAAAAGAGGTAGGAAAGTCAAATCAAAGGTAAAAGAGATTATGCTTAGAAAAACAATGGCAGAAGGTCAAATGAAGCTTATTTAATGGTCAAAAGAAACCTCAGTGCCTTCCCATCTCCTGTTGGAACAAAACTTGATGAATATAGACTTTTATATATAGGCCTGGTAGGCTATGAAAATCGCAGAATTTTTCTTTGATATTTAGTAAATAATCTTTTATTTCTCTAAGTGGCAAAATCACTATATTTAAAATTGTAAATTATTTGAGTTTAGGAATTATTTCTTTCCCCTCTTTATAGCTACCAAGGAGGCCAGTACAATGCTCAAACCTTGATAAATATTTTATAATGATTCTCAAATAATATACTTCATCAGTGTAGAGATGGTTTCCCCTGGTGGTAGCTGTGCTACTATTAAATCAGAGGTGAATTTTTAATCTTATCAAATACAGACACAATGAAAGCTTTATCTTTTTACGTAAAAAGGTTTAATCTTCCTCCCTTCCTTCCTTCCTTCCTTAATTTACTTCCTCCTTCCCTCCCTGCCTCCCTCCCTCCTTTCTTTTTTTCTTCTTTCTTTCTTTCCTTCCTTCCTTCTTTCCTTTCTTTCTTTTTCTTTTCTTTCTCTTGTCTTTCTTTCCTTCCTTCCTTCTTTCTTTCTTTCTCTTTCTCTTTTTTCTTCTTTCTTTCTTTCTCTTGTCTTTCTTTTCTTTATTTCCTTATCTATCATATCATTCTTTACTCTATTGCATATTTCTGACATCTTAATCCCAGGAGCTGCCCCTACACCCATCTGCTGTCTTCCTTCCTACCTACAGTACATAGTCCCTTCCCTCTGTTTCTGGAGTGTATAATCTCTTAGCCTCTTTCATTGGTCCAATATCAGAACTAAAAGGAGAAACACAGACATGCAGGAAAGGTTAATTATTTTAACTTTTTCAAAATGCTAATAAAAATGCGTACTTAGTCTTTATTTTGTGAGTGTAACATTACACAGGAAAGTTTTATTTTTTGTTGGTTCACTTTAAGCTATTTGTCTACTTTGTGGTGAATGAAACGAATTTCTCTTTTCTAGTTTTGTAGAGGATTGAGTCTGGAGAGCTGCAGTAAAGCATCAATTCAGATTTATTTCCAAAAGGCTTTAACCTCCTTTAAGGATCGGTATTCTAGGTGCCTGCCTCTCTTGAATTGGGCTTTGCCTAGTGAAATCCATACAGAAAGCACAGTGTCCATTGCAGAGTTTATCAGAATAGTTTTGCTAATGGAACCCTTTATGTTTACATGTCTACAACATGCTGGATAACTTCACTTACATTAGGTTGGGAAAATTTGATGAATATAGACTTTTATATATAGGCCTGGTGGGCTACCAAAATCCCAAATTTTTCTGATATTTAGTAAGTAATCTTTTATTTCTCTAGATGACAAAATCACCACATTTGAAACTGTAAATTATTTGAGCTTAGGGATTGTTTGTTTCCCCTCCTTTATAGCTACCTAGGAGGCCAGTACTGTGCCCAGACCTTGACAAATATTTTATAATGACTGTCAAATAATGTACTTCATCAGTGTAGAGATACTTCCCTCTGGTGGTAGCTGAGCTGCCATTAAATCAGAAGTGAGTTTTTGAAAAGTGCAATGCAAAGGAATTTCATGAAAACGTCTGTTAGATAAATCACATTGTTGCTATTTTGGGAGACCTAGAAGAGGAGGATAGAAAAAGGAAATCAGGAGCAGGAGAGACAGTAACAATGAAACACTTAGGATTACTTTACCTTAAATAATCACCTACAAATATACGTATTCCACTCATAGGAAACAGTAGAAGACTCATTATTAACTTTATAAATTATTTTAATTTAAAAATCCAATTGATAAAATCAGAAAACAGAAATAACTGAGTTCTCACCTAACAATACCTACATCAACTGTATATCTATAAATCCTTTAAAACACCTATTTACATTTTTGTTATAGATTTTAATTAAACTCACACCATGTATGTGTATATGATCAAATTCTAGCACTCCAATACTAGATTTAGTCATTGAACTATTTTCTCTTACTTTCACAATATTTAATGCCAATCTCTGCCACTTACTAACTTGTATGATTTTGGGGTGTGTGTGCGTGTGTGTGTGTGTGTGTGTATGTGTATGTGTGTGTAGCTACTCTTCAGGGTAAGCAAATGGTTTGGTCTATTTGGGGAATACTTTCATTCATTCTGCTTTGTGGAAAGTGCTTTCACCAGAACATTTAGCATTTGGTTATTTTAATAAAGAACTATTTACCCTTTGTGGCAACATGCAGTTTCTTTTGCCCTTTGAGCACAGATATGCCACAAAGTTAGGAAAGGAAAGACTTGTTTACTCAGCAGCCCTAAAGGTTACCAATATCATTAAGGAATATATGAGATAAGTAATATTTTGCTCTATTATACTCAAGCTTTCTGTACCATAGTAGGATTTATCTGCCTTAGAGAAAAACTGTTATTTTACAAGGACTAGTACTTTGAAATGAAAATGGTCATTTTTTTAACCTAAAGGAAGAATTCTCATTTCATTACTAAACAACTAAACAGCTTCAGCTTTCTTATGAGGTGAATCACAAATGATTATTACGACTTTTTTTATTTCTGCTTTATCTCTCTCATCTCAACATTTCCACTAAATAAGAAAATAAATTTTAAAGGCTACAACTTTATGTGGATATAGGATATGCAACTCCTATCCTTGCAAAGTATAAATTATTAAATGTAATGCATAATTCACAACTAAGAGAACACACCTTTCAAAGAAAAATGTTTTATGCCTGAGGATGAACTAATCCAGTTACTTTCAACTCAGTGAAGCAAAATTCCAGATTTGTATTTTCTTTGCCCAAAATACCTTACCTCTTTTACTCCATAACTCAAATAAAATGAAAGCAAGTGTTCAGTCAAATTGAACCTGTGAAATTACATAGAAATAAAACAGATTTAATCAGAATTTAAGTTTTCTGGTCTGCAACCAAAGATAAAATAAAGATGGGGGATTGGAGAGAGAGAAAATAATTAATATTGTTCACTCTCACTTCATTTTAACCACAATCAGTCCTGTCCATTTAACTATCTTGGAAAGTGAGGTTGATTAGGAAGACATAATGTAAAAAAGAAAAAGAGTAGGAGGAAAAGAAGAAGGAAGAAGAGGAGGAGGAAAAAAGGCAGTGCTCTATCTTTTGGAAGTATTGCAGAAATAAATATCTTTCCCTTCTCCCCAAAAATATCCAACTAGCTGTTTTTTTCATCTATTTGTATATAAAGTTCTGCTAACTATGCAACAGAATAAAATACCTGGACATGCCTTTAGGGTAAATGTGCTGTAGCCTCTTTCCTGCTGACAAATAGTTCAGAATAGAATTGATAAAAGTGTTGTTGAGTGTGGGGGGATGGGAATTATATAAAAACACATTAGGGAAACAGATTCCCTAGGTTTCTTTTCTATCTCTGACACTAATAAGCTGTATAACCCTAGGCAAAGTTACCTACATTACTCTAAGCCTCAGTGTCCTCACTGCTAAAATGAAAATATTGGCCAATATTCAGCTTCAAAATTAGGGTAATTACCTTCTGTTCATATAAATATGGGATAGGGGCTGACAGTTGTATGCTTGTTAGAATTTTCAAAATTCCCATTAACAGAATGCATGACTAAAAGTGTCTTAAAAATAAGTGTTTATTGGCCAGGCATGGTGGCTCATGCCTGTAATCCCAGCACTTTGGGAGGCCGAGGCAGGAGGATCACGAGGTCAGGAGATCGAGACCATCCTGGCCAACATGGTGAAACCCCATCTCTATTAAAAATACAAAAAATTAGCTGGGCATGGTGTCGGGCACCTGTAGTCCCAGCTACTCAGGAGGCTAAGGCAGGAGAATTGCTTGAACCCAGGAGGCGAAGGTTGCAGTGAGCGGAGATCGTGCCGCTGCATTCCAGCCTGGCCACAGAGAGAGACTCCGTCTCAAAAAAAAAAAAGTGTTTATTATCTGACATCACAAGAAATCTAGAGGTTTTAAAGGAAGTTAATTCAGTAGTACAATGACAATGACATAGTCAGGGCTTTGGGTACTTTCCTTCTTCTGCTACGCTATCTTTGGCTTATCAACCATGGCCTCACTCATGGTCTCAAGGTAGATGTGGCAGTTTCGGCAAATTATTTAGACCTAATAATGTTCAACAACGAAGGGTGGTAATCTACTGTGAGCTGTTCTTTTATTAGATATAAAAAAGTTTTCCAGAAGTTTCCATTAGTCTTCCCTTCAGATTCTGTTGACTAAGGCCAGGTAATACACCCATGAATAAAACCATGTTTGATATAAAGAATGGTTAAAGAAGATGCCACCTTTCCTAAAAAAATGGAGGCTTATTCTCCAGTAAAATTAGGGGTTAGCCAGCCAGCACAAGTGTGGAAAAGTAGATGAAAGGTAGTGTCTGTGACGAAATGTATCATTACCAAGGACAACAGTGATTTCATGTATGGGTAAGTTTGGGAAACCCTGAACTAAACAGTTACTAGGGAACCTTCTCATTTACAAGATTTGGCTGCTATAATTTAAGCAAATGATTAGAAAGTTAAACCTTCTATAATTTTATATAATTTATTTAATACATGTGAATTATAAAAATATTATATCAAAAATATTATATCTTGTTCATTTTAAAAATGAAAGACCAGCTTCCTGGAAATGAATTACTGTGAAACTGAATAGTGCCATGGACACGAAGAAGGAATATACTCCCCCTACTGCAGATGCTGATCTACTGTGATCTTTCAGGAATATTCTAGTTCTATATCCAGTCATGGAAGAAAAAATAACATTTACTGTAGGTTCTATCAAGATAGATAGATGGAGAGATAAATAAAGAATTCTACTGGACTTGAGAAAATCCTTCAACAAGCTCATAAACTTACATATATCACAAGAATATATAACTCCCATAATTCGAAACCAGCAAACATATCATGCAAAATTTAGTTTGCCCTGGTCTGTGTCTTAAGCAGCCAAGTATACCATGAGTGCCTAGAGTTTATTGAGGGGTATAGAATAAATATCAGAGCTATAGTTTGTCTCCCAAGTGGTCATACCCTAAAATGATAGCATATGGCAAATAGAAATGTAAGCAGGAGTGCAAAAATCTCCCAAGTATCCCTATTCGCCAAAAATTTATTCATTTTTCTCTTTCTTTACACTGAGAAAAAGTTACCTTTTAAAATGCATGGTACAGAGCAGGGGATAAAATCAAGGGGGAAGATGATTAGGGCTATATGACTGAACTCTAATGCTATGTTTGGAGATCATGCAGGCAAGACAGTCCCGACTCATGGACCTGAGATTGAATTTCTTGTGAATCCCTGATAGACCCAGATACCCTTGTTTTCTTTCTATCCCTTGAAATCAGGGCATATTTTGATATTTTATATTAAGCAAAATAGAGAAGAAGAGGGAGATATAGATTAGTTGCCATAAGCTTGCTATCAGGCCTTTTAAAACTATGTAGAAAAATTTTCTTTGAAACCAGTGAAACTACCTTAGATTTCCCCCAACTTAGAAATTATCCATGAAAAACTACAAATCCGTACCCTTCTTTTCTCCAAACAGTAAAATCAGAGTAAGTGCAAAGAGACCACGTGATTTTAACACAAGGGTCTCAGGAACATGCTGGCCTGGGGATGAGTACTTGAACGTGGAACTCAGAAAACTCAGATTTCAATTTTGCATCTACTTTGGAGTTTCTCTTCTCAAAAAAGCACTTAGTCTTTCAGTTCACTTTTTCTTTCCCTCATGAAATAAAGATAATATTTGAAGTGACTATCTTACACAGGTATAATGAGAATTAGCAAGATGATAACTATAGAGAATTTCAAAGACATTTAACATGAATTGAACACAAATCAGTTGAAGATGGCTGACTTTTTCCTCTTATATCCTCTTTTGCTTTGCAGAAATGGCAGCATTATAGTCATATTTGACCTTTTCTTTGCCCAGTGGGTGTCAGATGAAAATGTAAAAGAAGAACTGATTCAAGGCCTTGAAGCAAATAAATCCAGCCAACTGGTCACTTTCCATATTGATTTGAACAGCGTTGATATCCTAGGTATCTGTGAACATTATTTGATTTCTTTGAATCATTAAGCTATGAAATTAAAATTCTAGCAATATACCAGGGAGGAAGTGGAATCATGCTTGACCTTAGGAACATGTCTTATTGCCTGAGGTGACACATTTACATGAGAAAAGTAAAATCTGAAGAAACTGTATTTGAAGAAACTTATCAATGAGAAAAAGTTTATAAAATACCAAATATCCAGGAGATTCTGAAAGTGTTGGCATGCATAGAAGTTTGTGGGTCTTATGCATTCTTTGCAGTGTTCAAGCATACCCTAACTTCAGGAACTCTCTCTAGACATTGTTAGATTGTAAAATCCGGTGGCAAGGTCCAATTTCTAATTGAGGAGCTAAAAAAAGAAGAAAAAAGTGGAGTCAATGAGTTTGATCCCTTCCAGTTACCTATTTATAAAAATTAAATATTAATTTTTAAAATGATAAGTAATTTTAACATAAGAATAAACCAAAAAAGAAGAAATGTGGAACATCAAAAATAACAAAAAATATGTTTGTAAATGCTTAGATTGTTCCAAATTTTCCATTCTAATTATCCTTCATTCAATTCAATTCAACAAACACAGTGTCCTTATTGAGTATTGTTGAGAACAGTAGTAATTTGCCAAGGTCATCCAGATTCAATCCCTTACCCGTAAACCTTGGGACCAAATACATTTTGGAATTCAGAAATTTTTGGATGTTAGAAAGTTAGCCAATACATAAATATCTACACCGAGGGGAATAAAGAGAAACTCTAAATAGCCTAACTATTTAATTAGTTCAACTAATTTTTGCTACAAAATGAGATCAATCGGTATGTTTGCCTCTAAATCAAATGCATAAAAACATCCAGGAGTTTTCTTTGTTTATTTTCTAATAGTAGATATGAGATTGTAGATCTCTAGTTGCTTCTCTTCAGAGCACTGTTTCATCAAGCATAGTTTCCTCTTTGATTGAGTCTCCTGCAACATGTTGCAGCTCCTGTTCAGCAAGAAGATAAATTCTTAGTCCTTCCTCTACTGATGGTTTGGACCCATGTCACAGCTGTTTGAGCAGAGACTGTCTATTTTGAATCTTTGATTCAGATGAGCTGAAAACTACTACTGGCTATTATTAGCTAGAACAGGTGGTTTATCTATCAACATTTTTACTCTCTACATTAATGCTCTTATGTGATGTCATTACTATCCCCCAATCAAGGAGAAGACCAAAATACAGATACTTTTGGTAAATGGCCTTTTTCACACAGTCATTTAGACTTAGGCATTCTGACCCCTGTGGTCTGATCCTAATGTCTGTCCTTTATACTAGTTTGTTTGTAATGTTTTTATCTTTGAACAATTTTAGTTGATTTTTTTATAGTCATTTTTCTTTTTTGACATGGAAAAATGAAATTTTCATTTTTTATTTTTTAACTTTTCAGGGTACATGTACAGGTTTGTTATGTAGGTAAACTTGCATCATGGGAGTTTGTTGTATAGATTATTTTATCACCCAGTTATTAAGCCTAGCACCCGTTAGTTATTTCTCCTCATTCTCTGCCTCCTCCCACCGCCCGTCCTCCAATAGGCCCCAAAGTTGTCATCTTACTATCTCTATTTGAATGTGCATTGGTTTCTGATGGTCTGTTCTGGCAAGCAAATTGACAGATATGCTGAAACTTTTTTTCATGATTTCCTATATTTGGATCATCTGGGGGAATAGAGTTTGTGATTTTTAAAATTGTATGTTTATTCAATGAAACCATATCCTTTGAGTTAATTTAGAATTAGTATCACAAGTGTAATAAACTGTTTTGCAACATCAGCCCAAGAATATTCTCAACAAGTAGAAGTTACATTTAATTTGTTGAATTGTATTAAAACACATTTATAAACAGGGTACCAAGTTAATTGTAGGTATTTCAGTTTAATATCCATTTGTATCATGTGAATTTTCAAATTTATAAAGTTTTAAATTTAGTTAAGATTTACTATTAAATCTATAATTTAATACTATACTATACAGTATAGTATACTATACTGTATATATACTGTATATATACAGTATATATACAGTATATATACTGTATATATACAGTATATATACAGTATATATACTGTATATATACAGTATAGTATACAGTATATATACAGTATAGTATACTGTATATATACAGTATAGTATACTATAGTATACAGTTAAATACTATAATTTAACTGTTAAGTTAAATTATACATAGATATCTTAAAGTTTTGTATAATATGCTGTCAAACATAAAAAAATTAAACCACATTATTTATTAAAAGTCACATAAATTTTATTTTATCTTCAGCATCAACGCTCTACCATATATCGTTTATAAAACTTCAATAGGTTTTATAGAACCAACACAATTCAAAAATGATGAAATACTGAAATAAACCACCTAGTTAGTAGAAATGAATATACTTCTTAGCCCACTTATCATCAATATAGTTTTGAATAAAAACAAATTCACCACATGGTTTTTGATGAGATATGCTTTGATTTCCTTTATATCTTGCATAGGTGAGTCTATCCTTTTAAAACTATTAAACATGTTAAAGTTCAAAGAAAATTGCCAGCTGTTGTCTCTTATGTGCAAAGCACTTTTTACTTGCATACCACTTAGTTCCAAGGAAATATTCATTATGTGAAAGATTGTTTTGCAATTGTTACCTTCATATATTTTAGTGTAAAACAAGTGGTTCTAGGTATGCCAAGATGTGGCATATCGTGTTATATTAGTTGGCTAAAATGTAAATTATTCTATAGAACTATGATTAATAAACAGATATATTTCTTAAATAGATACAAAATAAAGCAAACTTTTTGCATAAGTAAATTGCATAGAGACAATATGCAGACTCTGGAAATTTATCAAATGCATTGCAACCAAATAATAAATAGGAAGATTTAGCATGGCAGAGGATAAAATAGGAACTCTAAAGGATCAGATGCCCTTTGAATGAATATTCAAGTTGTACTCAATGTTTTGTAATGTATTTATATCATAAACCCATGTGTTAAATCAACTTTATTCCAGCATCTTTGGAGAATTTTTCTACAGTAAGCCCTGCAACAACTTCAGGTCAGTGTTTATGGCACTTTTAAAAATACAACTTAGTGATCATCAAACTCTATCACCTAGGAAAATATACATTTTTTTCTTGAAGCTATTTCTGAGGCATTTAGTCTTCATATCAAGTTGTAAGAAGCTTATATTGGTTAGGAATAACATAATTCATAATATTACAATGTTCCTAATGCCTCATCACTTATGCCAAGGATATACATTTCCAATTTCAATGTTCCTTTCATATTTTAAACTTTATATACAAATATATATGAGAGATATTTGAGTGTGTGTGTGTTATATATGAGAGATATATGAGTGTGTGTGTTATATATGAGAGATATATGAGTGTGTGTGTGTGTGTGTGTGTGTGTGACATCTCCATAAACGGCTCCAATCATGGTGCCTTGGTGATGAAGCTATGGCACTTGGGAGGTCACTAAGGGTGAGATAAAGAAAGATCACTTTCAGAATATATTTCACTTTGGAAAGGAGAATTCAGACTTTATGTTAACTACTCTATTCCAGCATTTTCTTCATTCCATCTTTCGAGCTACAATTTCAAACTTCATAGTTATAAAACTATGAAGATATTACTTTTGGTATAGTAATCATGACAATTTTTATAAGACTTGAAGTCTTATTTTTTAAGGCATCCTCTTTAGCCAGGTACTATATTTTACAAACATTACCTATTTCAATTATCAGAATGATTTTGTAGAGAGGTCGTAATATTTTTCTATTTGAAAGAATAAATTAAATAATAAGTAACATGCCCAGGGTCACACAGGTACTAAGTGTCAAACTCAGAAATCAAAAGCAATTCCTCCTGATTCCAAAGCCCATGGTCTAAGCATATCCCACGCTTCTCTTTCATATAACATCAAATTAACCTGGAACATTTACGTCTATGGTCATTATGAGATTAATGAATCCTCGCATTTAGTTATTGATCATTGAATAACCTTGTCTTCTTTAGTTAGAAAATAAAAGAGGAGTTAAAAATCTAAAAACCTCTGTGCTACAACTCTAAAAATCATCGAAAACATAAAAGATTTATTTTTAAATCCAAATACAAATGACATACTTCTAAATGGACACTAATAATTCGTAATAACTTTTAAAATTCTTAGGTTAATTATTATACAGAATGAATATACAATAAATTCCTGGTAATTAGTTTAAAATAGGTAATAATTATTTTAATATAATTTATTTTTCAGACAAGCTAACAACCACCAGTCATCTGGCAACTCCAGGTCAGTTTGAATAATATTATTATTATTTTTTGAAAGAAAGTTTTCTCGTACATTTTATTTTAGACCCCTGAGAAGTCTCTGATGCCTTAGCAATAAATATTGTGCCTATTTTATAGACAAGAAATCAAGAGCATAAAAGTCTGCAGTTTTAGCCCTGGATTTCACCAAAGTAAACAACATATTTAGTGCTAATGCCTGAGTTCTCAGATTTCACTTTTATCCTCTGTCTATTATTAACAGAACTGTGATTACCTATTGATAAGAATGTCACCAGTAGTATCAAAAGGTTTCAACTAAGGAAGCAGATTTTATCAGATATTAGGGATTTTTTTTCCTTTGATTATCATCTCTGCATACAAGTTAGACATGCTTGCTTTCTCCTATTAACACAGCACTTGTGGCCAAAGCAGAACCAAAGTAGCCTTGGATTCATTCATTCATTCAGGAATTTTTTTTAAGTATCTACTTTGTGCCAACTCTCAGTATGTATCTTTGGTGTGCCAATTTCTCTGTATTTCTAGGAATTGTCTGCTGTGCTTCTGTCAATCAACTAAAATACCTTCTCTGGTCATAACTTAATCTTCATATAAAATGTCCTGGGTGTGTCACTAATCCCTTTAAGTAAATTCAATAAAGGCAATATTGTAGATCTTCAGTCAGCTCCCAACAATATCTCTACCATGTTATATTATTAAAATTTACATCAAATATTATATACATAGAGGGAAAACATTTGTAAAATTATAAAAGCCATTCTTAGCAAGGATAAAGGATTCTTGCATAAAAATTGTTGGTGTAATATTTGAAAAGCAAAGCAATACACGAATCAATCAAAATGCTTTAGGAAACAAGCCATCACAATTCTAAAACCCGTAAAGATCTGTTATGATAGAATAAGCCTTTCTGCAGTTGTATTTAGGTTATATCCAAACAGCACCACAACATATTGACAAAAAACAAAAGCAAGCCTGCCACTGAGCCCACATTCCTGTCTCTAATGTGGAAAATTATTTACAGCCTCTCAAATCCCCTTCCAACACACTTTTGAACAAATGCTTTTGGGATTGATAATGGCTAATTCTTTTGGTTTAAAAATAAACTGAATAAGTAAGCTAAATATATTTTGAAAAATGTGCTCCTAAAACCTTGAAAGCCAGTAACAAGTATCCAAATTAATGCCATTTTTCTATTTGTTTATTGGTTCATCAAATGATTAATCTAATTCAAAGTCATTAAGGCCCTCTTAGTTGTATAAAATGTCCTAATAGTAATATGTACAATGAATTAGGTAGAAACAGTGTTTCAAATAAAGCCAGAAAGCTCTGGACTTAAAAGAAGGTTTTCTCCTTTACTATTCTGAAGACATACCTGTTAAAAGTATAAAGAATTGGCTGAAACATCTGCCCAATTTTCTCTGGACAAAGAAGGAAATGATGAATGAGGGGTCAGAGAGCATGGGAAAGTATGCCACCCATATTTTTCTCTCCTGATGAGTGGAGCAGAAATCTCTTCTACATGTAAACTAAAGAAATGGGGGGCAGTGCACACTTAGCCCTGTCTTTCACATTTTGTATAATTGATAGTCAAAATAAAGATCAACAAGTAACATACATTCTCAATCACTAAAAAGACGTGGGTGAATTCACGCATTACCTAATTTCAACAATCAGTCTATATGTATTTGGCAAGCTATCTAGCCTATTTGAACTTTATATTTATTATCTGAAAAGGAGATTAAAATATATTTCTTAGGGGATGATCATGAGAATTGAAAAAGAGATAATACAGATACCACTGTACCATCGTCAACATGGTGACTCCCACTGAGAAGGAGCAGGAGGAACAATGCCAATGTTAGATCCCTACTCCTTCCCCCTGCTGAGTTTGATGAAACAGAATTGAACAAAACAACTATTTGGATACTTTCTTTAAAAGATTCATAAAAAACCCTAAATTTAAAACACGATTATTATACTGGGTAATGCTCATTTTGATCTGAACTTTTATTTCTCCAAAAAAACTTTGTTTCTAAACATTTTCCGTTATCAGAGACTGTATTGGATTACCTTAATCAATTCTCAAACTATTATTATAAGGTAAGTAGGTGGTGAAATATCATATTCTTTTTCTTATTAGTGAATCCATGTACTACATAAATGCCCAGTCATCCTTGCCGTTTATTCCTCTCATACGGCAAGATACTATGTATTTATAAAAGGGAACGAGGCAATTAAACATGAAAACTGCATTTTCCAAGCAGTAATTTACTATGAATATGCCTTTCAGGGATGTTAAGTTTATTCTCATTTTTATATGCCTGGAAGACAGAGTTTGAGAAAAATCAACAGATGCATGCATCATATACCTGATATTAGTGCCGTTATAAATTCTGCCAAAGAGAATTTTTTGTGATAACGGTACAAAGTCCATGAGGATTGTGCTCTATCATTCAGCTGCTTTTGTTGCCAATTACTTTTAAGCTTTACTAACCCACTTAGAACACTAGAGGAGAAGGACTGGAACTGAGGTGACATTACACAGATTAATTTCTGGAGTGCTACAGCGTGCCTAGAGGGGATGTTTTGGCAATTGCTCCCATGTTTGAGGGATTCCTACACTACAGCTTGTTCTAGTCCTTTGTTACTTACTGTTACTTACAGCAATAGCCGCAGAAAACAAAAGTTTCACTATCATGGGCTTTCTCAATCTCATAAAAAATGTAATCTTGCTACCATTCCACTATGTGAAAAAGTTTGAGAATTGGAGAAAAAGAATAACTGGTTGATTTAGTGAAAAACATGAAATTGGGCCAAAACAACCCAAGGTAGAATTATGTTCCTCGATTTAATTACTTCAAGACTGAGATGCAGAGATTTTACCTGATACCAAAGGTATTGTGACTTTAGGAATCGTTCTTTTTCTGCATTTGAGAAAATAACATTTATATATTGCTAAGCACTCTCCTCTAATTTAAGACGTTCCTACTCACATGGTATCAAGACTACTAAAGAATCTTTCTACCAATAATTTCATTTGGATTGAAAAGCCATAGTCTTGCTTACAATAAAATTTTTAAAAAAACTAGATTTGTTCTACACAGTAAATGAGAATTTCTGTAAGGTGATATCTATTTTCCAATATAACATAGTGAAATAAAACTGGCCTCTAAAGGCAAACATTCATAGATGAAGATTCTGCTTTTCCTATTGAGTAAGCTATCAGGATCTTGAGCTTAATTTGTCTTAACCAGTTTTGGCCACCAAGTACTATTATCCCTTTTCAAATTGTAGGGACAATAAAAATCTATGATTTCCAAACCATGGTTTCAATTTATCATGTTGTATATAACATCTCTTACAAATTATTTGGAAGGCAAAAAATAATGGATTTTAGTCTTTTTACTCTCCACAATGCCTAGCACAGAGCCTGCTCTCCGTAGGCACAGGAGGTTCCTAATGTCAAATAACTGGAAATTGTTTGGACATTGGATCACTCTGAAATAATCACCTTTGAGTGTATACCTAATTCTTCATGTTACAATATAAATAATTAAAGCCTTCTATTTGCAGAATTCCAAGTAATACTAATCTACTGGTGTATTTTCATAATATGTCAAAAGTTAGTGTCCTGAAGGTAAAATACCACATAGATTACAGAAAACAAGTGCACTTTTTCCCACTGAGTTAATAATGCCTAACATGAAGGAAATTTGATTAGCTTTTAATAAATGAAATCAATTATTATTCTCTTTGTTTACTTTTCTTTAACCAGAATTGATAAACTCCTTTCCTAAAAATTATCTGTTGGGAACTCACTTTGGTACAGACTTCTTAGAAAAAAAGAAATATTAGAACAAAAATTAAGTAATGAAATACAAACCAAGTAATACTGAAGTCAATAATTCTAGTTTGAGAGTGCAAAACCATTTAAATTAAACTGGCATCTGGCTGGGTATAACAGCTAATGTTTTAATTGATGATTTTTCTTAGAAATTGTAATAATATATATTCATGTAGGAAATGAAAGAGTGAGAGAAGACTCAGTAAAAATACAATTTGACAAAAATTTTAAAACTCACTACCATTGCATAAGAATTACATTCATATTTTTCATACTAGTTTTAATACAGAAAACTTCTGTTTCCTCATGGACCAAGTCAGTTGAAGAATGTTTATGAAATAGTTTGGAGAGAGACAGAGTGCAACTTAAAACAATACCTAATATTCCAACTTAAATTCAAAATACGTCCAACTAGACTCAAGTTTCTAACCCCACAATTTGTTCATCTCATAATCACTATTGCGACTAATGGCCATTAGTAACCCAAATGGCCTCTTCAGTAATTCAACTGCCAATTCCTTAGCATCCCATTCTTCACCTCCACTAATCTTGTTCAGAAGCAAATGTAGTCACTGAAGCTCATCAATTTTACCTGTAAAGTAGTAATTGAGTCCACGTCCCATCTCCTCTGCCATTGTGAGAGTTCTAGCCCTCATCTTTCATGTGGGCCATTGAAACTGCTTCTCCAGTGGTCTTATTCAAGTGGTGTTTCACATGGTCCTACAATTGCCTTTATGAAACATGGACTAGTCATATTGCAGATATATGTAAAATCTTCCAATGCCATCGCCTGTTGAAAAGTATTTCTAACACTTAACAAAGATAAAAAGGTTTCCTAGAATCTGGTACCAAACTGCCTTCCTACTATGCCTTCCACAAACATCCCACCATCTATGTTAGTGAGACTCATCTGTTTCTCATATATTGATGTACTTTTCACACATCACTAAATACATTCCATACCTCTCTCCTCCTGGTGCATTTCTAGGTGTACATCAAAAACTAATTGAAATATGACCATTTCTGTAAAAATGTCTTTAATTCTTGCCTTAGAAGGAAACTAATTGCTTAAACTTTGATGCTCCCATAGCACTTTTTAAATCTCTCTTTAAAATATAATTTGTACATAAACAATTTCCCCCCACTTAACTTGAAGCTTCATAAAAAGAGAGAGGCTCTGCCTTACTCATTCTTTTATCTGTGTCTCTTAAAATTCCATGACAAAAATGTGTACAGAATAAATACTTGTGGGGTCAATAAATGATTATTCATGAGATCAGTCGAGTCCAAGTGGTATGACTTGCTGGTGTGGTTTTGGGGTCTAATCAAGAGTTCAACAGATACTGAACAGAGATGTGATACATCAGGAAGTGGAGCTCCCATGAGAAGCATTAGGACAGCCAAAGTGATATATGTTCCTAGCTGTATCCCAAATTCATCTTTGAAATGCTGAATACTTGGAATTCTATTAGCTACTTGTAAAATAAGACACAGTTTTAAGTATAGTGCTTTATTTGGTTTATTTATTTATAAAGCATGTATGAGATTCTATGAAATATTATGTGTTTTCTGGATTAATAACTCAATGGTTAAGGACTTTTGATGAATAGCTCTTAAATATCAACAAATATATGCATTTGAGTTTATTAAATGATATTTTTATTATTATTTATTATTCTCCTACATGGGAGTACTCTATCATTTGAGAATGGCTTTGATCTTTACTCTGTCCTATAATTTTAGATGTTGGGTGTTCCATGAATTTCCCATTGGTTTATATTCATTTTAATTACAGCCAGTTACAAATGTCTAATTTAGTTGTATGTAGACTCAGCAAAAATCTATAAATGTTTTTAATTAAGAAGTAACTTAGTAGATTCATTGACATGGGCATTTTTATTTTCCAATTAATTTTATAGAGCAGAAGGAGAAATTTCAGATTTTCATATTTTGAAAACCCAGCAGATGGCAGTACAGTTCTGGCTTTAAGATTAAGAACAACAACCAAAAAGAAAAAAAAATGCTGATGAGTTAAAGATTTCCAAAACTTTTCACCATCATTGTTGTTATATTCAGAGGCAGAAGTATTCAAATTTCCACACTGGCCTAAAAAATTTTTTTTAAAGTCTTTATCTTGTAGGCATATAAGAATATGGCTTATTTTCAGAATTGCTCTTAAACTTCCCAAGTTAATTTCTAGAAGTAAAATGTGTTTCTTGGTGCATCTCTAGACTTAAGTTTATGAAAGTGGGGCAAGTGAAGGACAAGTCAGGCTGAGAGGTGCAAGTTTTTCGGATACCCTCCAGAAGATGGCATGAAACCCTGCAGGGGTGTGTTTACAGTGTATCCCCTAAGAATCTCTGACCCAAGGAACAAAGAGATACTGAACAGAAATAGCCATTAGGTTTCTTCATTGTTCAATGTCACAGTGCACTGGGAATTTTAAGTGCTTATCTTACTTTAAAATGACTTTGGTTGGTAAATGTACTCTACAGAATGGAAACCTTGACTTAAGCCACTATATTTTCAAATAATAAGCTTATGAGTAAATGAAGTGGCTGCTAGATGTTGCAGATGATGTGATAAGCTTTCCAAAATTGCCCCACATGAAATTTCAAAATTTAAAATGCTCTAATTTTACAAATGATTGATTTGCAAATGAAATAAATATTCCTATGGCAGTTGAAGAACATACTTATAAGTAAAAACCCCAGTGGCAAAAAGGCCTATTAAATATTTAAACATTGTACATATCTCATCAATTGGAAATTAATTTCAGTTATTTTTTAAAGGAAATGTCCCCATAGAGTGCCTGCCTGGTTCAAGTCCTTGTACTGATGCTCTAACGTGTATAAAAGCTGATTTATTTTGTGATGGAGAAGTAAACTGTCCAGATGGTTCTGACGAAGACAATAAAATGTGTGGTAAGTTCTCCCCCCTACTCTCTCCCCTTCTGTTTTATCCTCCCTCACTGTAGACACACACACACACACACACACACACACATTCTAATCTCAAATACCTGAAACTACTGAAGAATGAGCTATTTAAATAGCTATTTTTAAAATATAATACAAAATCTTAAAATAATTGTATTAATATTTTCCTAAACTTTATAAATAATATTAAAGATATTAATTAATTAAACAGAATTCCATTTGATCACTACAGAAAGGGAGATGTGATTAACAATGTCTGTCATAAACGTGGGGATGGGTGTTGCTAAATTTTCGTCTCTTCTCTATATTAAACTAATCCAAACTATTATTAATTTGACTTCTTTGATAGACATTCTCACTTCTTACTAATGGTTTTCATGTTTTTTCACTATCATATCAGTCTTTTTCTTTCAACATTTTAACAGTACCTAACTCAATGAGCACCATATTAAAATTCTGACTGTTCCTTTTATTTGCCTCTTGTAGTTCTATAAATAGTAGAAATAAGATATGAATAAGAACTTAATGCCTCATAAGTAAAACTTCTGTGTTTCATTTGTATATTTTGGCATTTTTTGAGTGTTAATGACAATAACATTATTTTACCATTATTATTACTATTTGACACTTAAGTAGCAGTTACCATATACCAAGCATGGCTCTAGTTGATTTAAACATATTTACTCTTTTACTTATTTCTTCATTTCATAGCTGGATTCCACTTAGAAAAGTTTACTAGAAAGCAGCATCTAAATAGGTAATTTGTTTCTGTGTGTAACACATTTAAGAAGATTTCCACATAGAACTACAGTAGTTCTCCCTTATTAGTGGTTTCCACAGTTTCAGCTACCTGCTGTCAACCACAGGGCACAACAGTAAATGGAAAATTCCAGAAATAAACAAAGTATAAGTATAAAATTGCACATCATTCTGAGTATTGTTATAATTGTTCTATTTTATTAGTGATTATTGCTGTTAATCTCCTATGGTAGGTGTGTATGTATAGGAAAAAACATAGTAGATATAGGGTTCAGTACTATCCATGGTTCAGGCATCCACTGGAGGTCTTAGAAAATATCCCCTGTGGATAAGGGGAGACTGCTGACTTTGGATAAGTCTAACTGATATTTTGTTTTATTTAACAGAAAGTATTAACTGCATATTTTTTGGTATGGCTTATAATCAGTTTTAAAACTGACTATAAATACAGTTAGTGCCCAAAGTGTGTTAAAGACCGTAGTTACTATTTGCTACACTTTTCTATTATTTGTTACACTTTTCTCATCTTGCTTGATAGTAATTAAAGATGAATATTCTAATAACGACCAAAGTTTTAAAAGCTACCTATCCACTTAGTACACATTTTAAAAGCCAGGCATTTGGTCTGTTTCCCGGTACCAACTCAATGAAAGGCAACTCTACTACAGAGATTTCCACTAAGCAATCCCGATGCAAATGTTCTTGGATAAAATTCAGACCTTTAAAGTTTAACTACAGACTTTGAAGTACACTCAGAACATATTGGAAGAAAGTGCAGGCTGCAGAATATTTTTAATCTATTTTATATAACTAAGTTACTCAAAGAAGAAGAAAGCAATGTTCTTGCTTTGCTATGGCTTTCAGGCATTTTCCAAAATCTTTTCAGGGAGAATATGATGCAAGTGTGCCATCATGAGGTAACAAAGGTGATGCTGATTTCTGTTTCAAAAATAATAGTGTATGTCAACTTAGACACATGGCTTTAAGCCAATATAATGATGATCAATATCCTTAAATAGAGGAAAAGGCATAACTACCAAAATATATGAATCAAATAATTGAAAAATGTACTGCACCTATTATTTTGTTATTATGCTCATGGAGTTCATAATTTTCATGATGAACTAATATCAGTGCATATAAAAATGAACCATAGGAATATCATGTAAGTGTGATAATTTGTCCTAAAATAAGTTTTAATGCTATGAATCATTTTTATGAGCCACTCTAAACTCAGGAGATGAGCCTCAGTATTAGAATGGAAGTAATTATCTTAATTTGCTTTAAAAACATAGTCAAACTGGGTTGTTACTTTTTAGTAACATGAAGATTTTTTGTTAATTGAACCTTAGTAGTGACCAGCCTTTCATGTCACTAACTCTCTCAAGCTTACACACCGTCACTTTCCATTTTCTTGATTTTATTTTTGTTGTTGTTGTTTAAGTAAGTATTGTATCTATTTTGGTAAATAAATTCGAATTATTTGTGGGATAATATTGTTTAAATCAATCAATGAATCTATTTTTATCCAGAGAGAATTTAAGAGTACAAGTTGCTTTATTCATTTTAAGTTGCTTCATTCATTGATTATGGTGAGCCCACAAGCCTAATGACTTTCAGCACCAGCTCAAACTTCCAGCAGCATTATTTCCACCTGAAAGCCACTGTCCATCAATCTATATTCATGGAAAAATTTATAAAACTAATTTAAGAGAATTTTTCCCATATGAAGTTTACCTTTACTCTCTCTCTCTCTTATCGATTTGTTTACTTTTTTGCTCCAGCTGTGAGCTCTAATTCTGGTTTGTGTTATTGATAGTCATCTTAACATTGTCTTCCTCATGCAACTTCCTCTTTTAGTCTTTAGTTATTTAGGTTTGCACACTTACAGCTGACTATAGCTGAAACAAGATTTCTTTAAATTGTTTTCGTCTTCTGATTAGAATTACATCAGCAGGAAAGTTCACTTTTTAGCTGACCTATGAAAAGGAAAGATGCTGATTCACAGCCTTTAAGCCAATGCTTAACTCTTTGGAAGTTGGCAAGTGTTCTCATAGTTTGCATGCCTCACGTGTATATGCATAATACAGCTTGGTGAGTGAGCATAGATCATGTTTGATTTATATATCCTGGAGATTTGAATGCCATGAGCAAAGACACAATTAGTGAATATTCAGCCAGCAGAGGGAGTTCTTCGTGGGTCCTAAGTGCTTACCCTTATGTGTTGCATCCTATTACAGGCAACATTTCTGATAGTGCAATCAAATGGCTGCTATAATTTGACAGGCTCATTTATCTTCTACTTAGATTTTTTTTTCTGATGCTGCACTAGAAAGCACTGCACAGTCTAATAAGTCACAATCCTAAACACCTAGTCATCCTACTCATCCACAACTGGGTCATATATTTTTTCCTGAAAACCTATCCTGCTTCATTCATGGTCATTTGCACTATCAGGTTCTCCAGAAACATCCTGAAATTAAATGAAAAAAATGTATAAGAAAGTGCCTTACACAAGCCTCTGTCTTGAAAAGATAATATTTTGGCATTCTGAGCGTTGCTATTAGAAATACTTCAATACTACTGTAATTTTATTTTAAATACATTTAGGAATATTCTCTATATTTGCTTGAATGCAGGAATTGACTAGAGCCTCGTTAGAGCAGAATTTGACCTGTGGAGTATCCATTCCCACTAAAACTTAGTAACATGATAGAATACTGGACAGGAAAATTGATCATGTTCTTTAGGACAGGCTAAATACTATGATAAACAATCTTAACAATAACAGTTTATTTATCACCTATATCACGGTGCAAGAAAGATGGCAAAGGGTTGTGCTCTAGGCATTCAGGATGCCTGCTCCTTACTTGCCACTCTCTCTGCCCCCAGAGTCCTCTACTGGATCCTTCACAACCAGCTGACTGACAAAGGAAGAATGTTACAGATATGTTCAGAAACCATATTTGGAAATAGACACAGTGACTTTTACAATCGTTCATTGGCCAACTCAGTCACATGACCTTATCTGACTCCAAGGGATATGGGGAAGTGTAGTTTAGTCATGTGCTCAGGAAAGAACTGAAAGAGGGTTTGTCAAACATAGAACCATCTTTGAAACTAGAGACGTAACATGGCTTTCTGGAAATCATGAATCACATTGTGCAGCGCAAAGCTGTTGATACCTTTCCCAAAAAAATGCGTAGTGAACAGGTGGGAAAAATGACTAAAATTTTATCAGCTTTACAAACAGGTTTTTACAAATGCTTAAAGGGATCTTGTTTTGTTCCCTTTCTCTCTCTGTGTGTGTCTCTTTTGCATCCTCCTATTTGTTCTGGAATATTATTGCAAATGTGATCTGTATTCTAACTTTAAGAACATTGAAAAAGATGGAAATCTTTAAAAAATTTTCTGTTTCTTCTTTTATTTATGCTTTCCCCCCTGCTTTTCAGTTCAAAGAGTGGGTGATGTCATTGCGATAGTGATAGATGTATATATATATAGTGATATTAGGCAATATACCACAGTATGCTCTAGAATAAGGCTGCCTTGCTTTAAATTGTTGCTTGTAAGCTAGGAGGCCTTATGGTTATTATTTAACCCATATGTGCCTCAGTTTCCCCCATAACATCATAGAGTTGTTATGCAAATTACATTCATACATATATAATAACTTTAGAAAATGACCGGCACATAGTAAACACTCTATAAATGTTGGCAGTTATATTTTAGCACTGATAAGATTGAGCACCCTACCTCATTGCTTCCTAAGTATTGTAACTCAAATATAAACTTTACAATAGCAGTAGACTTTACTACACTGTCTACAATCTTTGAGTCCATGTTATTTCTCGACAAACTGTGATTTAAAAGCTTTATATACCACATAAAATGCAAGCAAATGCCATTTTTGTTTTTATGGTCTTTGAATCTAAGGCATTAATTGCCCTGCTTGTTTGGCATGGTTTACAGTGGAAAAGAGCGTTGAAGGTGAGAAAAGAGATTTGCTTTTACAACTGGAAAATTATTTAGCAAGTCATTAAAAAGTCACATATTTTACTATCTATCTTCAAATCATGACAAATTAGCCTTAATTTTCTTTGTTTGTTGCAGTAATCATTATGCATAAGGCAATTCAGTTAACTCAACAAACCACTATTTTTCTTTCTTTCCTGTGATCTGTGCCGGATTGTTCAGAATTTAATCCTTGCTTCTTGACTTATTATCTTTTCTTTTCTTATTTTCGTTCTTTTTTTCTTCTGGAAATCAGGTTACCAAATCATAAGCTAATGAATTAATTCCTAGGCCATTGTTTTTAAGCAGACTTTGAATAATAAACTTAAGTTACCAAAGTAAATTTTTATGCACCTGAAAAAATATATATACCAAAAAATAGCAAAAACCCAATAAACACATGATATTTTTATCAAGATTTCTATTTGCTATCTAATTTTTAATGTATTTATTTTATATACATAAAATATTTTGTCATAAAATAGCTTGTATTATGTAATTTGATAGAATCACTTTATAATTTTACGATGAGCTTTTTCATAGCTCAGTTTAGAATTAGCTTATTCTAAACACTCAGATTCCAAAAACGGCAAATTAATTTTGACATATTACTTTGATTTTTCTAACCTCCATTAATGTTTCTCCGTATGAAGAATTTTTAATCTATGCAGAGAAAAAGACACATTGTAAGGGTCATAATTTTAGAATATTGTGTCAACATAACCAAGTAACTAACTAGAAGGAAGATAATGTAAGAAAGACTAAAAGTTGTGAAAATCAAGGTGGATTTTTGCATATACTATACATAGCAAGTGTATGAAAAAAACAAAAATCTCTAAGTTATGGCTCCTGGTTCATGCCTTCAAGAAGATTTTAATCTAGTTGGAATCTATTCAGATATAAATTAAAGGCAACTAATAATGCATGACATTAAGGAGAGGTTCATGAAATAAATCTACTATGAAAACCAAAAGAGGAAAATGAGTAATTATGGAAAGCAAAAGGCTTAATCAGGAGTATTGAATGAAAATATAGAAAACATTGAACTAGTTATCTCCCAAAGGAGTAAGAGTAATGAACTTTAAAAGATGGACTAACAGATTTGTTGGATGGAATTCTGTACAGGCCACTAGTACCATCATTTTCCTGGCCTTATTCTAATCTTTTTCAAGAAAACATAGCACTTTGTACATATATTTGAAATTCACCTAGCTCCAATTTAATTATAAAAATAAGACAAAAAATGACTGGTTATTTGTCTGAACTGGCAGTTTTCAATTCAGATATATTTATTTCCTTGCAAATATGGAAGAATACACTTAAAGTGCAGCTTAGGGAAGGGTGTTTAGAAAGACAATGCTTTTGGGCATGGCGCAGTGGCTCACGCCTGTAATCCCAGCATTTTGGGAGTCCTAGGAGTGCAGATCACCTATGGTCAGGAGATCGAGACCAGCCTGGCCAACATGGTGAAACCCCGTCTCTACTAAAAATACAAAAATTATCCGGGCGTGGTGACCGCCGCCTGTAATCCCAGCTACTCCGGAGGCTGAGGCAGGAGAATCACTTGAACACAGGAGGCCGTGAGCCGAGATCGCGCCGTTGCATTCCAGCACACGCAACAAGAGCGAAACTCTGTCTCAAAAAAAAAAAAAAAAGGAAAAAAGAGAAAGAAGAGAAAGAAAGAGAGAGAGAGAAGGAAGGAAGGAAGGAAGGAAAAAGAGAGAGAGAAAGAGAAAGAGAGAAAAGGAAGGAAAGAAGGAAGGAAGGGAGGGAGGGAAGGAAGGAAGGAAGGAAGGGAAAAGGAAGGAGAAAGAGAGAGAGAAAGAGAGAAAGAAAATTTTTCTAAAATATTTCACGATAGGATGTGTGTGAGTATTTGAACATGGCTAATAGGTTTCAAACATGAAATCTTACTATCATTTCAGTTTTATAAAATAGCCTTGTACAGGTTTTGCCATGAATATTCTGTGAAATGTTTTGCAGCCAATTTGAATCCCAAGATTGTTTTTGTCTAACATTAATTGGCATCGTTTTGCAGCCACAGTTTGTGATGGAAGATTTCTGTTAACTGGATCATCTGGGTCTTTCCAGGCTACTCATTATCCAAAACCTTCTGAAACAAGTGTTGTCTGCCAGTGGATCATACGGTAATACAAGATCTTATCTTTTCTGTTCTTAAGTCATAAAGCGTTTTTCTGATGCAACGTCTTATTGCTTTCAGTAGTTTTTTAAAGAATCATTGTTTTCATTAACTATGAAGCAAAAACCTCCCAACT